>NC_092587.1:109567500-109890454 GCF_047663525.1 Anas platyrhynchos | reverse complement strand
TCCGTGGCTGTGCATTGGCTGGGTGGGCCAACACAAGAACCTGGCATCACTGAAGTTTCCTTTGAGTAATGCTCCGATGTCCTTAAAAATGGCAAGTGAAGAGCATTCAAGAGTTCTTTGTGCCACTACAGAGAGTTTTGGAAATCAAACTTGTTGTTGGAGAAGACAGAGGGATGTGGAGGCATGCTTAACATTGGCATTAGTGGAAATATAGTTCAGAAGAATCCACTTCGTCTCCCCCAGGCTCCTAACACAGCATAAAAAAGCGCTTTAGATCATAGAAGAAGCAGCTAGAAGACTCAACTACAGGAAGAGCACCAGCTTTCTTCAAGGTCACTGCAATAACAGGCTATTAGTTGAATTATACACTGGAATAATAGTTCAAGAAAAGGAGATAAAGGCAGCAAATAACTTAAAAATGATAAGAAAAGCTACTCCTATGCCCCCTCAAAACCTCAAAGTGTGAGAAAATGAGGTGGCTGGTAATGAAGTGATTTGTAAGTGACCCTTCTTTCCCTGCCTCCCCTTTAGAAAGTAACGAGGGAGCGGTTGTTAAAAGTAAAATAAACCAGAGCGTGCTGGGATTAAATCTGCTCTCTGGAAGCATTGGTGAGGTCTGGGGAGGACGTTTTACTTTGGGGTATTGAGGCTGGATAGCCTGAACCTGCAGAGCGTGTCCCTGCTCCATGGCGAGGGCTGTGGCAGACCACACCACGCAGAGCTGGGCTGGGCTGCCGAGGGGCTCCCCACTCCCAGGAATTTTAATTTCACCGTACCCAGGTCTCACAGCCATGTTTTAGCCCTGTGTTATGCTCAGGTCTGCAGCACAGGGGTAGATCTGTGCTGGCTCTGACACTGGAAACCCACACGGATGCTGTTGCTCTCACCTGGACAGTTCTAGGAACGGACTATAAAGAAATCATGCACGCTGTAAAATGCTGGCTGATGGCTCTGCACTGATAAATAAGCATTAACATACACAGCACTAATAGGCAGAGGGTGTGCTTGGCATTAATCAAATGAACTAATGCTCTGCAAAGCTATTAATTGTCCCAAGTACTTTGTCAGTCCTCGAAGATGTCCCATCCCTGGAATGACTGCTACTGGGGAATGAGGAAGACTCTTACAGGATGATAAAACCTTGATCCCCAAAACGCAGAAGTTTAGAGCAGTATCATAACATGGACAAGTAATCCCACAGCTATGTGTAAAAGCTGCAGCACCAGTGTGCAATACTGATCTCCAGCCAGAGAACAGATGTGCTTGTGGGAAGCAAAGCGTACTGAATAAGCTTTCAGACCCACTCTGGTCCTGAAAGCATTTAAGGAAAAGAAAGGATGAAGGCTGCTCCCAAAATGTAACTGCCTATGTTGCTTCTACAGCTGGGCAAGGGCTTCTCTCCAGCTGTAAGTTGACGGCCATATCAGTGGCCCTGTAACACCTGGTTTTGATGGAGCATTTTCTTCCTACAGCTCCTACATCACTTGCAGGTTGTTTTGTGAACATCCTTGAGACGCCGTATGCAGTGTGTGCTTCCGAAACCTACCGATGTTAGTCCTGTGAAGGGACAATGTCATTTTGCTGACTAATTTAAATTCATCTGAATTTGAGCCTGAAGGGACTGTTAATACAGCACGGTGTAAGCGAGAGACAGAAATGCTGACAAACCAGTCCTGCGCCCATGTAAACATCTCGTGCTCAGGTGCTGGCTGGTAAAAACCCATTACATGTACAGCCCTTTCCCTTGGAGCAGCAGTGGGGTTGAAGGCGACAAGGAGGCTTTGCATTAGCTCTTTCGGCTGGTGCTATTAAAGCTGTGTTTGTACCGTGAGCTCTCTCACTTGGCTATTGCCATTCCCACGCGGCACCACAGTGATGCAGGCGATGGGGACGCTGCAGCCTCCCGCTCTGTGAAAATGCTGTTGTGGCATGAGCTGGAAAAAGGTATCACTAGTTGGCAGGCTCAGTGTACCCCTGACAGCCCCGATTTAAAAAGAAGTAAATCAAAATCAAAGCACAATGAGAGCTGAGTTGTGCTCAGGCCTACCACTGGCTGGGGGAAGTTCCTCCCACCGTAACTCCTTCATGGAGAGCTAACATAAATTTCTCCCATCAAGTGAGAAGGCGATTGCCTCTGAGGGGCTGTTTTGGAGGCTGGGGTATGTAAGTCTCTGTAATGCAGAGAGAAAGCAGGTGGTTTTCCACCTTTAAGGAGAAAACAGAACACGACATGCACTATATTCTGTGTAACTCTGCATTTCAAACAAACACACATTGTCTACAGTGTGGTATGGGGTGCCAGCATTTTGCCTGCCTTGGTGCTGATGGAAATGCATAATTTCTGGCAATGTGTATTTGCCCTTCCTGATCCCAGTTGTCTCTCTCTCTCCCTGCTTGCACAGACACGTTAGTGGGCATGTAGGAAGCGGTTACGGCCCAGCTGTGTTCCTGAACAGATGCAGCTCAGTCTAAGGCGACGCAAAATGTTACGACATTTAGAGGGAGCCTTGTCGTGCCTGTGGATAACATGGGCATGAATCATGTTTGTTTCCTAAAACTGTCTGTTAAAGAGGTGCCGATATATCTACCTGATAGCAACCCCTTGAAAATTGCTCTCTTCTGGTAGCAGAGGCTTTTCCATACCAGTTCTCCTGGTGGCATGGCGGCTCTCTGGGTTACTAAAGGTAGAGTAAGTCTTACACAGGACAGTAAGCCTTGTTATCACAGCACTGCTGGTGTACAAGCCTTTGAGTGCTGAGCACAAAGCCCTGTGACTTATGGCACATCATATCACAACTCGGTGTGGTTTGTCGCATCACGTTAGTGGGTTTCAGCAGTTTCCTCTGGCTGTTTTCGTGGTGCTCTGGTGTTGTACTGAGTCTTTAGTTAGGACAATGAGTCTTGCAGCTTGCGTTTATGGGAGTTTCAGGAGAGCTGTTGGTCTCTCAGCTGCTGGCTGCCGTGTGTGACAACAGGTTGCATAGTCAAATGTCAGGCATTCATCTTTGAAAAGTCTACCTTCAAATAATAAACAAGTAGCAAAAATACATCCTTATTCTCCTTCTTTCCTTTTCCTTTTTATTTTTCCCTCTGCACTCTGATTCATGTTTAACTTCCAAAATAAATAAGAAAGTGCCCTAGACCACCCTAATATACTCCACACGAAAATCTGCTTTGAGGACCGGTTAATCAGAGGCTGAGGACAGTCTAAAAGCCCTGTTTTACTTAAAAGCTGGACACTGGACAAGGCAAGCAGCAGGTACAGACCAGAGCCCTCAGCACACGTTTGCAATAGCGTTAGCTGGCTCCGGGGTGTGCTTTCCAAGCGAAGGTCCCAATCATCCCCACTTATCCTGCCACAGTTCGTGTCGCAGAGGGATTCTGCTGCCAGTGACCTGACGGCCTTTTGGGCTGAGTGAAACTGCAGGATCTGCTCCAGGAGCACACCTCATGCACTCTGGCCTCTAACGAGGACGTCAGGGTCTGCACCAATGACCCAGCCAGGCAGCTCCTGAGAACTTCAGGGCTCTTACCAGCTGCGTGCGCTAATAGAGGCTCTTGAAACATCAGGAGGTCATGCAGCACTCTGAAGTGCCTCTTCAGCAACAGAGAGGCCAAATACACCCTCAGCGTTATGGAGGAGGAGGGATGGGAAGGGTGCCCTGCCCCTGAGGGTGGACCGTGCCCTCTCTCAGCTCTGCTGTGTCCCTGGGCCTCAGTGGTGGTCCCTGCATTACCTCGGCTCAGCACCAGGCCCTGCTGAGGGACTCATGGCTGGAGCCTCTTCTACACCATGGGTCACCATGCCTACTGCTTCAATTTGGTGTGGTGGCCAGGGTTTGTTGCTGTTAGTCCCTGCTGGGATGGGCTGATCCTGTGAATAACGCTTGCACCGTTGACCTGGTTTGCCCTCACCCCTCCCTGCCTGCTTTCCAGATCCCTACCACACAAGGTCTAGGGCCTCCCCACTAGCCCTCGCTCATCTTCCTGATATTTAGGGGCCACATTAACCCTCTTGGGGAATATGTTTTGGTTGTGCTTTGAATAATTCTGCTTCCCCATAGCAGTGTTTGGGAGGGGGCCCTAAGAGATGTGGGCAAAGAGCGTGCTTGCCTAGAAGATATCGTGATCAAGTGCTGTCAGGGAGTGAGAGAAGAGGGTGAGAAGACAAACCTGACAAGCCATCTGGTGCTCTTTAGTCATCTGCTGACATTTGCCACCCTGAAAAGGAATCTGGGTCCTGACGTGGCCCACCCCTACACACCCAGAGCTGCTGCCCCCCTCTGCAGTGCAGGCAGGGAGGTGGGTGGCCACACCGACCCTGTGCTGAGGGCTCTACATACAGCTGCCAAAATCTGGTCCTTGTTGCTCTGGTCACAACGACAAGCTGCACAGGGCAGTGCTTGCAGCATTGCCTGCAGCCCCCAGTAGGAGGGCTGGAGGCACGTTCCACCTGGCACCACCTGCCATAGGGCTGGTGGGACAGGTGCTGTGTGGCCTGAGTAACCACAGCTAATTGGGGATGGACTCTGGATGGGGATCTGGGTCTCAGCCACCGTGGAGTTTGGGAAGCCCTGGGAAGTGCAGGGTCAGGTGATTTTTTGCTGGTATCTGCTAGTCAGAGTCCAAAGTCAGGAAGTTTGGAGGAAGGCTGTGTAAATGTGTAGTATCACACCATCTCCAATGGGTTAGCCACTGACTGGTGGGTGTAGGGAAGCCATGGGTCGTCAGAGGGCAGTAGCTATCCTCCTGACTGCAAGCATGGGCTCCCAAAATACTAGCTGGCAAGGACAATGTTGTAGCAAAATCACGTGCCCCGCCGCACTTGGCATACCACCATTCACATCCCAAGGACAACGTGGAGCCAAACACATCCACCCAGGACATGTGGCTGATGAGGTGCAGCACAAGGACCCAGAGGACATCATTGCTCTACCTTCCCTCTCAACCACCCAAACACCCACAAAGGCCAAGGATGGGCTGTCTAGTGGGCTGTCCTGGTGTGTCTGCCTCACCCACATGAGTAAGCCTGCAGTGTCCCCCAAGGGGATGTGCATAGGGATGATGGCCAAAACTGGAGCTGCAGGGTGGTTTAGGGACCAGGCACTGTGGCACCACTCATCAGCCAGCAATTTCCCTTCCCCCTACCCCCACTTCATGTATATATATTGAGAAACAGAGTGTCCCTTGTCAACCCCAAACTCTGCTTTACTTCACTTGGTCCCTTCTACAAGTTACTGTCTGTCCTTGTCCTAGGTGTGGCCTACAGAAAGCAAGAGTGCTCTATGTTGCTGTGATAGTGCCCATCTATTTAGAAGAGACCATGAACACTTTCTTACTTTGATACAATTTGTAGTGTCTCTCTGTCACCCTGGTACCCTTTTGTGACACTGCAGTTCGGACTGCCACCATCTTGCTGACTTCATGGTGGCCATCTGTGAAAGCCATCATCTGAATAATTTTCTATTAGACAGGAAAAAATGTGTATTCTTTGTTTTGTTTTGTTTGATTGTTTTTGTTTGTTTGTTTGTTTTTACTTCAAGGTTGATCAAACACTGGAAGCAGTTGCCCAGAGAGGTTGCAGACTCTTCATCCTTCAAAACTCATCTGGACGTAGTCCTGGACAACCTGCTCTGTGTGACCATGCTTGAGCAGAGGTTGGACTAGAGAGCCTCCAGAGATCCCATCCCACCTCACCCATTCTCCTGTAATTTGATGATTCTGTGTTTCTTCTCCCAGTACAACATATTAATAACAACTCGATGTGGTGTTGCCCTCTTTTGGTTCTGTTCTACTAGGCCATAAGTATTTACACATTTTTATGTTATGTTCTAACATTTTATTTGCTGCAAAACAAGAGGTGTTTTTGATTCTAGAATGGAAATATTTGTATTGAAAGCTTAACTTATTTTTATGTTTAGGAAGAATGAACAATTCGTGTACAGCAGATTTAATATACTGGGCAAATAAGTGGAAAAACATAACAGAGAAACAATACACAATTAAGACTTTATTTTTTAAGAGATGTCTGTGCAGATGCTATCTAAAATATTATGACAGTACATTTGGCAGGTTGGCTTTGAACCCGAAATGCTTTCAAACAATGTTTTAATAAGGTTTTGCAGCTGATTTCAGTCAGTGTAGCTTAGGAAACACATCAAAACTTCAGAGACTGAGTATCGAAGCATTTTAGATAATATCAGAAAAGTTTAAAATTGGAGATAGAAAATCCCTAGCCGGTTACCTACCTCGTTCAGCTAGGTAAAACAGGATGGCTTCCCCTGAGCATTTGTGAGTATGTTGGACAGAACATTTCCTGAAGGCAATAATTCAATTTCCAGAGATTTAGGTTTCTCTCCGTGCCTGTGTGTAACTGCAACATCTGTCTCACACTGGAAAAGCATCTCATTAACCAAATTAGCAAAATAGGTATCACATAATTTGTTAGTGCTGATAACTTCTGTGCTGCCTCTGAAGTTCAGAGAACAGACTGTCCTAGCTGATACAACAGGTGAGGTCTATGGGAACATGGAGGTGATCACTCAAAAAAAGTCATAGCAAATATGCTTAGGGGACAGCACCTATCTAATAAATAAGAAATCCTTGTTTTCAAAATTAAAACTACAATGCATGTAAGGCTTACAGCACTTGTCCAGCAGGAATTCAGCATTGTAGAGCCTGAACACTCCTGTCTCAGTCCCACAAAAAAGCCCCTAAGCACGTACTTAAACACAGTGTTATTGATCTTGCAAGAGTCACTCGCCAGCTTAAAGGTAAGCATACGCATGAGTACATTAGGAATTCAGCTCACTGCCATGATTCATAAGTGACTCTAAAACAATGCATGACAATAGCAGAGGGCCAAATCATAGATCAACCAAAACAGATTCTTTTCCATCGGGAAAAAAAAAAAAAAAAAAAAAAGGAGATGGAGATGGATATTTCTTAATCACTACAGGCATAAATGGAAGAAAAATTGCTAATCAGGAATCCATTGATAACCACACAATTCACAATCATCTTACCTGCATTATGTGGAGCTACACTGTTGCCTTTTAGAAAGTGTAAGGAGGAAAACGCAGATACCAGCAGTTATAAAAAGAAATGTGAGAAGTAGCCTGAAAGAGATTTAAATATGATGAAGTGTAATTTGAGCATTTTCCTTAGATGTTTATTGTAAGCATCTTCTTAATTCTTCATAATTTTTCTTTTAAAACAAACCTCCTAAAATCTGCTATGCAATTCCAGTCCCATAGACAAGGGAAATATAACTTCCTAATAAGCAAGTTGGTGGGATGAATCTCACACAATCCCCTGCCCTGTCCCGTGCTTCAGTTTTGTGCATAGGACCTGCAGTACTTCAGGGACAGGTGGCATCCTGCTGCGTTCCCATAAGGAGGGTACATAAGGAGGCTGGATTGGATTGGCAAGCCAGCACTGCAACACATCCACCTTCCTGAAGTAGTTTCTTAGTAGTTTTTAACTCAGATTATTGGATACAGCAGTAGTTCACAACTATCTTTGCCCTCAAGTGGTATCTTTATTCTCAAAATGAGGAAACGAAGTGCTGCTATGAGCACTTTCCAGGTGGAAACTGAATAAAAGGAAACCTTGGACATATGCTTGTTTTCTGTGGTGGATTAGAGAACTGATCGAGATTTGACAGCTCTCTGCCTTTCCACGGAAAAGGACAAGAAAGCTGAGCTGCATGCTTGCGCATAACACTGTTAGTGCAAAACAGAATGGGCATCTCTGACAGAGGGCCTTCCTCAGGGGACCTGAGGAGCCCCCTCATCTCACGGCGTAACTCACCTCTTCTGAGGAGGAGCAGGAAGGCAAGAACATGACCCTGGTGTAAAACTTCCTTTCCCTCTGTGTATACTGCCCACTGCTAATGTCTTGAATGAAACTTGAGGTCGTTTTGTCATGAAATAATTCCCTGAAGAAATAATGTGAGATTTGAACCTCTTATTTTCAATGGCAGTAGTAAAAAACATGCATGGGAGAAGACAGGGACTTTGCTCAAGGCATATGGAGGCACGCATGGATAGCAGATCTCATTTAGAAACTTGGAGCCCCAAACCCCCTTGTGTTCACCAATGACTTTGAAAGTGATTTGGTTCATAATAGCATTAGGAAGTGCCAAGAGAAATCAAGCGCTTATTGTTAGTGCTGCAAGAGCAGAGAGGGAACCCATTTCTTTCCTTTTGTGTTATATAAATAAATGCACAGAGGAATGGCGGTCCCTGACCCAGGGAAGAGACCGTCGCGGTAGAAGCACACGATTAGAAACAGTTCTCTGCAGAAGCCCCAGCCCAGGCAGGCAGAGGGAAATACAGGCACGAGCAAAGGTATTAGCTCTCCCTGTGTCACTAGGCAGAGCCCTGGTAGAGCCCGCGCAAAAGGAAGATAAAATAGCATGTCAACAGGAAGGATTTTCTTTGGCGTAAAACACAGTGACATCAAAGACTCTGAACTAATTTGTTTTTTGTCAACTAGATGAAGATATTAGGTTAATGCTTTTTGTTCCTCGACAGAATGTTTTAGTCAGCGAACAGAATTAATTGTGTTGACATAATGGATTTATTGTTTCAACAGAATGCCTGTCTGTCTTCATGCAGGGGAAAAGGGATTTGACAAAACTAATGCTGATACCAGGGGATTCTTATACAGCTGAATTATCAACCTGATAAAATGCCACTGGTGTAGAAGAGAACACAAAGGAAAACAAAGAGTCAATAGCCCGGAGGCATCAGTGCTTATAAGATGTACACCAAGAATACATTAGGCTGTGCAGTTCCGGAGGCTTTGTGCAAGAGCAAGGTGCTCCCAACACAGACCATATGCTCCCGTGGAACCCTGCCTGCAAAGGGGAAAGACCTCTTCCAGGGAACCTGTCAGATCTGCCTGCAGACTGGGTGTGTGAGTAGGGAAAGCATTCACCAGCCCTGCTCAGTCACTGCTGCTGAGGGCCACTTTTCTGCAAGGCCCTGGGGGCAGAACAGGGGGCTAGACCAGAGAAGAATGAACTTGGTGGTGGTGAACAGCCCTGTGAAATCCAGCTGAGAAGAATACTGCTTGCTATATGGAAGATTTCTATGAAAACTATGTATAGAAAATTACACCTTTTTTTTTTTTTCTTCTTCTTTTTTTTTTCTTTTTTCTTCCCCCCCCCCCCCCCCCCCCCCTCTGTGCAAACTGCTTCTGTCTGCATCAACAAATGAAAATGGATCGTGCTCCTTCAGCTCCTTTCAGACAGCATTTCCCAGGTGGACCTGTGAGCTTTAAGTTTGGAAAGAGCCATCAGACTTCTGCACTTGTGTTCATGAAGAGAGCTTGTTGCATTTACGTGCTAAGCAGGGTACAACAAGGCCTGTCCGTGTCTGGGCTCTTCTGTCCCAGCTCTGAACCAGGTTGGAGAGAGATGGTGGTGATGTGCAGGCCCAAGGAGGACAAAGGAAAGTGGAAGACACAAAAGAGAGGAAAAGATTAGAGAAAAAGAGATGTAAAGAGGAGGGAAATTAGTTAGGAAATAAGATAAAAAGGTAAGAAAGCAGAAACCAAATCACTGTCATCTAATTTCTTTGTCCCAATCCAAGTTAATGTCTTGAAAAGTAAGCGAGTTTGTTGCTTTTCTTTAGACTGGTCAGTGCAGAATGACCAAAGCCAGCAGCTGCACTGAGGACAGGAGCAGGAGGCCAGCTCGGCAATCCCTGAGCAAGCACACACCAGGCCAGCCCTGGCACCCAGCAGGGGTATCACCACTCCAGAGGGAGTTGCCCCAAAGCAAGCAGACCCCACTGAGTAGGACATATTGTCTCAGAAGCAACACCCTGCTAAGCAGCTACAGTGCCTCAGGAGCACAGCTCACTTTTTATTGTGCTGTGCAGCGGGATGCATGATCCCTCCCCAAAATACTCTGAGCTGAGCTCTGCATGGTGCTCACCCCTCAGCTCATCATGAGGAGACTGGACACCACAGGGTATCACCCACTTCAGCCTACAAGAGCCTTCCACTTTCAAAACAGAAGCAGAGTCACCAGAGAGGTAAGTATCAAGTAATGAACTTGAAATGTGCCGTGAAGGGGTGATGGAGGTAGCGGAGAAAAGGTCTGTGTGGATGGGTGGCAGGGAAGTAACCCTAGTCTAAATGGGGAGGCATTTTTGGCTGCACAGAAAGATGGGAGACCTGGAAACCACCTGAAATGGGCCCCTGGAGAGCAGGGCTGGATTTCTGTGTCTGTCCGCAGCAGCACGCCAGCCCTGGTGCAGTGGGGCCAGGCAAATTGCTGGATGGATGGCCAAGGTGCTGGCCTGCCTTACCCCTGGGTTTGCTGGGGGGCTCTTGTTTTCTCTGTGCTGTTTGCATTGCCACAACATATCGCCTTGCTAATTTGAGACCATACCAGAGAGCAGCATGCTAAATGGCTGCAACAGGAAAACACGTCTTGCAGCCAAAACCAAGCCTGGGGGGGTACACTTCTGTTTTTCTTCTGCACTGGCTGCCTTTTTTTTTTTTTTTTTCCCTGAAAAAGTCTTTCAGAATAAACCATACAGGCGTGAATGGTGTTTCCTTTCTTCTTCAGTTGGGCTCGCTTGCTGTATGGCCCTGGGGGAGGAAAGTGTTGGAAGCAAACAGCTCCTACTTACTAATCTGTCCTTTAGAAGGAGATGCGCTCTGCTCAGGATCTGACACCCCTCATGAGCACTGCCGTGAATTCGATAACAGAAGGCGAGGAGTGTCTGTGAAGAGAAATAATTGCAGCAGCCATGGAATGAATTGAAGGAAATTAAGTCAAAGTAACTGAATGTAGATGAAAGAGCTCTTAATCTTCAGCCACTAGAAGAGCCTGCAAATAGTTTTGACATAAACACTGAATAAAAATGGGACTACTGAGTTTTCTTTTTCCTTAAAGAGAGGATCCTCTGGTATGAGGCCTTGAGGTGATATGATATAGACAACACTGTTCCTCAGTGGAGAGGATTAAGGCAAAGATCTCCTAAAGCAATTCCCATTTTTCCTGATTCAGACATAGGGGAAGGAGTCTTAGCCCTTGGGCACGTAAAAAAAAAAAAACACAACACAAGCAAACAAAGGAGAATGTTCTGTTCCTGAGTGTTTTTTTTTTTTTCTGTGAACATATGCTGATGTGGAGTGGTGCAGAGCACCAAGGTCCTTCCTCATCACCCCACATGATTTCTTGAACCACCCAAATACTTGCACACTAGGGCAGAAAGAAGCAATAAAATTAAA
The DNA here is from genome assembly GCF_047663525.1 of Anas platyrhynchos. Taxonomy (NCBI): domain Eukaryota; kingdom Metazoa; phylum Chordata; class Aves; order Anseriformes; family Anatidae; genus Anas; species Anas platyrhynchos. The sequence continues at coordinate 109,879,201 of NC_092587.1, read as the reverse complement.
ACAGAACGTGACCAAATAAACTGGGGGACCATTCATCATCTTCACTGAGACATAAGCCTCTGGAATTGAAAACTATATCATCAGTGGATTTGGAGATAATTTTCTGTGCTTCTATATGGTCAAAAGCAAGGGGACTCAGCTTTCATGACCATCATTTATTTTCTCTGTTTACATACCTTATTTACCCAATGCTTGTGTTTTGTTTTGGGCTGTTTATTTTTTATTATTTTTTTGGGGTGCTGGTGGTGGTGGTGGGGAATGCTTTGGAATTGATTGTGTTTGTTGCTGTCAAGAGCTGAAGGAACCCAGTACTTTCCAGTGGCACTTTCCCCAGATCCTGTGTGGCTTTTAATGCCTGTCTGGCTTCCTATTTCGTGCACCTCTGGCTGCTTCAGGTCAGGGCACAGAATTTATGCAAGGGATACTTGGGTTACACAGGTTATATTGAGCTTGTGGGATGCTTTGGCAGGGGAAACTTGCCCAGCATGGTGTTAGATTCATGGAGGAGGAAAACTAGCTTTACAGCAAAGCCTGGATGGGCCACCAGCCATGCCAAGGCCCTGCTGGGCTGACATAAATCTGGTGGGATTAGTGCCCATCCTGTTCCCCTGTGCCTCACGGTGACCCTGGAGAGGATTTTGGGTGACTCTGGAGAGGATTTTGGGTGGGCCAGGGTGAAGGGCTATGCTTCTCCCTGGTTAATTTGGAATTGCACGGTTGGCTGCGTTTTTGAGACATTGCATTATATGTATTTTTGCTTCCTCCCCTTTTCCTCAAATAAAAGGCAGTTTTCTTGTCAAAAGCTCTTAGTGCCCATGAGAAAGAGGAAAAATCATGCCTGTTGAGGTGACAGGGCAGATTTATTTTCATTTATGGGAGCCAGAAATAGACCAAGTGTGAAAAAAGCTACCTATTCTTTCACATTATAACAGATTAGGAGCATGCATATGGTCAGCTCACTCATCCCAGCTACGGGGAGGGGAACTTCTGGCTGAGGGAACAATAAATTCAACCATTCACATTGGATCAGCAATTGCACAAACACCATGTGCAGATTTCACTTTATTTCACAGTGCTGAGCATCTACTTCTGAGAAATCTGGCCCTCTGAAGGTACTGTCAGAGACATATCCAGTGACAACAGAAAATAAACGTAGTAACATATACAAAGTTACTAATTGCACTTGAGGCTTTATACTTGAAATGGTTTGGCTTCATTACACATTTTTTACATGTGTTTTTCCTGTCACTCTATGTTATCTTTATTACGCAATTTGTTGTCTTTATTGTTTTTATTTGACATACAATCAGCAGAGAGAAACTGCCATAAGAATGACTAAAGCTCTGATAGGAAGAAGGAGAGCTGTCTTTACACCCAGTTTCTGTACAACACTGAGAAAAATTGGGGTCTAGTGCAGAAAAGGTGCTTTCAGGCATGGCTGCCACAGGAATAAGAGAGGTCGTTCCCTGAGCTGCACAGCTAGTGAAACCTCTAGCTCCTTGAGCTGAGTTTCTTGTAGGTTTGTGTCCTTTAGCCCTCTTCCTTGTCATAATAACCTCTCCTCCCTGCACTTGCTCCTGTGTGAACACAAAGGCAAGAGACAGCAAATGCAGAGGTTAGGCAGGGACCCTGCCTGCTGATGGGCAAGCGAGCAGGATGTGCTGGCTTGCTGGCCAGGTGGCTGCTGCCAGGTGGAGGATGGCTGAGCTCTGCCCGCTCTTCCCATAACACTGACAGAAATTTGGGCCTGTCTCCTTCGTCCGATTTTCATTTCTGTGAAGCTTGTTAATTCTTGGTTTTAAACGTTTCTGTCGAATGTCACTGCAACTGGCCAAGAACCAGCACTTGTTTAGGAGGGACTGGGGAAACTGTCAGACAGGTGGAAGGATGGATGGGCAGTGCAACTGCATAACCGTGTTTCCTTGGGGAGCAGAGAGCAGCAATAATGGGCAGATGTTAACAGTAAGTAGTTGCTGCTAATATACGGGCAGCATACAAGTATTCATACTGTGGATGGGCAACAGGATGATATAAAATAACAAGCAATCTCAGATAATATTTTTATATCCATATGGTGGAGTCCTTCAGCTTTTTCTTTGTAGAGAAGAAAATTAAAGGACAAATGCTCAAGAAGAGAATTAACAGGAACATGATTAGTCACAGTAAGTTCTATATTTGGGGATGCACAAAAGAAATCTGTAACAATGTCTACATTACAGACTGTTGAATTCTGCCTCAAGTACCCTAGACTCTGTTCTCAATTACATTCTGGAGAACTGATTAGCCTTGCTGAGGTACTCAGTACAGGAAGACTCTGACCTAGGTTATTTGGTCCACTAAATGTTCTTGATTCCTTAGCTATAGATAGCAACAAGGTGATCTGAACAGATTTACTAATATTGCTGATTTTGAATACTTTCTGAAAGCTCTGCACTGAGGAAAGAGATTCACAAAGGGTCAGTCAAAGCTTCCCCTATTTCCTACAAACTTTGTAGAATCAACACATCAACTCCAAAACCCAAAGTATAACTAGAGATTTCTTCAAAACACCAATTAAATCAAAGGGAAAAATTCCAAAGCCTCATCAGATTTTGGAATAGATGCTGTGCTGTGAGATGAGACACAGTGAAAGAAGAAAATTGTATATCCAGCCTCCGTTGGCTAATTATCTTTGGATCAGCAGAAGGAAAGAGAGTTTCTCATATGTTGGAACCATGCAGGAGCCTCAGGTGCCTCTGCAGCTCTCCTTTCAAAGATATGACAATTATCATATTTGACTCACGTGTTTTATAAAAATTTGTATTGTTTTTTGACCAGGAAAGCTTATCTGCTGAAAAAGACTGAAAAGTAAAGGTTGCCTCTTTCTGACATCTCTGTAAAGGATAACGGTGACAAATGGTATTTGACAAAACAAATCCTGTACGGAAGTTTTCTTTAAAAAGGGAAATCCTACAAAGGCAAGACTCTGCAGGTTGTCCTTTCTCCTTGCCATCTCAGAGAATGCCATGGGACTTGCAGACTCCCCAAAAGAGCACATTGCAGTATCCAGCTGGACATGCTGTCTGACCTGCTGCATCCTGATAATGTTGGTGAAAATGGAAGGTATGGGAATAAGGATAGTGGTGAGGACTTCCTCTCTACTAGCTGTTTATTAAAATTTCTCTCCTAGGCAAAGAAGAACACCCAAACAAAATGGCGTGGTGGTTTCCATCTGTGATAGGTTTGGCATACTCACATGCCTGGAGCTTGAAAAGCTCTAGATCCAGAAAGTCCCAGGGTGGGGTAGGTGAAAAATATGGTTCCTCTCTCTTAGTGATCTTTATTTTAAGATTTCTTGTTGGAGATATGAAGAGTGGTAGGTGTGAATATGGGCAGGCACCCAGGCTGTGGGAGCTTTCTCCCTCCATCAGCATTGTCCGGCACATCATGTCCAGCATGGTATCACCAGCCTGTCTTGCCACTGCTCTCTAGCTGGGTCAATGCTTTTTCCAGTGCTGGTCCTCTGCTCTCCAGAGCCTGTGGATCACTGCTTTGTGCCAAGGCCATGAGGGTGATCCGGCAGTCTCTGCTGGTCGGTGCCACATGGGAAGGGCCATCCAGGACTACGGGGGCTCACAGTTCCCTGGCTTAGTCAACCCTTCCTGTCATACTTCTGTAGAAAATTGTGCATGGTGTGAGCTAAAATCTGCAAACACATCAGGAATGACTTTTTTTCCTTATTATTTTCCATACCCCTGTTCCCAAGGAAAGAAAAATGAGAGTTCAAACAGGGAATGGGAGTACTGTCAAGAGTTCAGTTCAATGCAACACAGAGTCACAGAACAGGACAAGATATAGCCAACACACACTGAAACAGTTCCTGCTTCATTTAAGGATAAATTTAAAGATTTATTTGAGTGCCTGACAGCTAATAAAATGTATGTTTTCTGCACTCTTATATCAACATACTTATCGAGAGGTTCTTATGGGAAGGTTTTAAGAGTTTGGGCTAAAATTATTTCCCTGATTATATCTGATTTAGTGTCTCATGATGTATCCTTTGTTTTATTGTCCCTTTACATTTTTGGGATGTTACCTTTTCCATAGTGGTCTGTTCTGCCTGCAAACTATTGGTAACAAAAAGACTCCAGGCTTCTTGAAGTGAACTTGCAGTTTGTGCAAAGTGAAACCTTACTTGCTACTGGCCTACTCACTGTCTTTGACCCTGTTGCTAATATGCCTGTCTTAAACTCTCTCAAACTAAACCAAACTTTTGTAATTCTGCAAGTCCAGATAGATTTAATTCTTGATTGTTAAAAGGTGACTCATTAAGGAGCATTTTTCCATCTGTCTGCAGAAACAATTTTGTATCTTCTTCTGAAGGGTTTAGGGTCACTGGAATAATGGTTTTCTCTTGTATTAATAGGATTCTGATTGCATTTAATGGTCTATTTTTTTACCTTAATAAAGTTGTTCTATGCATTTGGCAGCAATAAGTGATTTGATGGAAGTCCTCAAAATTTCAGAAGCATGACTTTTAGGGCTCTCAGGGATAGTGAAAGTACAGACTGAAATGTATTTCTAGCATGGACTTTTACCCTTTTAGAGCCAAAGCACTGCTCGAACAGAGTACAGTACAGTTCACTGGACGAATTTTACCCCTTTTCAATCCCACTTTTAAGAACAGCTTGAACATCCTTTGAAAATATTGTTTATTGTGAGCAGAATGCTCTTGTCTTTGGAGAGTGTGTAACATCTCCCAGCACTTACACATACCAGTGGTACTACTCTAAAGAAAGGAAAGCTGAGTTTGGAGAGGGAAGGAGACTGCTGTGTTGGGACCACAACCATGAGTCAGTAAAGATACATCTTCAAAACTCTTGCTTGGACTGGGGTGAAAGGGAAGTTCCTGTGTACCTATGCTTTCCCAGTGGTCTCTGAGGTGTTTAGGAAAAAGATGGCATAAGATCCGTAGCTGTTTCATGTCTCTGTTTGTACCAGTGGTCAGCAGTGTATGAGGAATAGAGTGGTATAAGAGGAAAGATGATCATGTAGGAGGAAGCTGAGGGTTTCTGAGTCTCAAAGGGAGCATGATGTCTCTGCACAGCTTGGATTATCATGCTTGTGCTTTTGTCTGCATCAGCGTGTATTGTGGTCCAGCAGGAACAGATGTATAGGCAGAAAGAACTGCTTGGTGCTGGAGACTTGATAACCACAGTACATTAGTGCATTTTGGAAGGACTACATCAGATTAGTGTGAGGCTGGTCCCATGCACTAAATGCCATTAGCAGCCAAGTGCATGAGGTGCACTCCTGCAGAGCAGCTCCATCTTCAGTCTGGCCCTTCATTAGGAGGCATTTCCACAGAGCTAAGTGTGACATACATACTCCTTTCCCTGTCACTGAACAGGACACTTGTGAGACCCCTTGGCTCAGGCAGGTACTCATAAGACTATGTTTTGTGCTCCCCTAACAATCATGTACTGAAAGAGTCCAGCTACCAGGTTGGTATCTTTACGGAATAAGAGAAAAGACACAGAACAAACAGCTGCATCACCCCAGTACTGCCAGCATGTGCCATTTGCATCTCTGTCTAAAGCCAAAAGAAGCTGATGCTAAATTACCTTGTCATTTCTGTGGGTAGCTTTCCTGTGTGGTGGCTTCTAATGCATACTGTGTCTTGGTGCTACTTGTTACCGTGAATAAGCAAAGGGGAGAAATGTGTATGGCTGTAAAAAGCTGCCCTTTAAATATGTATTGCATGGCACTAAATTTCTTTAGACTGTCTTCCATGATCACAATATGCTGATTAGAGTTTTTGTTTTCTTTTCTTTTTTGGGAGTTTGCATCTCCCAAATCTAATTTAATCTCCTTTGAGTTAGGATTTTACATTGTCATAGAGCTATGCAGCATGAAGAAAGAAAGTGTATGAGAATCTGCATGCACTCATCTTAATAAAATAGAAATGCAGAACAGATAACCCATCATTAGTATCTCATTTGAGAAAGCAACTTCAGAAACACATAACCATATTTTTTTCTTAGCCAGTTCAAAATCGTAAGTGAATGCAACCAAGGCATGCACCAAACAATAGAAAATTTTAGGCTGGAGTTGTGGGGAGTGATAAAATCCTTGGACCCTTCATACCAGGTCCGTGTACCTGTCAGGATCTGAGAGAAGCAGCAGTTCTTTGCAGGTGTACATGAATGAGGGAGTCTATCATATTTTTACCATGTGCTTTGCCTCAGTTTAATTTGCAACAAGCAGTTGGCACCATCTTCAGCATGCTCTGGCTTCATGCCTTTAATGAAAATCTATATTAAATTTGCTTCCCGACGAGCAAAAAATAACAAACAACAACCCTCCCCCAATCCAATTAAAATATAATGCTATTTATTGTGAATACATAGTGATCAATGTAACAGGGCTTTACAAAACTTGCACATAGCAATGCCCTGTTTTGAATGTACCCAATGAAAACAGAAAGGTATTTCAGAAATGCTACAATAGAGGCTTAAGCTAAACGTACCATAAGCATAAATGAACTGATGCATTAGCAATGCAACACCTACATACTTTAAACTGTGTAATACAGGAATCTTTTTGCCCACTAACAAAGCAGCTATAAAGATCTAGCAGAAACATATGTTTTGAGGAGAATGCCTTACACATAAGAGGAAGCATAAAAACACCCGAAATTCACACACAAATTGATGGCTTGTAATAGCTAAAAGGACAACAAAAAGTGGGATCCATTTTGCTGAGGTGTGTTAGGATTTAACTGGGTCTGCTACAAATTGAGGTCTTGTGTACTGAGAGAAATGTGATATCACTCCCATTCCCTTCCTGAGTGCAGTGCAGGCTTTGCACGTGAGGACACCCACAACTGGGTGGCTTTTGATCTGGCTTAGAAAATTAAAAATAATTGACAAAATGTCTTTAGTACACGCTTCCTAAAATGACTGCCATTTAAATGCCCTAGTGATGCTGGTACAAATATCACAAGCGAGATGCAAACAAAACATGTAAAGGTAATTACTATAAGGAGGATGATATCCTTTTCTCCCCCAGGGCTCTTCACATTGGATAAACAGCTGAGAGAAGCTTATTCCTGTCCTAGTCCTAACCAGTTATTATAGAGGCTCTGGGTCAAGCTTTAGGATGATTGCACAGACAGGATCTGTACTTCCTTTGGAGGAAGCAGAGAGGCTGTTGAAGGAAGGTTGGACAAGGGATGAAGTGAACCAGAGCTAGAGACCCATGCTAATGCAACTGTAGCCCATCTGCGGAGTGAGAAGGATGCTCACCATTTAACCAGCCTTAAAGAGCTGTCTGTGTTAGTAAGGGGCTGCCAAATCCCTCAGAGATGGTGTGGATGTATTCCAGAAGAGACATGGGTTCTAGCTGGTGCATCGCTTCTGATGTTTACAGACATAGGAATGCAATGCAAACAAACACGAAAATATCTCACTGTGAGTCATTGCTAGATAGACATGCAGTTAACAGAAATACCCATCTGGTGGTTGCCTGGTGTGAAATGTCCTCTTTGGGCTCGTCCTTGTACTTCAGAAGTGTCTCATTATATATATATATATATATAAACTTGATTTGTTTTCCAGTGTTGATGCAGTGCAGGAAATCTTCAGGATATACAGTCCTATTTGAAAATTGCATACAGACAGGACTTTTAGCATATTTACTTGTTCTCTGCAGATAGCGCTTAGCAAGAAAAATCCCTGTCTCCATATTGAACCATCGTGTCCCCAAATTCTTCCATTCCAAAGACTTAAAATTCTAAACTGCAAAAGTCACAAAGTAGGCTTTAAAAAGTCAGCACTCATGAAAATGCTAAGGGTACAAATCCTTTGTATGCATTCATAGGTAACTTCCTTCTGCAGTCATCTGTCTGGATGCCATACCGCTATTTCTTTTAGAAGAAACTTTGAAAGATAAGCAAAAATTTGGACAATCATTTTTATGTAAGTCTGAAACAGAAACAGAAATAAATATATCCATTGGCAATGACAAATCTACAAAGTCAAAATCTACAAAAGCTGGTATAACTGGGTCATGATAGCTATGAGTAGATCATGAAGAATTATGCTATTATGTTCTCACACGTACTTTAAGTATGGGGAAAAGCGGATTTTTGTACAGTAAACTCTCTTGAACCTGGGAGTGCTATAGTCTTGCAAAGCTAAAGTAGATTTGCCTGCATCACATAAAAACTCTTAAATTAATCCTCAGCCCAAATCCAAGCTTTTCTATCGATAGCTAATGTAGGTTTTACTTAGCTTTTCATGTAATCAATACAGTAAAGGGTTCATCAAGTAATCTGCAGTTAGGTGTTGTGCTGGACTGCTTTGTTCAGATATGGGCTATTCTATCAGATTGATAAAATGCCAGGTTTGTTCTTTATAGTAGTGCTCTTGACTTTTAGGGTATTTCTTTAGAAATTAGACATGTGGTATATACTTGTGTGGGTGTCTATGTATATATGTATATATATGTGACTCAGTGAGATGTGAGTGTGACTGGTGTTTAGGGTGCCACCCAGCACCATGAAGAGCCTGGAAGCAGTGGGGATAGAAATTGCTGGCTAGGAATAAGAACAGAGGGCAGTTCGTCCCTTGACCAATGTTCATCTCACCTGTTCTTCCATCTTACAGTGAAGAAGAACCTGCAGTACCATGGGGTGTTCTCTTCCACTGCTCTACTACCCTTAAATGTGCATTAGAGCATACCACATCCTTACATGGTGCTTTTTTCATACCATGATCTGCTCTGTGGCACTCTAACGTAGCTTAGTCCTATTCTTCTCTGATGGTTAGCTCTCTAACAGTCCTTAAAGTATTTTCAGAAGTCAGTTCCTTTACTGTTTCCTCATGAAGACCTGTAGGTCCAATGACCCACTATGAAGATTGTCTCTGTATTCTTTCCACCTCTCCTAGGGCATTGCTGGAGCACAGTTCCCAGAGGTACGCACTTCTGCATAGATGAGGCCTCCCCAGTACAGACAGAAATGATCATTTCCTTCTCAGGCCTCATGGACAATAGTCCTGTAAATGAACACCAGGAGGACTCGCTCTTTCAGAACCAGTGTCGCGTTGCTGATCAGTGAATGGTTTGTGATCTTTTTCAGCAGTGTTTCTTGTGTAGGCAGCTACTCCCTGTTTTTTTTTTACTGGGCATTTTATTTCTCGTTTCCAAATTCATGGACATGTCAACAGTACAGGCTTCAGGCATGTAAACCAGAATGCAACGTGACAGATCCTAGTGATACATATGGAGGAATGCACTTTATTCTGCTTCCATGTTTTGGAAACGCCTTTTATAAAAAATGCAATTTTGGTAAAAAAAAAATAATAAACCTTACACTTGTAATTTTAGGGAAAAAATATAATTTCTTTAAAGCAGAAACTGAATCTGATATTTTGTTCCTCAACTCATAGCTATTTATCTATTTTTCAGACTGCATGTGCACTTTGGGGATAGTGTTTTGGCAAGCCATTAATTTCATGGTTGCAGTAATATTTCAGCTATCTGTTTATGCTTAAACAGAAAGCTTCAGATATTTTCATAGATTTGGTAAATCTATTTGGTAAATACTGCTTTCTCAACAGTATTTGCAGTGCAGTTGCATTTTATTAATGCTTTGAGACAGGAGAGCTATACTGCCATATTGAAAGTGAGTTAAATGTTATGTGAATAATAGGTCTTGTTTTTCCATAACTGTAAAAGAAATGGAGCTTTTTCATTATTATTGCTTAGATATCACAAAGCTACATAATTGTTTTTGTCTCCTCTGAATACTTTAGCATTATGTTAGCTTGGGTGCTGTGGGCAGAAATCAAACAAAAAGTGTAACTGTTAGTGAATTATCCCTGGAAACACGTTAAGTGAATTGAGTTTCACATTCAGTAAAACTTTTTGGTCTCTCTGTTGGAAAAATAAAAGCCCTTTGAGAGCCCTGTTATACTAAGCCCTGTGGACTTCATCTGGGGCTGCATCCTGATCCTGCTCTCACCCAGAGGTGAGAGCAGGCAGCACAGGGCATGCAATGCAGTGCTGCTGGAGGAAACGTGCTCTTGTAGGAGAGCTGTTCTTGTCCTGCCGGTCAGGCCAGGTCAGGCCAGCTCTTGGCAGTAAAAATGCCCATATGACCACTAGAAATTCTTCTGCAGGTCTTAATGGACCTCTACCAGCTGCTGGCTCCGGCTGCTGTTCTGACCTTGCAGGACATGGCTTGGGAGGTGCACTAAAATTAAATGTACTGGCCAAACCATATGCTGACCTTCTGTTTGTTTTCTGTTTGTTCTCTTTAGGCAGGGCCTGCACGGTTAAATGCTATGATTGCTAATGAAAAGGCACAGTTTAATCACAGTCATAACGCGCTGGAGATGACACACTGTTTCTCAAGTTGAAATGTCTCTTACTTTTTGGCTCATTACATTTCCTTATGCTTTCAGAAGAACAAATAATGGCTGTGTCTCAAAGCCCACATAGGGTAAATGTGGGACAGTGACTGGGGTTATGGTTGTCATATCTCCTTTCCTCCCAGCTGTGTCACCCCAAGAGCTGGGGTGTCCTAGCATCGACCTAGCTGTGTGCCCGTCCCCAGCAGCTGACCTGAAACCTGTGAGCTCTGCATGTGTATCACAGTGATACCTGCTGCTGCAAAATCAACTTAGTTCACTCCTGGCTTTGTGAACACCATGCCGAACTTCTGGTCCAATTCTTTAGCTCCTTCATTTTCCTTCTTTCCTTCTTTCTCTCTTTTTTATGCTAATAAATTATGACAAGTTTCACCATTTGCCGTGAAGCGCCCTCCCTTGATTATACTAGAACAAAAATACAAGCTTTTTGTATGTTTGAAAAAAAAAACCACCACCACACACACAAAACTTTTAATGTTCTGGTTAAACCTTTGCACTTTACTGGAAGTCACCAGAACTGCAGAAGGCTGTTAAGATCCAATATTTTTTTTCACTTAAGCTGGCAGGATGAAACCTCAAGACAATAATAAGAGGAACTTTTGAAGTGCTTGGGACAGCTTGTATTTTTCCTTCTCCTTTTCACATTTATATTTTGGCTTGCTTTTTGGTTCCCTTTGGGACATGCACTTCATATTAAGTGAGCATTATCCTGGACCATGCTTACTTTGGGATTTATCTGAAGGCAAACTGTGTTAAATTACGGTGCTGCATTATTAACAGGCCATATGGGCATCAGGCTTGAGAGAGAGAAGCTTAACCAGAACACAGGAAAACAATCTTCCAGATCCTTCCTTCCTTTCCCTAATACATAATCCTGAGTGCTGGAAAGAGATAAAATATTTGAATACAGTGGCAGAGGACCGTAAGGGACAATGCATTGTTAAACTTCTTTGGGAGAGCTCTGTGTACAATCATCACCTCTGCTGGCTGGCCAGTGCCTGTCCCTGCACCCTTTGAAGCAAGAGTATTTAAAAATGTTTTCTAACCTGAAATAAGCAGAAAGAAGCAAATCTTTTTTTTTTTTTTTTTTTTTTTTTTTTTCCCCCCGCTCCCCTAAAGCTCCTACACTTGTCTGCTACCACTTACTGCAACAGCTTTATTCCAGTTTCCCCAGACATAAAAAGAGCTTTAGCAGCAGCGGTGCAGGCAAACATCCCTTTGATGCACGCGAGCCCACCCCGGTTGTGTCCGACAGCTCCTGCCGAGGCTCAGCCCTGCTCCTCAGCCACGTGTGCTGTGCTGGCAGCCATCCGGCTGGAGCTGCTGCCAAGCTATTTCTGGGGGGGGGAAGGAGGTGCTTTGTTTAACTAAATCATATTATCTGCAATATTTCCAGCCCCATAGAAACCCTTGCACTGCACAATCCAGGATGGCAGTCCTGGGGACAGGGAGCTGTCGTGGCAGCAGAAGTGGCTATTTTTCTGTGGATGAATTCAATAAGCTTTTTGCACTCCCCCGCTTTGCAAATTTTTTCTTACCCCTGAAATATTCCCCACACAATTGCAAGATTTATCCACCGAGCATGTGATACTAGAGACTTCACAGTAGATATAATTTGATGTCTGCTGCAAGGATTGATTCCTTAAATTTAATTATTATTTTTTCGTTGAGAAACAATCTAAAATCAAGACAAGGTAAAGTTTAAGGAATATAATTAAATTTATTTCAGAATGTTCAAATAGATTATCAGATAACACAAAGCAGCATATTTTTGGTGCCCAAGTTTTAAACAAAAGGCAGGCTGCTGAGCTGGTGAATGCTCGCTGACCAAGCAGCACTCAGTGAGGTTCCAAATGAATACTGACAAGAGTAGTCTTTTCTGACAGTAGAGGGATTATTTTTCCATTTTAGTTTATTCAGCTACTTCAGGTCAATGCCTGGTTCACTCACAATGTGGCAGCCAATTGGTATTGTAAAACGCAGAAAAGCTTGTTTTCTTCTCTTTAAGTAACGGGGAGAAGCTTGGCCCTAGAGTTTGAGAGCTACTGGCCTGAAAATCCTCAAAATGCTGGTATTTGGGAATCATCGGCTCAGATCCTCTCTTATGTACTTAGGAGAATTGATGCACTACTTTTCCTTGTGAATTGCCCAAAGTCAGATAAAGGAAGGCAGCTGATTAACATACATGAACCCGGCCTTTATGAGAACTTTCTCTAACCGATAGAAATCAGTTAATTAAAAGAAAAAAGATTGAACCACTCTCAGTGCAGTAAGAAGGTTGTGACATATAGATGTGTACATAACTGGAAAGATGTAACACTTTGTCAAACAGGAATGTCAAATTCAAATAGAAATAGCAAATATTGACATTGATGTAAAATTTGGTATTACTTGCAGGTTACAACTCCTGTTCCCAGTTATTTTACAGTCTATTCTTCTGCTTCTGAGGAAAGCAGCTGTGTGGAAGTGCCCAGGCCAGCATAAACTGTGCAGAAGATGGGGGAGTCGTTCTGTAATTGCTGAATTATGCAGCTGTGAAGCTGTACATGTGAGGATGGGGAGAACTTTGCTGTTGATATTTGTGAATCACTGCTAGAAATTTTACTGCCTTGGGATGTGGCTTCACATCCAGGAGAAAAAAAAAATCACATCTACTTACACAATTTTTTATTTTATTTTTTTACATGCTGAGAGATTCCACAAGCATGTAGGTAAGGGTGATTCATTTAATTGACTACTCTCTAAGGCCCCCTTTAAAAAGGTCCCTTGCCATCAGCTGTCATAGCAGCAAACAGCCATGGGTAAAGAGGAATGTCTTTGCATGGGTAGTTAAAAGGAAGCATGAGGCAAAACTTAATGGTCAGCTTTCATGGTGGGAAAAGGTCATGACTGGAGTCCTGCAGGGATTTGTGTGTGGTGCTCATGCTTTTCTACATATTCACAGTGATCTGAAATGGAGAAAATGAGGTGACAACAGTCACAGATCATACTAAGTGATTCAGGGCTGTGCGAACTACAGAAGGACATTGTAAGAGGGAATGATGGGATGATGAAGTGGTCAGTGAAATTAATTGCCAGGAAACGTGAAATTGCATGCATAGGAAAAACAATACTAATTTCACATATAAAATGATGGCCTCTAAGATTATTGCTGCCTTTCAGGAAGGATTTCTTAGGTTTCTAATAGATTGTTGCATGAAAACACCATCACAGTGCTTGCTATTGATTATACCAGCACATTGAAAATTAGGAATTGTTAGGAAAAGCGTAAAGATCAAAACAGAAAGCAGCAGGCAAGCAGCATGCCATGCCTGCATCCTAAATGTGTATTTGCATCTGGTCCTCTCAGTTCAGAGAGCATGCAGCTGACACAGAAAAAATACCAAGGAGGACAACAAGGGTAATCAAATGTATGGAGTGGCTTCTGTACAAGCAATGATTCTCCAGGTTGAGAAGGAAATGACACCAAAGGGATATGAGAGAGATGTATTAAATCAATAGTGACAAGGAGAGGGTGCACAGGGAATGGTTGTTTACTGACTCTTCCAATAAGACAGCTAGGATGGGTCAAATGAGATAGCCACAGGCATCCATGGGTCTTTCTGCAGGAGATAATCCCTTACGTGGGGAGCAGTTCAGGTGTGGGATCTTGAGCTGCGTAGTGTTATAGCTGGTTATGCTGGCTCAAAATGTTATTGAACAAATTATTGGGAGAACAAAGAAAAAAAAAAAAAGAAGGCTATTAAATACAAAAACACTGAAAAGACTCTAAGCTGAAAATTGCTTGAGGGGGTCTTGTGGGGATTTTCTAGGTAAGAGTGTCACTTGGCACACCACTACACAGCTGTGCTCTACCAATGGCTACTTTGGAAAAGGGAGTTGACTAGATGGGCCTGTGGTCTGCTGGATTGTTCCTGTATTTATGTATGCAGAAGAACGTATTGTACCTGAGGAGCACCTTTCCAGGACAAAGAGAAGCGAAATGCATCCCAACATGCTGCTTTCCTTTCTCCATCTTCTCCTACAGGAACCCTGGTATGAAACCACAGCAAAAATCAGCACTAAACTTTAAAGTTCACAGCCAACTGTTTTTGTTTGCAGAGCAGCTGGTGGTACTAAAAGGAAATCAAATCAGCTCACAATAAAAGCGATTAGATATTAAAAGCACTTGGGGAGGAATTCAGTGAAATATTTGGATGAATGTGCGGGTTCCGCTGCTGCCCACGCGTCAGCTGCGAGCGGGGAATTCAATCAGCATCGGCAGCCCTCACAGCAATGATATTTCAGTGGGCACCAAACTGCAGGCTCCTTTGTGGCTGAGGAGTGGCTCCCAGTTCCCCCTTTCCACGCATGTCGTCTGGCTTGCAATAACTTGGTGTTGCACACCCTTGGCTGATGGTGAGGGTGCTCCTCAGCTCTGTTCCCCTCTCCTCTTTGGTACTTTCCCTCAGCCAGATTGATGTTCCATCATTAAGTCCTCTTTTTACCCTTATATTAAAAAGGCTGGTCTCTCCTCCTCAGTGATTAAATGCAGTTTCAGCCTATACATCAGTGCTGGTATGACAGAGGAGGAAGTATGGCATGTTCATACTGGAAGAAAAGGTGCAGAAACCCCACTGGTGTTGGCTAAAGTGAATTAAAACACCACCTAATGCCTTCTTTAAGACGCAGTTTAAAGACCTTCTGTCTGGTCTCATTTCTCATCGTGCTGCTGCCCTATTTGTAGGTGAGGACAATAACATTGCAAATCTACCTCATAAGACTGGTATTAGGATTAATGTTCCTGCAGGTGCTTGAAGATGATAAGTATTAAGAGACAGATGGACTGAGTCCAAAATCTTTGAGCAAGGCTCACGCTGTTGGGATTTTGGAACATTTGAGTGTGCCACCCTCCTCCACCTGCTCTGTGGGACTCTCCTTTTTGCTGCTTTCTTTGTTACTTTGCTCTTCCCCTGAAGATTTAACCCTCTCCTCCCTTTCTCCAAAGCACTGCTCCCTTCCTGCCTTGCCCTTGCCTCCCCTCATTGCCATCTTCCTCTGCTTGCCTTAGAAACTCCTACACTCCTATTTTTTCTCACCTGGCAAACATTATTGTTCTTTTCTGTGTCACGTAGAACAGCAGTGCAGGAGATAGGCCCCCTCCCCACCATGTCCCTGGAGGGCAGTTTTGGGTGACCATCACCCTCACGAAGGACCTGCAGGCCTCTCTGTGTTTCCAGTGCAGGGACAATGCATTTCTTTTATTATTATTTTTTTTACATCCTGGGTGAGTGGAATGAATAGCTTTTGATTTGGTAGCACCATGCAGTCTGGAGAAACACACAGTGACTAACTCAGCCTACATTTTGAATGGCTGCATTGTTCCCTGTATTGATATTTTAATACGTGTGTTTTTCATTCCTCCATGCCCACTGGAGCTGACCATGGCCCGTATATCCCTGGGATGATTAAATTGCTCCCTGTATATCCGCTCCATAGGTCCCTATTCATTACAAACTCAAATTAGCTTCTAAAGCCAGGCCTCCTTGGTAGTTGCTATTTGGTATGAAAGCAACATCCATTTCCATTCTGTGCTAATTATAATATTTAATCTGGATCTTTCCATAACACAGAGAAACAATTGTCCATCTTTTATAAAACTGAGGGCAATTCTTCCCACCTCTGTGCCTCGGACTGATGTCATTCCTTTCTTCTCTTGCACTGTAAGCTGAAGAGCAGTGCAATCTCACATTAGCCTTTCTTCTTTTAACCACGGCTTGGCAATAGCATGCCGTTCTGTTATGTCTGCTTACCTTCTAATGCCGGTTGTCTACACAAAAGCAGAAATGGATTGTACTTCCCCAGAGAGATGTGGAGTTTTTATTTCACTTTGCCTCTCTATTGTTGCTGCTTTGTAATGAATTTGTGCTAAGAAACATCTTGTCTGAAAGAGTGCATTTAGAATTAGAGAGGGGAGCAACATATGGCTTGTACCTTTTGTTTCACATTTCTGGGACGTGTTAACAACAAGCAAAGGAATTATTTATTTGGCAGATTTAGTACCTGAGACCACAGCAGGGCTTAACAATCTTTTTGACTTGCTTTATTTTAGACAATAGGTGGTAATAAACCAGAGAGCACATACAGCGTGCTTTTCCTGCGTTTGTGTTGTCTCCAGGTCACCACTAAAACAGTCATTAGGCTCAGAGCTGTTTTTAACTTCCTAGTGTACACACCTTTATTCCACCCCCGCAACTGCTCCTAGCAAGACAGCCTCTCCTGGCAGCCTTCTTTTAAGCAGTGCTTCATGCACAGTGGTCCACATAGCATGGGACCGTGCCCGGCCCTGTGCTGCTCTGGGGGGAGGCATTTTCCTGGTCACAGCTTCAGCATTCATAGCCTAGAAGAAGATCTGCTGCTATGTGGAGTGCTGGTGTTCTCTCCTTCCCTGGAGGTAAATAAATCCTTTGCTGGATGCTCTTGGGGTAGACACAAGCTGACATTTTCTGTTGGGCTTTGGTGAAGATTTGTGTGGAGACTGAAGTCTCTCCAGGGAGATGGGGGTGGAAACCCCTCTGCTATCTCCATTGCTGCTGGTCCCACACATATAGGGAGGATGAAGCTGGAGAAGGGACCAACCACCCTGTCCCCAGGCCCTGCATAAGCTTCATTCACCAAGGACTGTCCCCCAGGACCTGCAGTCAGGTGGCGTCAGGGGAAGAGACAGGGAGGCTGCTTTCAAAGGAGATGTTCTTCCTTGCCATCCCCTTGTCTGGCTGCTGACTTTTATGTAAAGTGGGTGTGAAATGATGGCAGAACAGAGATGACATGTAGTTGGCACAAATATCTACGAGTGCTCAAAATGCAAAGCACGGGAAGACGAGTTTGGAAATAGCGGACAGTTTGTTGCTGGCACCAGCTCATCGAAACAGGCTTCATTAAAACAATCACAGCACTGACCAGAATATCAGTGAGCATGTACCTATTTTTCTATTATTTTACACTAACACAGCATCGATACAAATTCAGTGATTTCAAGGAAGCAAACCTAGTAGCGTGAGCTGGCATGATGCAGTGCCACAGTCATGTGGTTATTTTCCTGAGAGGCTTTGATAAAATTTGGTATATACACAGATGAAGACTAGCCTCAATTTCTTTCACTTGGTGAGTTCATTTAATGAGGTTATACCCTTGGAATGAAGGCCAGGGACTCCCCAGCTCTTACCTTAGCTTTATAAGTGATCCTCCCTGACCTTCAGGTGAGCTGAAAGTTCTCTAGCCAAGGCTATTTAAAAGACATAGCATAGCAAATGATCACTATTTTTTTTTTTTGTGTGTGTATATATACAGTAAGCACACAAATAATACGGTGACAATGGCAGTAAGAGGTGGTCACAGTACTGTGTTCTGTCAAAGCACTCAACCTTGTGGACTCTGGGGGTGGGAGTTCCCAGTGCAGCCCTTTTGGTGCCCAGGTAAGAATTTCTCCTTCATTTACTGAACCTCTATGCAGAACAAACTAGTGTGGGTGATACTGTCCAGAGCAGCAGAGGGAGGATAAGCAGTGCACTGGGAAGCTAGGAGGACTGCCAGTGCTACAGTCAGGAGACAGCTGGACTCCCAAGGGATGAGAGCTTGTAAGCCAGTTCCCCAAGGAACCAAACCAGGAGAAGCCAAAGAAAACAAGCAAAACAGCATGCCTCTTTTGAGGCAGACTTCTAGAGTCTTCTTTCTTCCTGGGATAGGACAGCTTCCTGAAAGCTTTCCAAAAGCAAAAGCCCTTTCATTCAAGGGTTAGCAGCCAGGACTGCAGAGAGTGATGCAGAAAAGCTCCAGGCCATTTTAGAGAGAAGAGAGAGGAAGTTCATTGGTGAGCAAAGGGAACAATTCCTGAAGGTAGGTTTTCCAACAAGGGCTGACTTCAGGAAGAATGCTGCTGTGTGGTTGACTCGATTTTTCTTTTCTCTGCTAGACAATGGTGCAAGATTTCATCATATTTATGAGAATTCAGTATTGCACTCCTGCCCTGAACCAGTAAGCAACCATATATTTTAAGTATAGAGTGGTAAAAGTAACTGTGTTATTAAATCTAAAGAAGAGATATTAAGCCCTACAAGCCATATTTGACAAAATGATAATCAACTTATTAAAGCAGGCTATTCCTGCAGCTTCACTATTTTTGATACTTTTATATTCATTTAAAATACAAGAAAGAAAAATAAGGGTTAAATGTTTCCCAAGTTTGCCAAGATATTACTTCTATTTTATTTTATTTATCTTTTACGAACAACCACAAAAGTATTAAGAATGCAGCACACTATCTCACCTTGACTGTGCTTGATACTTCTACATTAGCTGCTTGTTTGTGCCTCTCTCCAGACAGCACAGTACTTCAACAGTTCAAAAAGACCCTGGAACAAATATGACAATCTTCATTGCACTTAAAAAAAAAAAAAAATAATAATAAAAGATGATATTATCACCTGAACTCAGGTGTTCACCATTTCACTTTGATGCAGGACATAATGGGATGTCCTATGGCTGTTTCTGTCTCCTTTAAAACTTGGATTATAACCACAGCAGCAAACTCAGCAGGGCTCAATTTGTGGAGCTTTCAGCTAATTAAACCCTGCAGTCTGCATTGGTTGGAAGCAAACATCCTGTGTGGGTTTGTTTGGGTGTTTAGCAAGAAGAAAATTAATAAATATCCAGGCTGAATTCATTACAGCAGATTTTTCACCCCCTCTCTCAGTTATGCTTGACCTCAGTGTCTTCATTTGTTATATGAGTTTAGAAAACTTCAGGCAGCATGGTGTGAGGGTGGCTAAGTGGGAGGAGGTTTCTGTTATAATTATGAAGCCAGTAAACTGGGGTCCAAGTTCTTGGAAACATAAGCTTGAGGATTCATCACTCACTGTAAATATTTTGCACAGCTTTTGCTGATAACTCTGTACAATAATTGCCATATCTACTTAAATAGAAATGTGATTACAGCGTTAGGACATGTCCCAATTTCTACTTAGTTACTAAAAGCAACAGTAGTAATGGCTTGTCAGTGGCTCAGACTTCAGGATAAGTTTGAAGACTGAACTAAAGGTTCCTCTAAAGTCCATCCTTGCATTTCGTTTCTTACCTGTGGCAGACAGGGGTCAATGTACTGCTGGCTTCCCTACGTGCTCTGCAGTTACAGCTTTGTGGCAGTAAAGATATATTCCAGGTCCAGCTTTTGTGTACATGATAAGGTCAGAGTAAATACATATTTGGTAAAGAAAAGCTTTTTCTTTTTATGCTTAGATTTATTTGTCTCAACCCCTGCTCTGAAATCAGTGAGGAAGAGGAATGCTGATTCTGTAAACAGTCTGTCTTGGCAATAGTCTTAGAGCAGAGAGGAAAAACCACAAGAACAAAGTTTCTGATTTTGCTCTGAAAGGTGCAGGGTTGAATTACGACCAAAATTCAGACTGTAGTTATGAAAAGGTGTTCCTTGTCTACCAGAATAAACTCAAGTGGCCATAGAAAATATGACATCTCGATTGTCTGACAAAGAATTTATGATTGAATGAACATTCAGTGGTATTTTGAGTTAATGAGAATTAATATTCAGTGACAATCTTAAATGAGAATTTGTAACCAAAAAAAAAGTGTATGTTTGAGGTCTGTAATGATAATGTTCTTTCACAGCTGCTTTTGTGAGTGGGGAATAATTTCGCAACACTATAGCTGATGTTGACTTTCTAGTTTGTGGTGAAATTATAAAGTAAATGTTTCCTCCAAAGAACTCCAGAGCTGTTTATGGGAGCTGGAGGCACACTCCTGAGACATGAGGTTGGAGTTCTGATGTGTTGCAATATTGTAAATTGTTGTAATTTCATTGCACTGCCTTCAGCATGCCTCCACCCTATGGAAGATATCATTACAAGAAAGAAATTATGTGACTTGTCTTTAAGTTTTAGGAAAATGAATTCATTCTAAGATAGCCATATCTTTTTTCCACATATAACATTAGATCTTATGTTATTTACCCACAGAAACACTTATATTTTTCTACTCCTAATGGGAAATTTCTGCAGAAAGAAAATTCTTGAATGTGAAAGGGCCAGAGGCTGGTACAAGCTAAACAGAAGAAGATTAAGATCAAATACAAAGGCATGGTGTAAGAAGATAAGAGACAACATAGTTCCAGAATAAAATATTTAGATAAGGATTATTTGGGATGCTGCAGAGGAGGGAAGGGAAGGGATTAACTAAAAAAAGTATGTTTGTCTTCACACTGAGTTCTTCCACATATTTCTCATTCATTTATCTACATCACATTTGAGTTTTCAGTCTCCTTCAGTTTCCTACATGTGGTGCCTATCCCTTAGTGAGGACTGCACTGAAGAAAGTATCCTTACAAAGAATTCTGACCTGCCTTGGTTTTTAACAAAAAAGATTCATAACTGTATAGCCTTTTCCTATAGTGGGCAAATTTTGGATTAACATCTTGTTTATCGTACATTTATTGCAGAAATCCCCAAACAAGAAAATCATAGAATCATAGAATGCCTCGTGTTGGAAGGGACCTGAAAGATCATCTAACTCCAACCCCGCTGCCATAGGCAGGGACACCACCCCTGAGATCAGGTTGCCCAGGGCCTCATCTAACGTGGTCTTGAACACCTCCAGGGATGAGACATCCACAGCTTCTTTGGGCAACCTGTTGCAATGCCTCACCACTCTCAAACAAAAAAAGAATTTCTTCCTTTTATCTAATCTAAACATACTTTCTTTCAGTTTAAAACTATTACGCTTGTCCTGTCATTATCCGACTGAGAAAAAAGTCCTTCTCCACCTTTTTATAAGCCCTCTTTAAGTACTGAAAAACCATAATAAGGTCACTCCGGAGCCTTCTCTTCTCCAGGCTGAACAGCCCCATCTCTCTCAGTATTTCTTCGTAGAAGAGGTGCTCCAGCCCTTTGATCATCTTTGTGGCCCTCCTCTGGACCCACTATAGAAGATCAACATCTTTATTGGTCTGGGCGCCCCAGACCTGGACACAGCAGTGCAAGTGGGGCCTCACAAAGGCAGAGCAGAGGGGGACAATCACCTCCCTGGACCTGCTGGTCACTTCTCTGCTGATGCAGCACAGGATGCAGTTGGCCTTCTGGGCTGCAAGTGCGCACCGCTGGCTCGTGTCGAGCTTTTTGTCTACCAGAGCCCCCAAGTCCTCTGCAGGGCTGCTCTCAATGAGTTCTTCTCCCAGTTTGTGCTCATGGCTCAGGTGCAACACCTTGCACTTGGACTTGTTGAACCTAACTTGTTCCTGTCCAGGTCCCTTTGAATGGGATCTCTTCCTTCTTTGGTATCAACTGCAAAAATGAGAATTTATCACCAGTGTCACTGGGAACAGGCAGGTTTTTACTACTTTTTCAGTCATTACCTATCACATCTTTAATTTTTTTGGACAGAAACCAAGACTAGTAGTTCTGTGTAAGGTTTTATGGTCAAAAGACAAATAATTCTTCTTTTAACTGTGTAAGAAAGTGATGTTTGGATAGCACTTTTGAAATAATTTGAACAGAATTTGTTGGTCAATGTTGCCAGAAGAAGTGACCTTATCATTTTTATTTGATAGTAAATTGCTGTAATATTTGGGATGTAACATTTCAAGGCATAGGAGCTGTTATTTGTAATACACTAATCCGATGGTCCAATTTAAAAGCTAACAGTAATTTTTACAACTGCAGTAAAACACCTTTCAGGAACCCTGATACTAATTTTATTTTGCATTAAATGGTTGTGTATATATACACGTATATATATATACACACACATATATTTTATATTACAAATGAGTGCAGTTACTAGAGATTTTAGAGCCAATCAACCAAAACAGATTCAAAGAACTTAACTTAAAAGCCTTGGTTATCCTAACAGGCATAAGTACACAACGTAGTTCAATGGGCATAGAACAGACCCTGGAAGTATTTACTGATGTTTTATGCCAGTCTTTCCCAAAGGCACAGAAACCAGCAATTGTGTGGCCTTGAGCTGGCAAAGGCCCTGCAATACCCCAAGGCCCACCAGCTCATTTGAGCTAGCATGGCCTTGAGCTGATGGACCTCCAGGACACCTGCCCGCCAAACAGCCTGGCACAGGGCAGCTCTTGGCTGTGGGTTAAGGACAGCAGTGGGGAAAAACCACAGGGGAAAACCTTTCTGCTGCCTGGCCAAGCAGAAAAAAGCACTGGAGATTTTGTCTGGAGGACAGGTGTTGGCAGAGCTGGCGGTGGCCATCAGTGGGGTGGTGGGAATGGTCAGTTCCCCCCTGTGATGACTCCAGTGCAGCCAGGTCCCAGAGCTGGAGGGAGCTGCTAGGATACTTTTCCAGGCAGTAGGAGCAGGCAGCCTCACTCTCTGGGGCTTTTCTCTCAGCTCTGCCCTTCATCTCTCCCTGTCCCTTCCTTGGCAGAGGCGGCTCGACTCTGTCCTTCCATGCTCCATCTAGCCTCCTAGCTACGGTACAGGAAGCTCGGGCCACAGCAGGACGCCAGGAACAGCTGTAAGTGACTGCATGAGGCCTTCCAGGCTCTTTCAGAACAAAGTCAAAAGGTTGCTTTAAATCACTGTTGCAGACGTGCTCTTGAGCCTCCTATCTTTGGGATTATAAGGGAATGTTATTCTGTTTTAGATAAAAGCAAAGACTTATCTCTTTTCAAGGTTGACTTCTCCAAATGGGCCAACATGTAACCTTGAATTGTCCTGAAGCTGCTGGGTGCCTTGCAGCAGTCAGGAGAAGTATTCCAAATCACGATTCCTATGATTTTTTTTTCCCCTTTCCACCAAAACCAAAGCATTGTGAACAAAAGACGTCAGATTCCACCAATGCTTTTGTGCAGAGAGGCAGGAATCAAGTCGTGCCTCTGAGCTTGCCCTGACTGGTTCAGGTTATCAGTGCTTGCACCTTGTTCAGGAAGAACTGGGCTGTTACCAGGTGCGTGTCCCAGCAGACTGCACCACACGTTTGCTGGCTGGCTTGTGTGTAGACCTTTTGGCCCACTAATGTTCTTAGGAGATGTCTGCTGTTGCTTACAGACGCGTGCACTCCTGCTCTTCACATGCACCTTGTGCCCACTGACTGATTTACAGGCAATACGTGGCATTTTGAAGCTGGATTAGCAGAATTTTTTAAGAGTGGCAGGGTCCTGCTCCCTACCCTCATGTGCATGCTTGAGAGTCTGTTTCACCGACGTGTTCAGAGACCAGGCAGCCAGTAAGCAAGTTTTATATCCTAATGGCTTCTAAACTGCTGATGATTTAACGGGAAGGGAAAATGAGCTGGAAATGCTGACAATGCAGGTATGTATTTCAGGAAAGCACAGAAGAAAAGAGCCTTTTCAGTCCTTGAAAGGGATGATAACCATGATATAACAGAATATTGAAATTCTGAGGCATGAACCACATACATTTTCTGATCACTGGACAGCTATAACCACTTTAGTGGCTTTTTGTCACTGAACAGAGGTAACCATACTGTATTTAGCAACCTACATCTGATGAATATCATGAAGCTTAACTAATAAGTGTAATGTGCTTACCAGCTGGCAAGGGCTGTTGACAAGTGCCAGGTATTGTCATGCTTAATTGAGGGGTACCCAACATTATAGCCATAAACTGGGAGATGCTCAGATACTACTGAGGTGAGAACTGTGTGAAGCAGCTAGACAGACTGCAATCACTTAAATGTTCCTGAAATGCACATTTAAGGGATAGTTTATGTCTGTAATAAGCTGTATTTTTCTTGCTTGGTATTAATTAGAAGGGGTGAGCAGTTACTGACTTACACAGCCCCCTTACTCTACATGTTTCCAAGGATGGACTTAAGAAACTGTGTACGAGAAATATTGTATTATTAAATGCTGCAACACTGTATGGTCACTTCATCTGTCAATATATATAAAAGGGTGCATGCCCTGAAGTGTGCACGTAGCCTGCAGATTGGCAGGCTGAGGGAAGATAATTTTGTGTGCTCAGCAGAAGAAGTAGCCTAGCCAAGGCAGCCATCATCTCACCTGGAGCTGCTGGGACACCCAACCTGGTTTGGAGCTCCTGTGTCTCTGTGCTGTGGTATAGTGTATAGGGCAGATAAACCCTAATCTAGACCCTGGGACTCATTCTTGTATCCCTGGCCAGATGGGGTGAGAGACAGCAGCTGACAGAGTGAATCCAGACAGGACTGAGGGCAGAAACTCGCCCCTGGGATGGCAATGGATGTATTGAGAAATCCTTCATCTCCCGGGACTCTGGTTGATATGTTCGCTCTACCAAAGTTATATTTGTCTGGATGCATTCATCCCTTTTCTCTCTAAGCCTGTACGAGCACCTGAATATCACTGCTCTGGGGCTGAAGCAGCTCCCGTGGGCACCTGCAAAGCTCTGGGGCTTCAGGTGGCTCAGGGTGGCTGAAACCAATTCAAGGCTTGGTTTGTGAATTCTCCACAGTCCTGTGCCAGGGGCAGAGCTTTGATCAGTACTGCTTTTTTCTTCTTCTTATAGTCCAGGAGATGCATATGCCTAGTCGGGGCCCAGAATTCTGTAAATGTTCCATAGTTTCAGGCACAAGTCTGTTGCTTTCCTGTCAGGTCTGCTGCCCGAGGCAGGGACATGGCTGTGGCACTGTGTTACTGGCTTTCCTTTTCCTTTAGTAGACATAACCAAGGAACAGCAGCTTGTACAGTCTGCCTTTCTAAAGGAGGGAAAAAAAGTGTATGTGCATATGCGAAGTGGGGGAACACTGTCTATGGAAATTTCTTACCTGTTTGAAAAAAAGGACGTTAGGAAATAGATAGAGAAATATATATTTTAAATAGTTTGCTTTTGAATTTGTTGTTGTTTTCCATAGGAATTTTCATATAAAATTCAATAATACTTCTTGGTAGGCAGAGAAAAAGTTTTTGGCTTTCTAAATAGATGACATGGTGAAAAATGCTGGGTTTTTATTTAACAACTTATTTTTTAGCATACTTTCATTGGTTAGAGTTCTAAATTAAATATTTAGAATTTCTGTCATTGTTTAAATATTTCATTTGGAAATTTCATCTGATAATGGATAACATCGACGGAAGAGAACATTTGCTACAGCATATGTTGTTGTTAAAAGCCAAACTCTGCTTGGACTGAAAAATATTGTCCTTGAAAGAATTGCACCCAGCTCTTCTTGCATTCCATGTGTGCATCCCAATCTCACGCTCCAGAAGA
Source organism: Anas platyrhynchos (assembly GCF_047663525.1). Taxonomy (NCBI): domain Eukaryota; kingdom Metazoa; phylum Chordata; class Aves; order Anseriformes; family Anatidae; genus Anas; species Anas platyrhynchos. The sequence goes on along the minus strand of NC_092587.1, from coordinate 109,853,571 downwards.
ACAGGTCATAGAGCCAAACAAAGAAATGCAGGGGAAAATTGAACATTTTCCCAATGAGGATAAATTTAACTTATCTGAGGAGATGCAGTGTCATAGTACTGATAATGTTTCAGGATGATTGCTGTATCTCTGAAAAGTATTTTTGTTCAGTACTTTCATGAAACTATAAGTGCAGAGTGCCAGCTGAACATGTGCCATCTGATGGCTTACATTTTAATAGACCAAATTCAAATGTGAGCTCGCTGGCATAAGCTTTTAGCACAAATCTGGGAGAAGGTGATGATCTAACAGGCACAGTCGGGAAGGCTGCAAACAAATACAAAAGCCATCACCAAATGTGCAGATGCATTTTGCTTTGCTACAGTCCTGTTAGTGGATATTCTGTAACATCATCAGTCCGACTTGCACTAAGAGGAAACAAAGACAGATTTGGGCACAGACCCTCGCCTCGGCAGAGTGTCCTTTCCACCTTGGTATGTAGGGAGCAGCCAGACCAGGGAATGGGGGAGATGGGAAGCTCTCAGAAGTGAGGAGTCAGCATGCGTACATGTGATACAGGGGCCACAGATGTATAAGTATGAATGAGATGAATGACAGTTTGGGTATGTACCTGCAGCTTTGTCAGAAAGAGAAAAGGGTATGGACATGTAAGGGGATGGGAAGCTGAAGAGCTGCACCCCGCAGGGGCTTGTAAGCAGCCACAATTTCTCTCTTTGGGTCAAGTGAAAAAACTAACAGCCTAGCACACATCAGCCTCCCCAGTTTGCCTTCTTTCCCTTCTCTTCCTTGTCCTTGTTTTCAGTTGTTCTGCTAGCCCCAAACCGCATCTTACCTTTTCTTTTTACCTTTATGCCTTTCATTGAGCAAACAACTTTGTGTTGAATATCATGAGCACTATCTGGCTAAGATGTCCTTTAAATAACTTCGTGCACATTTGCTTCAGTAAAGAACTTCTTTACTGAGAGGGTTGTTAGGCACTGGAACAGGCTGCCCAGGGAGGTGGTGGAGTCACCATCCCTGGAGGTCTTTAAAAGACGTTTAGATGTAGAGCTTAGGGATATGGTTTAGTGGGGACTGTTAGTGTTAGGTTAGAGGTTGGACTCGATGATCTTGAGGTCTCTTCCAACCTAGAAATTCTGTGATTCTGTGCTTAAATACTGTGAATAATACTTAACAGTTAAGAAAGTTCTTCCTTTTCCTTGCCTAAACTCACCTGTTTCATCAAGAGGTTGTTCCATTTAGTCATATAGGTATTTCATGGTGAATTTGTGAAGATTTATTGTGCAGCACCCCAACTAATTTAATAGGATATTGATCTGTGAATAACATTGCAGCTGGTACACGTTACCTTGATCTTGAAGTGTTTTGGCATCATTAAGTGTGTTGGTGTTGATGTTCCTCCATGAGCAGATCTCTTGCAGGCTTCAGGTGGGGTCCTACATGGGAGAGCCTGGTCTGCACAAATATTGGCTACCCCTGGCCAAGTTATTTACAAATGCAGCAGCAGAAAGTTGATGAACGAGGAGAACTGGCAATAAAGGAGAAAGTTTTAACCCAGAAATAAACTGGGAAGTGTGGCTTCACAATCAAATTGAGGAAGAAGTGGATAAGGAAGAAAACTTTGAAATCACTCTTTATATGGTGTTTTGATCCTTCTTTCAGATTTTAAAGGCTTTTTAGTTATATATACCTGCTTCAGATGCCTTTTTCTAGCTCTCTGCTGACAGTTATGATGTTTACAAAGAGAAAGCTTTATCCCCTTTGAACTTTAGAAAGTGTCTCCAGGTGGCTTGCACCCACACATGAAGGGTATTTAGAATATGAATCTAAGTTTGTTCCCCTGGGCCAGCACTCAAAACAACCATCACTGTGCTCACATAAATGTTCCAAGACTGAATTCCTGAGCTGTACTAATTCCCGATCTTGCTGCATTCACGTAAAAGACAGCAAATGGTTGCTGCCTTCCATTTTCACAGGTGATGGGTTCTCATGCATGGAAGCAGCAGCTCTATCCTTCCTGCCCCAGCAAGGCGGGACCTTGGCCACTGTAGGGAGTGAGTGGAAATTGTTTGCCAGTAGCAGGTGCCTCTGTCATCTCACTCATCCCAGGGCTCATGGCGATTTATGAATCGTGGCGGGTGGGAGCTTGCAGCAGGCATACGCTGTGTAGCAGTGGGCTCCGTGATCTGCAACGCTATTGCAGGCTCAGGGGGCTTTGTTTGTAAAGCAGCTTGCATATTTATGCTGTCTCTCCTACCATCAGAAACACAACGTGGAGGCTGTACAGGGAGGGGAAGGGCTTATTAACACCAGAGCACAGCTGGACATCTGGGTGGGCTTAGCATGGAAGAAGGGGTAAGGTCTGGATATGAGTCAATGCTGCGGCATCCGAGGCCGAAGAGAGCGCAGGCACAGCTGCTGAAGGGAGCAGCAACGCCAGCAGCACCAGGCTGTGCCTCGAAAGATTTGTGGGAGCACTCCAAAAACCTGCCAGCTGCTGGCTTCTGGCACGACGCGTGTGTCACGTTACTGGGACTGCCATACAAAGGCTAAAACTATAGTGCTTCGTTTGGCCTGCTTGAGGATATTTATTGTGTTACTATTTTGTCTGTTCTTTTTCCAGAAATCACGCCAGACTGCTATGATCCATTTCTGAAGATGTTATTTAGCTCATCCACAATAATCCATCAGTGCTAAAGCCAGGTAAGCTATTGCAGAGGCAAAAACATGTTAAAAATTTTCTGAGATTTCCGAGCCCAGATTTCTTTAGCAAGAACAAAAAATGGAAAATCAAGAAAAAGAGCAAGGACACCTTTCAAGAAAACAGAAAACTAGAATCAGGTAGCATATGCTGTTTATTTTTCTGCTAGGTCTTGACACAGCATCCTTACCTCGAGCAAGGATGTGCAGATTTCGTGGGCTGTAGCTTAACTGCTACACCAAAGAAACAACACTCCCCCTTCAGCATTCTCCTGACTTCACACACAGCATGTGTTTTAAATTCGTGATTTTGCTTGCCTGAGTCCCCTCTTCCTTCTCTCCCCTTAGGTTACTACAAATAACTGCAACTTTACTGTTGTCTCAAAAATGCCAAACTGTGTCTACAATATATACATGTATGTTATCATTACAATGATCTTACTACACCAAAACATTATTAATTAGGTTGAAAACAATCCTTATGTTCTGTGAATATTTCCACTGTGTGACTCTCAACATAGATTCTATGTGAGCAGGTAAAACTAAAGTTTTGGTCTTAGTTCCACCTGTGAAATCCCGCCACAGTTGCTGAGGCATCTGGGATATAACAGAAGACAAGCGTTGGGCAATAGTTTTTATCTTTAATGAACTATCGTGTCACACTTGTGAAAGTCTTATGATTCAGGATGGGCAGCCCTTCACAGCAAGAATGTCAGGAATGCTAAAAATAGAAGCCTGGGGAGCTTTTAGAATAGAAAATGAAATGTAATATGGTGATGCTTCAACCGGGCTGGAGCAGAAATGCCACAAATGATAGGTTTTGACTGGAGACATAAAACTTTTAATCAAGTCAACTTATGTTACATTTCCTTTCAGAGAAGGTCTGGCGCCTGTAAATTGTAGTCTGATTGCAGGAGATGCTAGAGAATGTGGCTAAGGCCACCACCTGAATGGAATAAACTGAGATTTAAATTTTATTTCAAACACATCAATCACATAACTTTTTCTCAAAACATTGAAGTTATATTAATCCCAGGCCTTCATATACATGATCACTTCTCTTTCTGCATGGAAGAAAAAATTGACTTCATGCAAAATACTTCAAGTTCCTACTCATTTCACAGCAGAAGAGTGATGGGTGTCAGTGAGCGTAAGCTACGTATCTCAAGGCAGAAGTCACCTTTGATGTGATCCTTTCCTGAGAATGGAAAATCTCAGCACCAAGTGCAAGAATCTGGGGCCAGAAATGTCCTACAACCTCCTCAGGGCCAACCCTTCCTGGTGCAGAATGATTCTCTGATATCTACTCGTGAACTTTACCTGGTCCATTTTTTCATGGCACCAAGTGGTTAATTTTCCCTCCCCTTCTTTAGTTTAGCATTCTCTTCTGTTTGTTCTTATGAAGATTCATCGACATGAATAGGTCAGTTCTTTGTTCAGGTACCCAGCTCTCTATGAGGTTTCAGCTGTTTCTAAAGGCATACCGAGGCAGGTAACATAAGAAGTTGTTGCCTCTGATGCTCTCTTGGCATTGAGTATCTTCAGAAATACTATTTTTTCAGGATTCTGCATGTCCAAATCCCATATGCCCCAGTTCCAAGTTAGGCAAATTTTCTGCATTAACACTTCACAAAACAAACAGAAGTTAAAAGCAGGGAAATTGAAATTTCTGCACCGCATGTTAATCCGAGGGGAACATCATCACATTGTCATGGATTTTATATATGGGATTTAAAGCGTGGGGAGCAAGAGAACCAAATGTGTAAAGTTATTTGGGATATTAGGCAAAAATATTTCACAGAACTATCTGCAATGCTGTTACATTACCAGCCAAGGCTTATTACTTTTTGCATTTCTGTGATTATGCCATTTGCTATCTAGACAATGGTCTCTTGTTAGCAGCAAGTGATGGGGAGAAGGATGGTACAGAAGTAAAAGCTACCTCAATTGAAAAGAAGTGGCTCTTCAGTGAAGCTGATTATGAATGTATGTGATTGTTTCTGTTTGGAATAGATATGCTGAACTGGCTTTTCATGTTCTGCTGCATTAGGTAAAAGATCTTGAAGCAAAATAAATGTCAGGTGTACCTGGGGCGAGCCATAGAGTAGTGCATATCCACTGACACAGTAATAATAGCCTTCCAAGAAAGAAAATGCTGAACAACTCGTCCGACATCAACACTTCTCTGTTTTCCATAAGAGTATCAATAATCAGGATTCTTTGCAATGTGTTACTGATGCAGGGTGAGATTTTCTGAGGTGCTGAGCAACCAATTCTTCCCCCTCTTCCCACCTCCCCCTCAGCATCAGCAATTGCTCTTAGCACTTCACAATTCTGGAATTAAAACACTTGCTATTTTCTCAGGAAGAGGAAGGACATTATGCTCAAAACATATTTTCTTGGTGTGTTTTATTCCATAACACCTTTAGTGGTTGAAAATGGGTCGTGACAGGGACTTGGGGGCTGTGTTGCCCCTGTAGGGAGTAGTGGGTTCCCAGAGAAACTGTGAGAAATGGTGTTAAGTGGCAGCTGAGCTAATCACAGGGTTATCTCCTCACTTCATCTCCTTCCCAAAGTGTAAGTTTTCTTCTTTTTCAGAAGAAAAGCCATGCAAGAAGGGTGAGAAATCCCTGCTTGCTCCCACACAAGGGGATTTACTGGAGAAAGGTGCTATTAGAGTGAAGAAGGGACAGAGAAGCAAATCGTTCTGAGGTCCTATTTGTTTGAAGCTAACAGACAAACCAAGCCCAGTGCTGAAACGTTACCCATTTTCTGCTCATGGAATGCTGTCATTGCTTTAGGTCTCTCTTACTCACCAAAACACAGAATGAGGAGTGCCTGCAGCTGGCTTACTCACCCGCTCTGGAGAGGAGAAAGGGGTAGAAGGCAGATCTGGGAATACAGAGCTGGGAACTACACAGGTCACATAGAAAAGCTTGGTACTGAGTGTGTGGATACTAATACCTTAAATTGTGAAAGAGGAGAGGAGAGGAGAGGAGAGGAGAGGAGAGGAGAGGAGAGGAGAGGAGAGGAGAGGAGAGGAGAGGAGAGGAGAGGAGAGGAGAGGAGAGGAGAGGAGAAAGGAAAATGGTAAAATGATAGGTGTGTGTATTTATTTTATAACAAAATGGGTCAGATCCTTTGGCCCATGGTAAAATCACAGATATCTCTGATACTTCCCTGTATTAAAAGGGCATGTTTGAATACAGACAAGAACAAAGTGAGATTCTTGACTTGCTCCCCTTCCTGTGTTTTTATTGTAGACAAGCAGATGCAATCCATAATGCTCAATAAGATTTCCCCACATTTCCTTTTGGAAATGGTTTTAGCTAAGATAAGGCACTCAAATTTAATCCTCCTAACAATGTGCAAATACTGAATCCTTGGCACAGACACAATCTTGCCATGAATTTATATAGGAGCTTTAATGGTTTTGTAAATTAATCAATAACGTGGTTAAATTATATTTGCTCAGCTAATTATTTTCCATGTCCTGTAAATTAGAACTTCAGTAGTCTTTAAGCAGTATCAGTCCTGCTGCTTGTCTCATATTTGTGTTTCTGTACTGGTATGTTATTAAAGTGCTTGTTTATTTGTTCTGATACAGACTCGTAGCTTTTTCTTTGCTGTCTGGGTGGCAGCCACGGGGCTGCAAAGCCATGTGATGGTATTTACATAGTTATATATTTAATATACCAAATTCATTTTTGCAGTGTCAAAATATTGTGCATTTATAACCTCCTCAAAATCCATCTTGTATCACCCTTGGGGGAACTGGATTTAACCACCTTCTTCCCCCAGGAAAACAGTGGGACTTTTCTGATGACTGAAAGGGACCTTAGCCTCACGGACTTGAAGGGCACAGCTTCAGGCATGGGTGTGATTTGATGACATCCAGATAACTATTATTACCTGTTTCTATGGCTCAGACTATTCAAGAGTCTCTCCCTGCTCACTTTTCCTGAAGTCCTGTACCCAGACGCCCATTGCTTATGGGTCAGTATGACAGGACTAGTTGGCAACATGCGAAGCATCAAGTTGTGATTCCAGTTACACAAATCCAGAGCCTCTCATGCTGTAGGAGCGAACCCCAAAAGCAGACTTCTCTTTGGCTTCTCATCCAGGAAAATGCTTTTGGTGCTGCCACAGGATGAAATGCACTGTTCAGAGCAAGACATTCAGTGCCTTTGCAATAGGAGAGGCACAGAGATAGCAGGCTTGATTTCAGAGATAGGAACGAAACCAAAAGGGCATAATGAAAAGTTGCCTGACCGCAAATCAGGGCTCAGGGGACCAGAAAGGAAAGGAGAGGATGCCTGCCTTCACCCTTCCAGCATGGCTTTATAAGCAGCAGCCTGCTGCAGAGGTTGGAAAAGCAGGAGGTTATGAGATCCAAACTGAATATGGAAAGATTTGTAGAGTGCTTCTTACTTTTGCCTGCCTCCTAACCATACTTCTATGCACTAACATAACACAGAAACATGCTTAGGGAGTATAAAATATTATACGTAAGCGGGACTTTTATCTTTTCCCTATCTTTGATATGCCAACAAGCTGGCATATTTAGCACTGCACTGCTTTTTTTTTTTTTTTCTTTAATTTCAGCTTTTGAAGATATAAAATGGCAAGGAAAGAAATAGAGGGAAGAAAGTTCAGATGAATTGCAGCCGAGTAGTATTTTAGTATCTATCTAATTATATCCTAAATTGATCTATTACAGTATAAACAAATTAGTCCTTGTCTTAACATATGGAGTATACTATTTTATAATAAAATATCTTAGTTTATGCCTAATTTTTTTTTTTTTCATGTTAGGACACATCTAGAGATCAAGCTGAATATTTCATGCATATATTCCTAGCTGTATGAATTTGTAAAAAGAAACTGCTGTTATGTTTGATTTTTTTTTCTGGATTTTTGACTGTAGCTTCTATTGCTTTGACTTTCACAAATTTCCAGACCTGTCATTTTCCAAGATTGTCTACGGTTCACCCAAGAATTCTTGAACAAACTTTTTACCTGCTATTATCTCCATAATTATTATGATTAACTTACACTTTTATTTTTAATGTTGTTTTTCTAAAGCGTTTGTAGATGGATAGCTGTAACAGGTTGCATGTGGATATCTCCAGAAGCTATCCGCACACACTCTGAAGAGCAATAGATACGTATGAAACTGTATATGTAGACAGGTATTAGCAGGGCTGAAGTCTCTCATTGTTCCTTTCTAACTTTTAAATGGTTCTTTGCAGCTCTGACTATTCTCCATGGAGCCATCCGTTTCAGGTTCAGAGCCACTTTATCCCTTTGATTTGCTTTGTTCCGTGATCCTCTCACCGCAGCACTCCCCTCCAGGTTCCAGCACAAGAGCACTTTTGCAAGCAGAGGCCCTGTGGCAGGGTGGGCGGCTCTGCTTTCCTCCTGGCCCGCTGCCACCACTCCTGCAGGAACCTGAGCTGAGCAGGGCTCAGAGGCAGAAATTTCCTGAGCGTTCAGCGTGACAGCCTCACTGACTGCACCGGTGCACACACGGTCTCCCTGCACAGACCAGTCTTTTTTTTTTTTTTTAATAAGCAACTTCAATGCAAATGTACCTTCCTCAGACGGTGCATTTATTCTAAATGGCTCCCGCTGGTTTACTCACACCCTGTCCTGTCTCTTGCCTTGGGAAGCTGTTCCACTTGATCGTTCGGTCTGCCTCTTTGAGTCAGTGGTGGCAGGGGAATTATAAAGGCGACGAAGGCGCAGCCAAGTCCCAGGTAGCGCGTGCCAGATTTAAGCTGATTTAAGGTTGTGCAGCCTGACTGAAACTTTCTTCGCACAAGGGACAGCTACTTTTGGACAAAATTGCTTTTTTTTTTTTTTTTTTTTTTTTTTTTTTTTGCCATCAGCGTGCACCTGGCAGGGTGAACCTGTTGGGTGTTGCACACCTCTCAAAGGCAGCATGGTTAGTGGGGCTTTGCAGGTCGCGGGGCTGCTCATCGGAGGCATTGGCATGATCGGGACATTCGCAGTCACGGGTATGCCCCAGTGGAGGGTGTCTGCCTTCATCGAGCACAACATCATCGTGTTTGAGACCATCTGGGAAGGCCTGTGGATGCACTGCATCAGGCAAGCCAACATCAGGATGCAGTGCAAGGTCTACGACTCCGTGCTGGCCCTCTCTGCGGACCTGCAGGCATCCAGGGGGCTGATGTGTGCCGGGTCAGCGCTCTCCTCCCTGGCATTCCTGGTTGCTGCTGTTGGGATGAAGTGCACGCGGTGCAGGCAGAGCAGCTGGCCGGCCAATGGCTATATTCTCTTGATGGCTGGGCTCCTCTTCATCCTCTCGGGTGCCATCACGCTCATTCCAGTCTGCTGGGTTGCCAACACCATCATCAAGGACTTCTACAATCCCGCAGTCAACGTTGCACAGAAAAGGGAGCTTGGTGAGGCTCTCTACCTGGGCTGGGTGGCTGCCTTCTGCCTCTTGGCAGCCGGAGCCATATTCTGCTGCTTCTGCCGCTGCTGTGAGAAAACCAGGAGCTACGGCTACTCTGCACCACCCCACCACCCGCTGCACAGCCAGCATCTGCACAGGACCACCGAAAGCTCATACTCCAGGAGTCAGTATGTCTAGATGCCTCCTGCCTTTTCCTTTTTATTATTTTTATTTTTTAAGCATTCAATCTGCCTGGATGTACCTCAGCGTTCACAGGAAAGGACAGCTAGAAAGCTGGTGTTGCCTCCTGTCCCATGACTGCTGCTGCATTTTGGAGCTGCTGTTACCCCAATTGGGCTTTGCTGGGGCTAGTGCTGCAGCATGTACAGCTGTAAAGACAGCAAGGTGACTGTTGAATGCTGTTTTAATAGTAACTTGGAATAGCTTTGGGGTTGTGTGGCTTTGTTGTTGTTTGCATTTTATGCAGAAACCAGAATTAAGGGGTTTACAGTTCCACTGTGATATGAAGTACTGGCCTACTGAAAATAATAGGAGAGTTAAAGAGCTGGTTCAGGGTTTTTTTCTTTTTTTTTTTTTTTCTTTCCTGGGAAAGAGGGGATAACAGTGAATAAAGACAAGATAACGATGGTTTAAAAGGAAAGCATTCACAAGCAGATTGATTTACTGTAGGTTTAATGGAGGGTTGCATGAAGAATTTATTCATCAGAGGAAGGTAAGCTGAAATACATGAAAAATATCCCTTATTTCAGAGAATAAACATAGCTCTATATTCATCCAAAATATAATCTTTTTGGTGAAAGTGACAATTTCTTTTGTAATCCATATAGGCCAAACTCATTCACATCCTTCTTTTTAGAAGCAGCAGTATTCCCTTGCAAACTCCTTGTGGCTCACCACATTTTGCAATATTGCATAGATCACAAACACTGCGTTGGCTGCCTGCCACAGGATACGGTGATATATATATTCTTAAAAAAACATATTTGGGTCAGTCAGGCCCATATTTTTACTATATTTTTACTAAGACCCACTTGTACCAGCATGGTTTATAGGCATAAAGAACAGCATTTTCTCAGTTCACATTAGAACAAGCTCAACAATATTTTTAATAAGATCACGCAGCCGTGATAGAGAACAATGTAATGAAACTAAGTCTACTGAAAAATAAGCATAGTTCCACACAAACTAATTTAATAAATGACCAAAATTAATCAATAGTGGTAATATTTTTAATAGAATTTTGTAACCCCAAACCTATGGAAATCAATGGAATTTTGCCTTTGACTTAACTGATTACATGATTCAATTTGTGGTATTTAATGGAGATCAACATTTTTGCTCTAGAGTTTGATTGATGATTGAAATTATTTTATACAAAGTTTATGATGTGATCTGTAGTTCCCTAGTAAATTCTTTTAGCTATTACTACTTGAAAATTTGGAATCAAATTCTTAAAATAACTTCATAAAATGCAATTCTGAACAAGCTAGAAAAAAATGTGTGCTAAATCTGAAACTGTCTTTTCATAGTGTTTATAAGATGTTTATTAAGATGCACCTCTGTATGTAACCTTATTTTTCTTCCTTATTTTAATCATATTATTTCTACATATGTATATGTAGAATGAGTGTGACCTTTCTGTAATATAGCAGTGTGTTTTCTTTACACATATTTCCTTCACACATATTTTGTTTGTATGCTGTCATTAATGTTTATACCCAAGTCCCCCAAGTCCAGTCCCCTCCCTTTTTTTTTTTTTTTTCTTTTGAGACAAGAGTGGAGGAGCAATCCCGTTGTTAGCAGCATGTTGTGAATATCCTACATGGGACCCGCATTGTGAACACCAGGGTCTACAGCAACGTCTGTAATAGTCACCTGCTAAAATCAGCCCTCTAAAGGGTAGATGAAAAATCTTACTCAGACTACTACATGCATGTACTGGAGCACTGTAGTTATCTCTGCTGTTAAAACACAGAGTGATTCATATAGTATTAATCTATGTGTTTGAGGAAAGCTTCAGTGGAGAGTGAGATAAGGACGACAACTCCGTAAAAGCCCTGTGCATATTGAACACTGCTCCTACATCAGATAGCGGTATCTGTTCCTGGTAAAGCACACAATGAGGTAGTTGTACAAATGCAAAAGAAGATGCACGAAGACTGTAAGAAGACTTCCAAAAGTATCCCTGGAACAAAGAGGAGCACAGGTATTGTGGACTGTGAGTGGGACTCTAAAAGTTTTCACAAATCTCACCTAGAGACCCTATATATGCTACAGACAATTCACCTTATTACAATAAACATGTATCCCCTGAAAGTACCTCCTGTGCATATCCAGCCATTTCCTTTAAACTGTATCTTACCTGCATACTATATCTTCAAGAGCACTGAAATTAAGCTTTGCTTCTAAATGGAGCTGGCCTACAGATTTGTGTGTTAAATGAACCTTAAGTGGTCTGAGCAGAGGGTGCTATACAAGGCAGTATATCCAAGCTTATATCAGCTGTCTTCAACAATAAACTTCCAAATATTGAATCCTGTAACTTGGAATTAATTTTCTTGCTTACAAACAAGCAAAAATTTGGGGGGAAATAAGGAACTTTTCCTCTGTAAGTGAAAACAAGGGTCTCTTGCTTGTTCACCTTTGTCCTACACGTAAGGCACTTGTATGCATTCTTGCAATATGAAAGGGATGTGGAGCCTTGCCAGGTTCACTGGGCACTTTGTAAATGACTGCACAACTTGCAGGTCAGAGGAGAGTAATGCTCCATTTAACTCAGGTGAGTGAAGGTTCAAGATTTCAATCACTGCTCAGTGATTCAGCAGCTAGGCTTTCATTTATAATGAGCCTCTTCTGAAATTCTCCTCCAGCTGCTGCTGATGCTGTTGTGGAGGTCTAGAAGATAGAGCTGCTATCTGCATTTCTAGGCACTACTTTCATTGGAGCTAGGCAGTGAGGTGGTGAACACACAGGTGGCAGCAGAGCTGGCCTTTCAGGAGCTGTTTGTACAGGCAAAGCAGTGCCATAACACAGCCTGAGTGTGGCTGAGCTCTTGTCTTGAATGGCCTGTGAAATAGTGAAATACAGGAATGGCCTTACTGTTCTAGCCTAGAAATATACAGACATCTGCCACTGGCACCATCAGAGACAGGCGCCTACACAGCAACAGAAGACAATGATGCCAACAAAGCCAACAGATTCAGGGTTACTGTCCCCACTTTCAGCCTCCAGTACTCACAGTATCTTTGTCTGGGATTTGAGACCTTCACCAAGGATCATAGTTGGACCCCACACGGCAGGTACAGTGGGCTTTCTGAGCATGAGGCATGATGCACAGCTTCCCCTTCCTGCTGACCTGTAGAAAGGGCAATGTAGGTAACTCCAGCACTGTGAAGGTACCAGCCAGTTCCTACAGTCCTGACAGTGGCATGTTCCCCACTGCCACAATCGTGCATTGCAGAGCAGAGTTGAGAACCTGAACTGAGCTCCTCAGCCAGTTCCCCCTATCTTTTGCAGTCTGGATGCTTACAGCCCTTGGGCTCTTCCTGCTTCTCCACCATGAGGCAGTCCCCAGGCAGCAAAGCAAGGTGACCCTATTGCTCACCATGCTGCCTCCCCACTCATTCCACTGCCCCATGGAGCCGGTGGCCACAACATTTCCCTTTTAAGCCTTATCAAGGAACTGACACCTAAGGGATGTAGGCCACAGCAGTCCTAAATATGTGTTGCTTGAGGAATTAGGAGAAGGCTGACTAAACAGCTAGTTTACCCATGTACAGCTTGGAGTCCCAACATTAGTTCCCTTCATTAGTGGGAGGTGGTCTATATAGGGTGGCAAATAGGAGGAAAAGACAGTGTGAATGAAACTCCCTCCAAAACAGGTGAGAGCCATGAAACAGTCCAGTGCTCTTCTCCTGGAATAGATCTGCCAAAATTGTTCCTGAGTGATATTTATACAACAAAAACTTCTTGAGATGGCTGCACTGCAAAGTCCTTAGCAATCTATCCCAGTGCTTAACTATCATTTTCATTTAAAAAGTTTTTCATGATGCTTAAGCTAAATCTCCCCACTGCAGGCTAAAGCTGCTCCATGATTTCCTGTCTCACCAGCAGCAGACATAGAAAACAGACTTCTGCTTTCCTCTAAAGAAGGCAGTCTCTCCTGTGTTTCAGGACTGTTACCATCTGGCCCCTTGAACACCTCTTGCTTAACTTATCAGCTCTAATTCTTTCCTCACTGGCATGTTTGTTAAACCTCTCCTCATTCTTGTTTATCTCCCCTGGTTGTTTTTGGCTGTCCCCCCTCTTTCTTTAATGGCCCAAACTGGACAAAGTATCCAGGGGATGCCTTGCCACTGCTGAGCACAGTGAATACAATTATTGCAGGTTATCATAATCTAGGGTATATTATTCACAAAAACAAGCAAATATTTTTCTTGAATACATTAAGTGCATTTCATTTCATTTCTGTTATTCCAGGCTTCAAAGTCTCCAGCTTTCCTGCATGGTGGGACATAATTATTGACAGTGCCTTGACCAACTGGGAGTCTAATGCAAATTTCCTTGCTGCAGTTCCTCCTTTACCGCTGGATACCTAAGGATAAGATGACGCCCCGGAGAAATCCCTGGCTCCACCAGTAGCAGAAAGCAACATCCAGTTTTCCTTCCTACATATCCTTTTGTTGTTTTACTCACTCATGGCTTCTGTATCCACATTACATTATTTTTACTCTACTCCATCCCTTCAGCGTCTCTGTTAATTTCCCACCACTGTTTCAGATGCTTTAACAAGGTCCAAATGGATTAGATTTTCTCAACTTCTATTTTCTAGAAAATGTTATCAAACAAAAATGAATCTGTTTTTGCTAAGTCTGTGTTGCATTTTATTTAATTTCCCATTTACTTCCAGGTATTTATTCTTTTCTTCATAATGGATTTTAAATCATATTATACTATTAGATTCTGACTAATGGATGTCTAGTTGTGCACTGTTTTTCACCTCCCCGCTCATTCCCTCAGTTTCACTGTTCTCCAGACACACAATATCACTCCTGATTTGAAACACATACTAACAGCCCTAGCTACAAGATTTGGAATTGTACGCCTTGAATTTCCTTCAGTGGAAATTGCTCTCTTTTCAGTTTATGCTCATAAAGATTTGAAATTTGTTGCCTACCGTGAATAGCAATTCCATTATGCTCTCCTTCTTCTATATCCTTGTTGCAACTTAAATTCAAAGAAGAGGGACTAATGACTTTTCTTAGACTCATACAGCCTAGCATGCCTCTTCCCTTGCTGTTCTGCATTATTCGTATGCCTGTAGCACCTATTCCTATTTTACTTTTGTAAAGCCTAACCTGGATTGACTTTTATTGACTCATTTTCTTACATTTTCTGACCTCTTAGATTCATTTTCTTTGCTGGTCAGTTACTTTTTCTGTTCTGTTCTACCAAATAGCTTCTCTGTGGAGTTATTCATCTAGTTGAGTGTGGACTTCTACAAGTCTCTCTTTCTCTCCCATGGGATTCACATTCCAGACACTTCCTAAGGAATTTCGAAACTTCATCCACATTCATGTCCCCAGGCTGTTCAGCCTAATTAATAAAGAAGAATATGATCAGGATTAGGGGAGTAGTTCTCCTCCAGTGCTCCATGCATTTTCACCTCATTGATGATGGTCTTCTGCAGGGATGCAGATCCTTTTGCAGACCCAGATCCTTCACATACTGTTTCGTGCCTCACAATGTGAGCTCCATTCTAACCTAAAAGCATCTTGTTTGCTAAGGCCTTTCCCTCCCCTCCATTGTATAGCTGTTTCTAAGTCAGACTGCACCAGACTATTTTCTGTCTCTTTTCCTTTCCATTCCCTAACTTCCAGGCTCTTAACTCCCAACACATGGCTGGTAGAAATAGTTATTAGACATTTCTTCTGCTTCTGAAGTGTTGCACTGTGTGCAGTAATACTACATGAATTACTCCATGTTTTGACAGCAGAGATAAGTACGCATTTCAGACCTGGAATGGAAGCAGCTACTACTTGATCATGGAAAAGACGTTCACGTTTTGACTCACTACATCGTACGCTGTGATTAGGAGCAGTGCTGTATTGCCCCCATGGGGGAGCAGTGTGTGCCCCTTGCAGGCAGTGGGCTGTCACTGGGCAGGGACACACCAGCCCCTGGAAGATGCATCAGTGTGCAAAAACACAGTGACTGCGGCGCATCTTTGGAGCTGCCACGATTCACGGTGCTGGAGAGGGTGTTCTGAGAGCATGTGACAAAAATTAATTGCTTCCTGCAAAATGCTCCTGCTTTGGCCTCTGTGCCAGCACAAATCCAAAGTGATTAATGACTTCCAGGAAGGGTGAGCGCAGGAACAGCTGGTTGGCTGGGCAGAGCTTCACTTCTCTGCATTCCCTCCTCTCCCTCTGTTGGAAGGGGACTGAGCTAAATCGGGAGATGAACAGTGCCAGCTATGCAGACCTGATGGTACTGGGCTGTGCTGCTCCTTCCTAGTGGACACCCAGCTTGTCAGCTGGGGAAAACGAGCCAGGATGTCCCAGAGAAGAGGTGACTCCTCTGGGAATCCTAAGGAGGCTGGAGCCTTAGGAACATCTGGGCCAGAAGCATAGATTTTTGATACAGGGCTCTGGATTTGGGTTGAGAGAGAAAGGAGATGGGTTGGGGGTAGAGGGTGACAGTGCTGTGGGTTGAGATGTCAGGTTTGGGGATGTCACTGGCTACACAAGGCTGGGGCTAGGGGTGGTGCTTGATATTTATTTATTTATTTATTTATTTATTTATTTATTTATTTATTTTACCAACGTGGTTATTAACATTCAGGAGGTAGGGTTTTTGAGAGGGCAAAACAAGAGGTCTATATATACATGGGGTGACTCTGTTATATACACTGGACAGGCAGGAGCCCAAATTATGATGGAGAAAGATGGAATAAAAAGCCCTGTTTTAAGAAGTATGTGACTTGTTTATTTTGCTGCACCACCTGGCTACTGGAAAGCTAGTTCAAGGATGTATTGTTATGCTGTGCTCCAAAATCAAGCTTTCTTGAGATCCTGAGCCTGAGAGGTTGTTTCTAACTGTATCAGGTAGCCTAATAAAAGCTACAACCTCTTTCTACCAACTTTGCCTCTCATCTATCTTTAAGCCATTGCTGCCACAATATAACTTATCCTCCTCTTCTATTCCATCACAGTAAATCATTTAAATAAAAGAGTTCTCCTGTGCTTCATCCAGTAATAGCCTAACTGTATACCCTGCTGCTACTCCTTATGAAAACAATCAATACCGTCTTGGGAATTTGCCACTGTTATATTTCCAACAGCCTAATGTGAATCAAGCAATCAAATGCTCCCCAAATATTTTCTAGGGGAGTGCTTCAAGGTCCTGTCATTAAGCAGCCGAGTAAGATTGCATATTTTCTGGCATGTTCTATTTCCATCATGATGGCTGCTCCCTGTACATAACTACTGAGGTGACAAATACCTTGTAAAGCCTGAAGCAGTTTAGATGGATTAAATACTCAGAGGAGTATTTAATATTTTATTACTGAGAGGTTTTATTATACAGAACTCAAGTTCATTCACAGTGTCCAGGAGTCAGGCTTCCTCAGACATGGAATATCATTAAGCCTTTGGCAGTTCTGTCAGGCTGTGGATTTCAGGCATGCTGAGGAAGATGACTAAAACCAAAGTCGTTCTTTTTGATTCAGCTGTCAGACATGGGTTGCCTCAAAGCTAGAGTTAGAGGTCGATACCCCAAGTACAGTGCCTGCTATGTGTCTGGAGGAAATCCTTCTCCAGGCTACACTGAGCAGATGTTCCTCTCTCTCCAAAACGTGTCAGTCTTGATGAGAGGGGGAAGGAGATGTGGCTTCATCTTTTAACATACGTGCAGGCAGCATTATTAAAGCAAGCACTTATAAAAGTCCTCTGTTGGCTTCACTCCATTAAATTAAAACAGAATTAAAGTAATTTTTGCTTCACTAGTAGGTTGGAAATACAGTAGTGAATCAAAATACCATAGAAATCAATGGAACCACTACTTAAAATGTGTGGTTAGCTTTTGTAAGGAATTGAAAACCAAGAGGTCACCCCAGCATGTAGTGAATTGCCCAGTGGCAGCCACAAACAGGCTGCCATAAAACTGATGCCATTCACATGTGTTTCCAAACCAAACGACTTGCAGATGATCCTAACCTTATCTGTTGTACATTTGATGCAGATTTTGCATGTAAAGGATGATTGAAGTCTGCATGGCTTCACACAGCACCTCTGGACAAGGTGACAGGATGCAGAAGGACCATAGAGCCACTGCTTGGTGGACTCCCCATTGCCAGGCTCTGCAGCTGAGGTTAGGCAGCGTTGCAGCCTTACTGGATAGTTAAAGCCTCCAGGAGGTTAAGAGACTTAGCTGTAACTCTTAATAATCATTAAAGTGTGCTTTTGATAAATCGATATATTTGCCTGTTCAAAAAAATAAAAGAAGTTGTTGAACCTTAAATTTAGTTCTTTATCCTGTTGCATAACCAACCTATTCCTGACATGAAATCGTGATGATATATATACACATACACACTATGTGTTGGTGTTCGTGTGTGTATAAGGACTGTAAAATTCAATGTACAGAGAAGATATACAAAGAGGAATGAAACTTGGTTTCTAGGAGGCAATGATGTTTACATTATTGATGCTTATAATTAATTATGCACTGTGGATCATTGACAGGTTCTGTTAATCTTCTGGACTGGAGATGCTCTGCTTCCTATTTTTCAAGTGGCATCATCATTTTAAAAGCTAGGGAGGGAATGTAAGGTACTCCCTCAGGAAAAGATTCAAATTAACTTCCTGATTTGAGGGGAAGAGAAGATGTAAATCCAAACAGAGATCCAGAGGAAGATTAAATGTAAAGCCTACATGCTTCCTCCATTGTCTGTTTTCTTCTTTGAAGGCAAATCTTGGGGTGGACATGTTTGCATAAGAACTGGTGCTCTCATCTTGAGGCAGGTAAGCATGCCAACAGCATGACAGGATGATACCCAGAAGAGATTCACGGATGATACACAGAGCATGGTGAGACTTCTGAGGTCTAGACAGGCAGAAAAGGGTTTTTCCTTTTATTTCTGCTCATCTGACACTAAAGCCATTGTGTCTGTCATACCCACCATGTAAACACGTATTTAAATTCTACTTTGAGAGATGTCTGCTTTTCAGAGTGGTTTTGTGAGTGAATTTCTTTCTCAGAGATGGGGTGAGCCTTTAAATAGAGGTACAGCTCTCTCGGGTACACGAGTAAGAGCTCCCTCCAGGCCAATCAAACAGAGGGCTTTGTCACAAAATACAAATCTTCTGGTGATCAGCAAGTCCAGGGACTCCTTGGCATTTAACAGGTTGGTAAGTTTTTCCATTTCTCATGAGTTTCCAAGATACTGGTATTGTTTTTTGATTTTATTTTCCAGCCTGTCTCTTGTGGCTCATTTTCATTTCTGAAATTTATCTTCAGGTTTCAAAACTGTCATTTATTCATCTTTTCCTGCTTTCTTCCCCTCAGGTTTCAATAACAAGAACCATTCTGCCGCTGGACAGTACAGGGAGCATCATAGCCTGGGTGTTCCTGCTTGACACCTACATCTGGATGTCACTCACCATAGGTACTACTGCCAATTAGAGATCAAAAAGCACTCAACTGCTTAGCACTCTCTGGATGTATTCTTACACAACTAGCATATGATGCATTTTTATAGCATTTTTGGGAGCAGTTTATTTTCTATACAAACCGTGCCCTGACTGCCTCAGAGTGTAATTTTATGCATGACCTCAACAGCTGACCCTCCCAGAGTCATGTAAGGAAAAATGATTTCAGAGCAATCCTACTAGATAAGGCAGTCAGATAAACAGATTCAGGGCATTAGGCATGGTCAGCTCTCCAGCTGCGTATACCTTCAAGAGTTGGCTGCCTGAAAATATTACATGAAGGGTTATTCTGTTGAAAAAAAAAAACAAACCACATTTAAATGCTAGCTTTGAGAAGGCTTTTCTATTAAAAAAAAAAAAAAAAAAAGTTTTTATTTTTTGACATTAAAATAAGAAATCAAAATTAAGTTTTGATAATTTAGAGGTGAAAATGTTCTACAAGCTGAATGGAGATGGGACTCAAATTAAGTAGCACAGGTCTAGCTTGCAGGCAGTCTGCTTTTAAGAGAGCAGTCTCCTGCCAGATGAAGCAGTTTCTTTTGGACAGGTAGCCATCTATGACTTTGGATTTCATCTCTGCTATTTTATCTTTATGGCGTCAAACAAAATGCCTTATCTTTTCTTCAACATAAGAATTTTTTTTTTATTTTTTTATTTTTTTTTTTTGCGTAAGCAGAAGAGTGATGCAATATTCATCTCTATAAGAACAAGTCCAAGAACATATTTGATTTTTAAAGGTTAAATTTGACATCTTAGCTGAGGACATTTTTTTTTTCCTGCCCAGATTCATGCTGGCAGACTTGAAGACAAAAAAAAAATTACCCAGAGCCCTTGGGAGTATTTTCCACATGGACATGTAACGTTACACTATATAACTCACACTACCTGGCACTCTTTCCTTTCAGCTAGTGATTATAGGAAGAAGGGGATTTTGCAGGCTGTGAATGCTTTAGATGGGCAATTCACTTTTCCCTGGGTTTTAGTGTTTGCTTTGAATACGTTACACCTAAGGCTGTAACTGAATGAATTCCATCAAAGTCAAAGCCTGATATTTCTAAACACATACAGCCCACAGCACAACAACCAACAATCTAAGAGTATGTCTTTCTTGGATAGCACTTCTAGGGGCCTTCATTGTCTTTAGCCAACAAGTTTTTTAACAAGCCATATTGGTTCAAAGAGCTGGGGTAACCAGAAACACTTCTATTTTAATAACACCTATGAGGTGTCATCATATACTATTATCTCCAGGTAGGGAGAAGAAAGCAAAAAAAAAATAAATCATAATGAAGCAGTTATTCCTAACTTGCCCAAGGCAAATCAATCTTTGGTGTGAATTTTTGTTCAGACTTGTAGCTCTGTGCAGGCCAAGATAAATGCTTATGGGAGGGATTTCTGACTTCTTTCAATGTGCATTATATACTGAAAGAAAAGCTCACCCTTTTCAAATTGTACAACTGTTACCTGGAGATTATTAGCACAGAACATAGTAACAACACTATCCTAATACTGTCCTAACAGGGAGAGATTCTCATAGAGGATTATTTCCTAACAGTGATCTTACTCCTGGATTCAGAAGGAGAAGCTGTGAAACCCTGCCAGCTATTTTGTCATCCTTGTGAATTATGCAGCTGGTAGAGTAAAGCTTTGATGTTGATTGGAATACTTGACTTTCCTGTACCTGTCTAATATCATGATTATACTTTTGTGTTTGATCAAAATGAGGAATCTACATTGAAGAGCTACACCAACTACTTTCCAGCTTGATTTAAAATAAAAAAATAATAATAGAAAAAAATCAGATGTTTTCCCAGGGTTATAGTACTTAAAAAGTAAGCCCCACACCAAGTCTAAGATTGGCTTTTGTCATAAGAACAACCGTAATGACCTATTTTATATAATATTTTAGCAGATGGAAGTTCAGATTTTCTGCACTGAATTTCAACATAGCTGCAATCTTGCTGTTAGGAAATGATTAGCCCTGCAATTAGGTGCCTTTAATTGAATCCCTGGCACTTGCTTAATTATAACATCACTACTGACACAATATGAAAAGCAGTAAAATCAACCCCTCCCTAGTTACCCATTGGCTGGAAACTTGTTAGGCTTGATGGGTAGGTGCACTAGTTGGAGGGGATTTCAAAGCAAATAAATAGCAGCTCCCTCTAGCTAGTCAGAAATGGATTTCCACCTGTGTGAACCTCCGACTGGGGAGAGCTGCTCTTAAAAATACTTAACTTGCTGTATGAGGAAACTACCAGAGAAAGTATTGTCTCTCAGGCTTCATAATTCTTCTACGAAAGAGTGATTTTGGAAGACTTGCTAGGCCACCTTGCTTGAGGTACCTTTTTTTTTTCAGAAGGAGCATGGCTTGCTGTGCATTACAAATCACTGGGCTAATATTCGGAGGTGTGGGCATGGTCGGGACTTTGGCAGCTACAATTATGCCACAATGGAGGGTTTCTGCCCACATTGAGAGTAACATCGTGGTGTTTGAGACTATCTGGGAAGGACTGTGGATGAACTGCGTCAGCCAGATGGGCATCAGGCTGCAGTGTAAGTTCTACAAATCTATCCTAGCTCTGCCCCCATCCTTAGAGGCGTTCAGAGCCCTCATGTGCATTGCGGTGCTCCTGTCAATCATTGCCTTTTTGTTGGCCATTGTCGGTGTGAAGTACACTCGCAGGACCAAGGAGAATCCCCAGAGCATCAGTATCTTCATCCTGGTAGCTGGAATTGCCTTTCTCCTGACGGGCATCCTCGTTCTGATCCCTGTGTCCTGGACTGGTGGCAGTATCATTCATGATTTCTATAATCCAAAAGTCCCTACACCACTGAAACGAGAACTGGGAGCTGCTCTCTATGTGGGCTGGGCGAGCGCTGCACTCCTCATCGCTGCGGGAGCAATGTACTGTAGCTTCTGGTGCTGGGCTGGTAAATCCCCAAAATCCAGGTATCCATCACTTTCTCCCAACAGATTGCACAAACCTGGCTCTGCAGGAGGGCCATCCGTAAGCATGCAGGCATATGTGTAGCTGCTACCTGTGACCTTTCTGCTTAGCATGTTGGTATGTACTGATTGAATCAGTACCTAACTAAACTGTGAGTCTGTAACGGAGGAACAAATTTTTAGTTTGCTATTTACTATTAACATACATATCTGATCTCTAACATGACTACAGGAAATGTTATTACACGGGCATTATGTTAGACCTCAGCCTGAAGAAAAATCTCACTATTTTATAGGAATGAAAACTGGCATGGGAACAGCAGCAGCTAGGAGCCTCTCACAGAAGACTAAGAGAGTATGGCTGGGCTGGAAGGTGGGCACCTATTGTGCAATAGTACCTTCGCCCTCCCCTAAGCCTGTGACATGCAAGGGGAGCGGTGCATTTATTCTAAGGTAAAGTCTTTGTCAGGACTGTCCCAGGACAGTGATGAGAAGCATGGATTGGCAGCATGGTGGAAGCAGTTGCTGAATGACTGGAGAAGCCCCCAGTGATCTTATTTTCAATATCAGCACACAAATGTTCATGCTCCCCTGTTAGAGATCTTTGTGATTGACTATGTGTTTCACAGATGCTTGCAGATTTGATGTATCCTTCTTACCTCTTCTGCAGGGCACAGAATCCATCTCGTGGAATAATAAATTTTTTATTCACTTCACCAGCTTTTGTCATGAATGTATTAGCTTCCCGTTGCCTAGTACCTTCCATCTTTAATGGCTTCTCCTGCTCTATAGATAGCATCTCCTCTTCTATAAAATTCAGGACAGACTACCTGTCTTTGTGCACTTTAAAGCACTGTGGTAATGTCAAGTATAATTAAACAAGCCAGGCAAATGTAAATGTGCAATCCCCACTTGCCCGTTGGGGGATCAAGAGTTCCTGCCTACATCTTCCATCATGCTCACAAAAACTAAGCCCCAATGTTGTTCTGACTGCTGTGTGTTTGCAAGACTCACTTTAAAGCATGAGCCAAGCAGTCTGATGCTTGTCTGTCCAATGTGCAGAATCCAACAGTATTTGCAGCTATTCTTTTTTTTTTTTTTTTTTTTCACAGCTGAAAACTTGGAACCTGCTTTTGAATGCATGTGTATCACAATATTGATGTGACCAAAGAAGTTCCATTTAAAAACAATTTTTCTTGTTCTTCACACAGTAGTAATAGATAGTACCATTTCATTGATAATTTAATGACACAGGTAGACAGTTTGATCCTTTTCTATGTCTTTGACTGGTAATCTGAAAACCAGGTTTAATGACTTTTCAAGTTATGCAGAGCAATGCCTCTATATATTCATTCGACTGTTCAATTTGAAGAACATGGGAAGCTGCATTTAATTAAATAAGCCTTTTGTTAACTTGACTTCAGATGAACCTAAATGAAACAGTGCCATCAAACATGGATATTCATGATATATATTAGCTAATGTTCATTACACTTAGGGCAAACCATCTTTTAGTGAGAATTTTCCACCAGAAACATGCTTAAAGTATCCTGCTCATCACTTGAACTGTCAAAT
Source organism: Anas platyrhynchos (assembly GCF_047663525.1). NCBI lineage: Eukaryota > Metazoa > Chordata > Aves > Anseriformes > Anatidae > Anas > Anas platyrhynchos. The sequence goes on along the minus strand of NC_092587.1, from coordinate 109,830,194 downwards.
CATCACTTATTAATTCCAGATAAGCCTTTAAGAGAACATTTGTTTGATTTTCTGGTACTAAAGTATACATTTTGATGTTGCCTTATAGCAGCTGATGCTACCATATTTGTGGTACACACAGTGCCACAGATGTGTCACAGCAGCTCTCATTGGGCCAGACTGCTCATTTCAATGGAACTATGCTTCTGACTTTGGATACAGTTTATACTACCCTGAAGAATTTCACCTGTTATTTTATTGTATTTGTGTCCTATAATACATATTTTGTTTAATAAATGTTTGGTTTGTGAGCCAGAATTTTGGATTTTGGATTGATTTAGATCTGACATTTGTGATTAACCCAGCAGAGGATGAAGACATTTGCAATGCAAATTTGATACACACTTATATGTAGGCAATGGATTTAAATTACGATGTATGCAATATAATGCCACTTTATGTAGATACAAGTGCTTAAGATGTAATAAAGTGCAGTTTTCTACAACATTAATTAAAGGATCTTGAATGCATCCACTATCAGTGGGATGATCTAGAAATCAATTTTGAACTGGGTGTGCCATTTACAGTAGTAGCATTATTTTCAAAGAATTTAAAGATGAAACTGCTCTATTTGAGCATTTGGCATTCATTTCAAAGAAAACCTGAGCTTTTTATGTCTAATATTAACACCTGATGTCTGCAGATTACTCCATCTTTTTCTGTTGCCAGTTAACCTAAAGATGAGCTCAGACAAAATCTCTGATCTCAGACAATAATATACTTGTGTGCGTTTGGAATCTGACCTTGATTCCAACTGTACAGCTAGGCTGGGCTGCTGTTTGGATGTGTGGGATTTTATTGACACAAATGGCAATTTCCAGTGATGTGATTTAGCGCTTTACACTCACCCACATATGTTTAAGAGCCTGTGGCACTAAAATCTCTGAATTCGATACAGGAACAAATTTCTCATGAGAAGCTAATTTGCAAGAGATGTAACACAGTGGTTAACTTTCTGCCTTTGAACAGAACAGAAATTCCTTTGTAGGGGATGCCAGTGTGGGAGAAACCCATAAAATGATTACAAAATATTTTACCTCTGTATGTGAGGAACACATTTGTTTAAATAAACTGTATGGGTACATTTGCATCTGTTAAAGGAGACAGAGTTTTTTTCTTCTTCCTTTTCCCCTATTCAAAGCCTGTGATGCGCAGAACTGGCTAGCTGGAAGCTGCAGTTTGGAGGTGTCAGAAAGAAAAGGAAGTTCTAAATTCTTTAACAAAACAAAACAAACAAAGAAAACAGTGGGTGAGCTTCAGAAATAAACTTCTGCTCTTCATGAGTTATCTGCGGGTATCACTTGGCAAGAACTGGGCTTGACGGGAGTGATGGAGGATCTTGCACAGGTCTCTGTGGCCCAAGGTGGCGCTTTCTAGCCTCTGGCTGCTACTCCAGAAAAGCTTCTGCCCTTTCTGGGTTATACCCAGACAGACCTGATCTCAGGTACCCCCATGTGTCTATGCCAACTCTTGGTGATTATTTAAATGTCTGAATGCCTCCTTCCTGTGTGATGCGGACGAGAGACAAGATTCTCAGAAACATGTACTGCAGTGAAGACATTTAGGGAAACAGGTACTTCTTCATGCTACTTAGTGCACTAGGGCTGTGGAAACAGAGCAGTGGTTACACGCTACGTGCTGGAGGACCAAGAGGAAGCAGGGCATGAGTAATGGCTATTAACAGGACTTTTATCTCAGAAGAAAAGGACTAACATGTGGGTGTCATTTGATGTGGATGGGCTAGGGATTAGTAAAACATTGTGTCAGGTTTTCATGTGCTGCAGCTCTGCTTCTATTGAGGAGTGGAGGTGGTAAGCTTCACTTTGGTATTATGATGTTCACATTTCTCTAGGCACAACTGTCAGAAACTTCAGGCCTGCCATATTTGTTAATAACAGTTGATTAAATATTGTGGTTAAATATTTAGTTTAATATCCTGATGTTATCATATACTTTGATATTTTGTAACTGCAGGATAAAATAGCTTTGGAAATAGAACTGAATAGCTGATATTTGGCTATGTATTTGAAATAAATATCTGAAGCCTTCAGGTTGCTTTTTTTTTTTTTTAATGTTGTATCATTGTTCCTTTTATTTTATTTTATTTTATTTTATTTTATTTTATTTTATTTTATTTATTTATATTTTTTTATTATTTATTTTTTTATTAAAGGGAATGAATGTATTTCCCTATTGCAGGAAAAGACAGCTTCAGTATTTTTACAATGTCCTTTTCTGATTCAGTCTTGTTTTTACATTATGTGTTAGGTTTTAGTAGATAATAAACAAAGTGGGTCTGATTCCTTGGGAAATAAAATACACAAAACTGATTTAGTGCTGACTTCCAAGACTTGCTTATAAGAAGTTTCCTGAAACAAGTCAATATTTCAAAAGCTGGTCCCGAAATGTATATTCATCTCTGCGATGAAAAGATTGTGGAGCAAATAATCCCCCAATAAGATGCAGCCAAGGGAACATATTTATGACAAAAAGTGATGGCTTAGCAAAACATTTCATTATAACAGAAAGATGAATCGGATGGGTTTTGAGACAAATGAATGCATGCAGTCATCAGTCCTGATATGCAGAGACAAACCTCTGTGGGCAGAACATTATCACTAAACAAGTTTATGTTAAAAAATGTTGCAACTGCCCTGAAAATCAACAAGACACAGAAAGTCAGAAATGGGATCTTGATTGTGTCCTTCTGATTGACTATAACTGTCCTTTTGAAAAAGGCACAAGAGGTCTTTCCAGGGGAGTCCTACATCATCTTTGAAAACTGGGACAGAGCTGACCCACCAAACACTTCCTTTACTTTCTCTCTGGTACAGAAATGTTCTCTGACTTGAATGCTTTGGTAACCTGATTTGAGTTTCAGAGTCCAAGTAAGACTAATATGACATTTTATGACTACTTTAAGTAACAAAAAGAAAAAGAAAACAAAAAATACCCTGATAAGCAGGACATTTTCAGAAGAAAAGATCTGTGACAGTGCTTATTGTGTTCAGTTGCCCCTTGCAGAAAATGTTCCAGCTGTCAATGAGGACAAACCAAAAATATTCAAAAGCACAAAGATTTTTTTTTTTTTTTTTCAACATCAAGGAACAGAACTGGCTAAGGAAAGGGTTGTGATATCAGTGCTAACAAGCCATGTGCACCCACAGAGTCAGCACCAGAGGGTCTGTTCAGTTCCAGGTATCAGAACGGAAGGACACTGTTGTGTCCTCATGGACAATATAACCAACAGCATCATTTTACAAACAATTAAAGGGAAAAGGGAAAATACTATATTGAACTCTTCTGTCTGTTCCAAAAGAAAAGCAGAATACAAAAGGCTGCTAGAGAATCTTATCACTACACTTGCAGTCCTTTAAAAAGTGAACTACTTTTACCATTAGGCTTTTTATTCTTTTATCCTGTCATTTACCTGTCCCTTCTAAAAGTCTCCTCACTTGAATATATCATCACCTGAACAGTGTGAAGTTTTGAGGCATTATAGAAAAGTAAACTTTACTGTGCTTTTACTTGCTGTTACCAGCCAATTCAAATAGGAAGCCCAGTGGCATGTGTGTACTCCTGCAGAGATTTTGTATCAAAGTGACATTTTTCTTCAAAATGCCTCCTTCATGTAGGCCCTACAAACCAGAAGAAATCTTGCTGGTAAGATGAGTTTTAAGAAGAAGTGTCATTTTAATCAAGAATTCTGGATCTGCCTGTTATCCAGGAGTGCTCACCGCTTGAGTTGTAGTGATTGCTGCTGTGACAAGGGAAGCAGAGCTGGAGAATCTGGAGGCAGCTCTGTGCTCTGAGGAGGGAACTGACAGAATTGCCTCAAGATGTTTGAACTGATCATCCTACTTCTGTTGCCTCAATAATAAGCAAACACTACCTGTATATCCATTACTAGAAATGAATTTAGCATGCAGTTCTCTCCAGCATTCCATTTTTTGTTGACACCTCACTTCTTCTATTAACAACAAGAAGAGCTCACAATTTAACAGACAAATCCAGCACCTGTGTGCAAAAAAAAAAAAAAAAAAGACACTTAAAAAATAGAAACCACAAACCCATCAAGTTCTGTTCTGTCAAACTGAATAATGCATTAAACTTGCAAAATCTCTGTTGCCCATTTCTGCTATGGACCTTAATCTGTGGTCTTTGTCTCATTACCGTGAAGTAGTCCCTGATTGCCAAATGACAAAGATGATGATGCTAGTACATTAGCGTTTCAGCTTCTATCCGATGGATGAGTGACTGACAGAATGATAAGCAATGTTTATTCATTCAGAGTTTCCACTGTAATGCCAGATGGTGCTGGGAGATAGAAAATAATCTCTAGACCCCAACAAACATTTCCTCGCATACTGTCACATTCATCCTGAATTTAGTAAAAATTGGCAACGTAAACTCCATGTGTTGAAGAAAAGTATGTTGTTAACTAAGTACTTTTTGTGAGGCCAAGTTTCACAGGTTAGCCTGAGTCCTGGTCTCTCAAGGCCCAACATGTTGCCCATTGGCACATCCAACATGCCAGCCAGAAGCTCTTACTGCACCAACTGTGGTGGCTGCTGCAGTCATGCAAGTGGAGATGTGAGGAAGGCCAATGCTGGTGTTAAGCTCCTGCCTGCAGCCCCAGGATAGAGGACACACGACAGCAGGGCTTTGCAGGGCTATAAAGGAACAACACTCTCATTCCCTTGCATGAAGGGGATTGTGTGCCAGGCTGATATTGTCTGGCTGCAAGACTCACCCTGCCTCCTTACACTCATTCCCTGCTTCAATATGGGTTCTCCACAGGCCACAGCTTCCTTCGTGGCACATTCAGCCCCTATGGAATGGAGTTCTCCACAGCCTGTCTGATGGTTATATACTCGAGCATCAGCTCTCCACAGGCTGCAGGGACATCTCTGCTTGGGTGCCTGGGGCACTGCCTGCCCCTCTCCGCCTCTCCCCTGGGTGTCTGCAGGGCCATTTCTCACGATTTCCCCCAGTGTTCCTTCCAGTTTTCAGCTGTGTGGTGTTCGTCCTCCCTTTCCCAGGCTGTTCCTGAGGCACCACCATCTTAGTGCCATGCAGAGGGGGCCTTAGAGCCAGTTGGAACATGGTGCAGCCCTGGCCTCCCCTTATACAGTAGCCCTGCAGCACTCCACTGCCAGCACCTGGGCACTTGCACCTACGTGTAACCCCACAGAAAATTTCCTGCTGAGTGCAGTGGTGAAGGATGGCCATGGGGCTGCCAAGGTGGTGTGATGCCCTTCCTGCCCACCAGCCCTCAGCCCAGAGAGGTGAGCTGGCCTGGGACGGGGATGCTTCTGTGGCTGGACACTGCTCAGCCACCACCAAGCATTGGAGGTGGGCAAGGGTGCAGGTAGATTGCGTGGCCGCACCATACTGCAGCTGGCCTTGGGAACCAGCAGCCTGACACTGGGTGGAGTGGAAGATGTTATGGAGCCTGTTGGTGCATGCAGGGGCTTACAAACCCTGTCCATAATAGTGTAATGCAATGGCTTTCTGTCAGGGCTTGAAGATCTCCTGGAGCCCAGGTTTTCACATGTCCATGGTGCTGTGTTAGTATGTGCCTTCTCTCTACCAGTGTTTGCCTCCATTTCCCAAATCTATTTTTGTGCATGTCTCTTCAAGCAGGAAAATACAGTGATTATCAAAGTAATTATCAGGAAATGAAGTTTGTGGATTAAGAGACTCAAATTGCCGAGGGATGTGTACAGGGTGATGAAGTGTTGGTTAACATAGGCAACAAAAAACACTGATCTGTCTCGGGGCAGAGCAGCAGCCACTTCCTCTCCCTGGTGTTTGGGCTCACCGCACCCATTACCTGGTTTGTGTGCCACCCAAAAATGTGTTTGACATCCCATAGTTTGGAAACACTCCACTGTCAAGAGCTACTTACATGCTAATCTTTCTTTGAGCACTGCCAGTAACAAATTATCCTTCCAGAGAAACTGAGCATTCCTTTGTGATGCTCTGTTTGTAAACCCATGACTCAGCTGGCCTTACAGTACCAGCACAGCATTTCAGACCAATACCATTTCACATGGAGAGACAAAACACTCTTAAAAGCTTTTGAAGTGAAGTAAAGGTTTGAAGTTAGAGGTAGTATTTCTTATTAAACCAAATAGCGTAGGGATACAAGTCTTTGGAGATAGATGTTCAAGTTGTTTTATTACACTCATGAGTTAGGAGTGAGGGTAAAATTCAAAATTTGTTGAAGTCAATGGAAAGGTTCATGTTATGTCCGATAGATCTTTTAAGTATCAGACATGTCAATATCAGTTATGTTTATCTGGAATCAGCTGTCAGCGTTCCTGGAGATGTTTGCTCAGTTGCTCAGAGTTTCATATAGAGATGAATAACACCCTGCAAACTGCGTGTCAAAATCTGGGTTTCGGCATTCTTTCTCCTTGGCATTTCAGAAACAGTCCACCAACTCCTCATGCATGCACATTTGCACATACACTCACATGATAGAGACATGATGGCTATGTACACTGAAATTATTTTCCATTATTTAAGAAGTGTTTCCAGATTACACAATCTGTTATGTCATTGGTAGAATGAATGTTGCTAAACATCAAGATTTAACAAAGATGAGAACATACTCAAATACACTTTACTCACTGTGTATTTATTTCCCTAATTAATGGCTGCAAATCCACCCCTCCCTATAAAATACATTTTGGGATTTTTTAAAGTATGTTGTCCTGTCAGTAGGGAAGTTTATGAATCCAGGTTTCATCCAGGTTACTGTACTATTTTCCTTACAGTAGCTTATGTTAAGGGCTACCACAGGCAGTGCAAACTGCCAGACATCCTCCAGTTGGTAGGAGACCATGGATGCAGAGCTGGGCACAGCCAGCCCCCCACCAGCCATCTGCTGCCCAGGCCAGTGTTACTCACTTGAGCTACTCTGGGAGCTGGACAGACAGAAAGAATAACTGCAGAAAACTCATGTTCATGAGAAGAGTTGAAAATGTGTTTTTAATGAGGTTTGATGCTAACATATTTTCGTACGTTATTTATATGATATGTGGTTTCTAGTACTGCTGTGGGAATTGCCTAGTTATTTAACTTCAACTTCCAAAGCAGCAGACAACAAAAAATAATCTTTTGCACAGTAGCTAGATTAGTAATGGTTATTGGTGTGGTCTTTTCCTTTTCTAATTGAGTTAATAAGAATTGATTCTTCTTTAATGTCAGTGCTGTAGAAATCTTTCCAACATTGTAATGTAAAACTCTCACATCTAGGCTTTTTAATCTTTGCATCACATTTTAAATAATATTTCTCTGTATTTATTATTCAGCTTTCATTTTACATTGTTTGCCTGTGACTATATGCAGTTGGTTATGTAAAAAATTATCAGTTGGCATCAGCAGAATAAAATAGTGGTATCTACATGTTGAAATAATGCGATGCTTTTGATTATGCATCTTGTTTACTGTCAGAGCAGTGCTGCTCCAGGAAATCAATGCAATAGCACTTTAGAAATTATTACTAATATTCTGAATCAAGAGAAAGAAATGCAGAAATAGAAATGACTGGGGTTTTGTTTTGTTGTGCATGATTTCTTTGGGAGAAATCTCAGTGGCTTTATGGCTTTTATAAAGGCATGATTTGTCTAGAACTTGATGACCTAATATTACCGTCAAAGAAGAAATGATGACAAATAAAGCTTTTTTAAAAAATGCATAAGAAATATCACACCACTTCATTAAAATAGAAAGATCAAATTAGTAGCAGGATTAATAATGAAAACTTCAGTTGGAATAAAAATTATTCAAGAATGTGATTCCAGAACAGCAAAAATGCTATTTTTGTGCTACTCTAGAATGTTTAATTTTCTTTTTCTCTTTCAATTCTGTACAAAATTATTAATTGATCTTTAATTAAGTGAGGAAAGGTGAGATGACCTGAGGGAAGGATAGAAAAAACAATCTCTTTCAAATATTCATATCATTCCATGTAATATTCAAAGTATGAAAAGCTCTTACCTTTTATAATGGGTAATAATTAAATTTTACTAGTACAGAGTTGTTTTATTTTTCAAGCTAATTGCAAAAACAGGAACCATGCAAATAGATGAAGGAATTCAAATTGCTATTTCACAGAATCACAGAATGGCCGAAGTTGGAAGGGACCTCTGAAGATGATCTGGTCCATCCCCCCTGCCGAGCAGGATTACCTAGAGCATGTTGTGCAGGATGGCTTTCAGACAGGTTGTGAAAATTTCCAGAGAAGGAGACTCTACAACCTCTCTGGGCAACCTGTGCCAGTGAGTCACCTTCAGAGTAAAGAAGTGTCCCCTCATATTGAGGTGGAGCCTTCTGTGCTTCAGTTCGTGCCCGTTGCCTCTCATCCTGTTGCTGGGCATAACTGAAAAGAGACCGACTCCAACCTCTTGACACCCTCCCTTCAGAATTTATTTTTTCCAGAGCATGTATAGCAGTGGCAATATTGCAATTTTTAGCTACAAGAAATATAATGAAGCCTAAATCAATCAATCTTAATAACAACTGAAAACAGAATTCAACATTCAATATAGTGGAGTTTTTGTTGAATAAAAGATGAATTCCCTGTCCCTTTCCAGCTAACATCCCCCTCCCCCCCCCCCCTCCCCCCCCACAGAGTTTATTTATACATTTGAATATTTATTTTCATATCTACTGTAATTATTAAGATTTAAAATATATATTGTCTCTCTGTTGTTAAGTCACGAATCTTAGGTTCCCCAAATTCCCAGTGCAGCTATTTATTCAGGAAAACCAAGTATTCTTAGATTACTCTGCACTTTTCTTTTGTGACAAACCGGGAGACCAGATTAGTTGCACAGAACAATTTATTTCTGCAAAGTATCTTCTAACAGAACTATTAGAGGATGCCTTAGACTTTACTGAAATCCATACATAAAAATAAAAGCCGGGTGTGAAGGGTAGGATATATGATATAGACAGAAGGAATAATTATGAGTGGGTAAGGACAGAGAAAGGCAAAAACCTATTTTAAAAGGATAATGACTGAGCAGAGGGAGGCTGGAAGGTTTAGAGAGTGCAGAAAAACAACGCTAGTGGCATTTGGAACACTGTAATAAGAATTACAGTACTTGCACTTGAAATGTCAACACATACATAGTGTTTTCTACCAAATAACAGCCAGACTTCAGAAACGCTACAAGCACCCAAATGAGAGGAGTCTGTGCTGGGAAACATGGCTGTCTAGACCATATGGGAAGGAGAGAGTAAGGCTACAAGAAATTAGCACTTCCACATTTTTTTTGTGCCTTTAAATCATTGTCCACATATTATGTAAAAGGTTATCTGCATTTCTGTGCAACTGGGAAGGTATATGATTCTGGTTTTATAGACAGAAGAAAATTTAAGGCCCTAGTTATGCAATGCATGCAAGCACATGCTTGCCTTTGCTAATTTCTTGCATGCCTGGCTAAATTGATGCCGCGGTGATTTCCTATGTTTCAAGACCCAGGAAGCAAAACTGTGCTAGCACTTCCAGGGGCAGATTCCTTATATGCACACTGTCAGCTTCATCAGCTCAGTGAAACCTGAATGGTTTGTACCATACAGGGGATGAGGCTAAGAAATACTTTGTTCTCAGCCATAAGATCAGACCGCTCAGCTATGCTCAAAATGGATAGCTACAAATTATTAAAACAGTATCAAAAATAAAAGTGTTGGTAGATACAAGCTATTTTCAACAAGGAAATAGTTAATAGGATCTAACAAAGGTTCCGTAGGTGGCTGGGAATCCGATGGTCCAGAGGATGGTGTGCAGCAGCCAAGTGGCTCACTAAAGAAGAAATGATTCACACTCTGCATGTGTATGCCTGGGACTTAAATATATATACAAATCAGTGATATAAGGCCTTTTTCAAAACTCAGTAAAGCCAATACACTGCAATAGTATTTATGGGTGCTGCACAGGAAATTGATGTTTCTCATTGGACTGTATAGGTCCAGACAATGTTGAAAAGTTTTCATCAACGTTTTGCATTGTTCATCTTGACCAGCTGCCAGCTGCTGATGGAGCTACACGTGAGTATGTGTGAGTGTACAGTATAACTACCTATGCTCACCAGTAGCGTCCTGTCAGTGGTTTTATTAAGTGCTTCTGAAAAGCACAAATAAATCATGAAAGATTGTCCTTCCTTTGTTTCTCTATTAGCTCAAAGAATTCTAATAATCCGGGAAGTGTGGGTATACATTCACAGAGTCACACAGGTTTGTCTAGCAGAGGATGTTCTTGTTAAATAATACAGTGATGGAGCAACAGTTTAAGAATATAGATGAAGAGATAAATAGATGTTTCACGTCTCTCACTTTAATTACCTATTCATCAAATCTAACTGAACATGTGGAAATGCCACCTGGTTTGTAATATTCTGGATGAAGAAACACTGACTAATCCCCAGTTTTCAGGACTCTCGATTTGCTGCAGAGCATTTAGATGAAATCTCTGGTCCTGGTGACTTGATGCAGTTTAAATGATCACTTCTGCTTCATGTCTTTCCAGCAGCAGCTCTCTGTCTCTGACATTGCTTTATCTACGCTCCCGGCAAGCAGTAGCTCGAAGGGAGGTATCTCCCCTATTTGTTCTGCAGCCACAACAGATTCAATAAGTTATTTACCTTCTGGAGTATGTTGATTCTCCTTGAACTGGGCTGTTTATTTGCCAGTGGCGAACTCTTTTACAGATTTCCAACTTTTCACATGAATAAAGAGCTCAGCTTTTCAGGCTTAGTAGCCTACTTTGTATCTATTTAATCTGTTTTGTATCTGCTTTGGTACAGTGTCTTGAGTAGACAGCACATACTAATATGTACCTAGTCTCTGTTACCCTAAAACCCTGCATCAAACAGAAAAAAAATCACTCTTCCTGTAGTATTATAGCATATACTGAAACTTCAAGTAAAAATATTCTTTCAGAATATTCAGAGCTTGCTCTGTATATTTCACGGGATCCTTTCTATTGCTGTAATTAATTCTCTGCATCTGGCCAAAGATTGCATTTGTTATTTTCCTGAGCATGAAAGGTCCATTAATATGTAAATCAGCAGTTTTTAGTTTTCTTGGAGCAGAAGAACTTTTTAACATTTTAATGATAAGTTCACAATAGGGTTCCCTTTTTGTGCTTCAAAAAATGTAAGTTTTGCTTATATTTCACTACAGAATGCCAAAGTAAAAATCAGGTCTAGTTACAGCAGAGAAGATTAATACTGGACAGCCTCTGACATTGGCTGTGGAGAGTAATCATCAGAAGCAGGTATGAAAGTGTTGGAAATGAATGAATTTAGGGAGTAAATTCCAAAACCTGTAAAAAAAAAGAGGGATGTGTGTCTTAAGAAGTCAGGTGTATCCAGAAAGAAAGAGTCAACAGCCTTTCCTATATGATGCACCAAAGGGTGATTTCAAAGTTGGCTTTACATGTGCAGTTGTATCTATAGTGGATTTCTCACCCCAAACCCCAACTGCTGGAAGTGGGTGTATGACCCTCGCAGTCATGCAGATAAAAACAGGTTCCATCCACATTAGACACCCAGAGGGTGTCCAGGAGCATAAGTCAACATAGTTTTATGGAAGTCAGTGGAGTTGGCACACTTGCCAAATGTCTGTCTCTCAGAGGAAAAAAAATCATGAGCTGTGAAAGGATACTTCATGGATAAAGAGGTGCTTTCCTTTGTCTGCTTTCTATATGATGGAAACTTTCAGACTTATTATGTAAGAAAAAGTGGAAAATTCAATCAGATGGTATTGCTTAGCCTAGAAATCTATTTCCTGGAAAGCCTTATGATTTTTAAAAGGATACATTTGACCCTACTGCACGGATGTCCAAAAACTGCCACCAGCAATTACAAATGGGGAGGCTGTAAGAGAGAGAAATTGCTTGCTAGCTCTGTAATCACCTGCCTGGCACAGATCAAAGACAGAGAAATTTCTGTTAAGGAAAAATCAGTAAATGTGATTATGTTTATACAATACACATTTTATATCTGAATTTGACATGTACCTATCTAGGTAACCTTGCTAAATGTATTCTAGGAAACCCAAAGGGTAGACCCTTTTGTATGTAAAATGGTTCTTAAAATTATTTTCCCATGTTTTAAAATCTCAAACTCATCTCCGTGACTTTGGGATCTTGTCAAGAAAGAAGAATTTGGCCCACTAGGAAAGTTATAATTTAGTAAGCAAAATCTAGGCCACAGACATATTCAGCTTTGTTCTGTCTTCATCATTCAGCTAGGAAGGTGATTGCAACAAGATAACATAAATACTGCAGTTATTACAAGGACTTTCAAGTGAAGAGACATATTTTAATCATGGATTAATAAATGATTGTTGAGTAGGTCTGTATGATTAAATACACTTCTCTCTGTTTTGCACATTTCAGAAAGAAATGTGTGCAGGACAACCTTTTTCTTAGGCTATTTTCTTCCTTAAAATACATTTTTATAATCTTTAAACAGGTATTTTGCTCCGTCTGTGCTAGAAGCCCCACTGACATGGTTGGGAGTTAACTATTTTTCTGAGTCTTCTCTGTCCCAGCATGTTAAAGAAGGCCTGGCAGCAACACTGCTGGGGAAATAAAATCAAACACCACATCTTTCCCACACAAACAGCAGGAGATCAGGTTCTAGTGTGCGGTCTACCAACAAGGCTTGCACTCAGCAGGTCCTATTATTCCTTTTCTTTCACTTGAGAGCTCGGACTAGCAGGTTGTGTCATAACCCAAAGCATCCCCACTACAACAAGTATTGTATAACCTAAGTAGAATGAATACATGCCAGCATGATGAAGGAAGTTTTAGAGCAATGTCTATGCCCTGTGGCTCTACACTAAGCAGCTCTAGATAGCACAAGTCCTGTGCTGGTTGGTTCACATCTAAAGATTCAGAAAACCTGTGGTATTCTGTACATTTAAAGTACTGGAGTCGTGCTGCTGGCATTTCACCTAGACATCTTTGCTTTTATTTCTCTCTAGCTGATTGCCCTTCCAGAATATCTTTGCCTTTCAGCCCTTCCTCAAAATTTCCTTTTCCTGTGATCAGAGTTGATGTGTCCCCTTGTCCCCTAGAGAGCACTTGCTTTCTTTCTGACAAATGTGGATTCCTAAAATATCTGTTTTATGTGGCGTAGTCCCCAGAGTCCCAGCACTTAAGCATGCGTCCTATGGCTGTATTGCATGCCAGGCAGTTACCACTGGTCACTGAAAAATGATTCTGACTTTCCTGGCCTCTGTGATACTAGCTTGCCCTGCAGCTGCAATAGGATATACTCTGCTATGCTTTGGATGCTTTGGGAAACTATAGAAATTCATAAAGTGTCCTTTTGCCTTCTTTCATGGAATGAAAAACACCTTTTTTTTTTTTTTTTTTTTTTTTTTTTTTTTTTTTATAAACCCAGTTGCCTGAAAAAGAATCTTAACTCAAATAGGGTAGAGAAAATGCAAACAAATGCATTTATTTATGACATAGAGTAGAAAACAGTTGCAAGGAATTATGAAGACCAACAAAATAAGAAAACATGCTCAAGGTGTGTTGTTATAATACAGATAAATTGGTCACATGGCAAGATGCTGTCAAAAGCTTTTTCATGGCCCCATGCTGAGCCAGTTCAGGAAGGTCACTGAGCTGATAGCTAACGCTGAAGTTAATCCAGCAAAAAAGAAGTATCAGCTTTTGGCCAGATCAGCTGTCTTGAAATGGCTCACCCTGTGGTTACGTTGACGTGAGTGTTGGCACAAGGGAAGGCTGGAGGGCTGGGAGAGACTGAACAGCCCAGCTGTCATCGTGTTAATCCTCTGAGAACTACACCTGCATGTGCTCATGTCACTGCAAAACTTATCCCTCATTTATACAAGTTTGTACAGGTAATGTGGCTAAATAAACATCAACATGGAGTAAAGGAGTTGTAGCTCATCACTAGCTTTTCACCTGGAGAGGATGCAGAAGTCATTTACTCTGTGTTGCCTGTATTTCTCAGGTGACTGAAGCTCAACTTCTTTCTTTTGGGCATTTATTATCAGAGAGATGAAGAACAGCATGGTATTTGAGTGCATCACTTTGAAAGTTTTGACATTAAATTGAATTAAAGAAACAGACATTGTTGGTAGTGTTAAATATGGTGGGTTTTGAAGTGTGTGGATCAAAGCCTGGGACTTGACACAAACTTGCCTGCACCAGAACTTGCAGAATTATTTGTCACTGCCACAGAATTAATCATATTGGCTTAAAATCATATTCTAAAAGAAAATGACTGCCTTAGTACTATTTATCCCTTCTGCATCTCATGGTCCTTAGGTTTTTGTTCATGAACTCTGCACTGATATCATAAAATCTGAAATAATGTTTAAAGTTAGGAAGAATTTGAGATTTTTCCATAATCTGCTGACTCAAGGGATTTTAAGATCAAAATAAGCTAGACTTTCAACTAATTCTTAATAATTGCCATACTAAATTCATATTGGTATGTATGCATATGCATTTGAATATAGGCACATAACTATAATAAAAAGAACTATTCCCTGCCTTAAAGGAATTTACAGCTCTTACAGGTTTTTATTCCTGGAGGCCACGTGTGTAATCTCCAGCATAAGTAGACCAAGAATATTTGAAACTATGCCCTTTGATTAGTTCTTGATTTTTTTTTTTCTGTTGTTTTGTCCAACATTACTCCTGTCTAACAAAGAAAAGAAGAACTTTAATATTATTTAATTCTGTTGTGACTCTGGAGCTGAACAAAACTTCATGGAAGAATAGATCTACAGCTGCTCCGTTGCCTGGGGAGAGAAAGATAGGAAAAGTTATTTCTCTTGTGGTTGCTGGTTGCTTCTTGGACCTGCTTGGGCCTGTCAGGATTTTTTTTTTTTTTTTTTTTGGTTGGTAAATCTGATGAAATGATGTATCATTAGTATTAAACCATGTCAGGAGAACAGGTAAGAAATAGATATCTATTGCCTGTGCACTGTGCAGCTAACTCAGTCCTTGCTGAGTTTGGGGAATGGAAATTCTTAGTCAAAGACATATTAAAAACTTACTTCTACTGGGAATTTAAAATTTTTAAGTTCTGATATCTCAAAAGGTGACATATTTGGAAAGCACTGAGAAGTTAGAAGGACATGTACCAAGCCTCAGGAGAAATGATAGCAGCGCTTTATTCTTTCTCTTATGATAGTGCTTGTTAATAACACTATTTTTACAGCTGAGAAGGCATCCCTGTTCTGAACTTCTCACATTTCCTCAGCTCATAAGTATTTTCCTGAATTCTGCGTGTGCATGACACAGAGTAGGCAGTTCCTAGTTTCTAGCAGGGTTTAATTTTCCATGAAACTCTTGGCTGAAATTTGTGGCTCATATGTTAACAACACAATGAAAATAAAAAACAGTTTTGCCTTCCTTAGTGACCTCCAAAAACCACTTGGGTTCCTGCAAAATAGAAGGCTCTGTTTTCTATGCAAGCTATTTCATATTCATAAAGAATGTGGATGGTGGTAAGAAATAAATAAATCTTCAGTCAGATCAGATTATTTAAGCTTAGTTGGAAAGTAGAATGTCATTTATAGTTTGACACCAAGCTTATTTTATTAAAAACTGGATTTCTTTTCAGTGTGTTGACATAAAAATATGTCTTATTTGTTATGAAATAGTAATTTGTCAATATAAGATCTTGAGTCAAGCTTTCAGTCATGTCAAAACAATATGGAGAGCTGAACTCATTAACAAAAGTGATTTAGGAGAGATTTTCAGTGGTACAAATGACACTTGGGAGCTAGGTCTCAGACAGATGAGCTCCCACCGATCTGCCCAGATTTTCTGCTGCAGGTCACTGCCTTTAGGACTGAGTCCACAGGTGGGAATGCATGTGCATGTCTGGGCCACCTTAACTAACTTGGCACCTGAGCTGAAACCAGCAGAACTGGAGTGACTGGGGCTCTGGAACACAATCTGTTGTGCTACCAAGCGGTAATCTGCAGGAGAGAAGCAACCAGATGTGAGGGGATAACATCCCACACTGTCCCAGAGCCTGCTGAGGCAACAATGGGGGTCAGAGCCAACCTCTCACCAGAAGTCATTGGATGAGAATTTCTCCTAGCTGAGAGTCCAAGGATTTGAAACCATCTTTGATCCCTGGCTTGTTTCTTTCAGTGCAGTGATAAAGTCAGACTGAGCCACGCATCTGCTGAAGAAGTGGTGGCTTGCACTGTTGATGTTCATCCAAGCCTAAGACTGATTTCCAGACCCAGACAGTGGCACTGTGAGGCTCAACATCTATTTACTTTGGGGAAGAAGAACTGATATGGTGCTTCAGTGCACCTGCTTAGATCAGTTCAGCTACCACCCTGCACTGGCATCTAAACATCTCAGTGTTGATATGATTAAATTATAACAAATAGGATATCACCAGCTGAATAATCACTTCCTATTGTCTTTAATCATTTTTGCAGGTAAATATAAGGGCTGTATCTAGGTGGAATGACGAAGTCATAAATGAGAAAATAAAGCAAAATATTTGTGTTAATTAGCACTTCTGCAACCAAATACAGCTGCTGGGAATGAACAAAGAAAATGAGTGCTTAGCTAGAGGTTCATTTTAAGGCTGGGTGTCAGGAGAGGGTAATTTGATACATTCTGCCAACCTGACAGTAATTTGTCAGACATGTTACAGACCTGCACTACTGTCTTTGTTTAAGATGAGATGTCCTACTTTCCTGATTAAAACGAACTCCTGATTTGCAATTCTGAACTCAGATAATTGCTTCAGCAGCATTCCAACCCGGGCTACAATTATGGAGTGGGCATGCATTACCAGTGGTAATTTAATTTGTGTGTCCATTTGTTACACAAGTAAAGATTCTTTCAGGCGTTACTGTTAGTGATATTTTTTGCCTCTAATACATATTGGAGGCCACATTCACAAGATATACTTTCATGAATAAAACATGAGAGAACCAATTCCTCTGTCTACTGAAACAAAGAAAACAAACATTGCCTTTGGGAGACTTGTATACAAACAGAGATGCATTCAGGCTTGCAAAGAACTGGCTTACCCAAGGAGGGGAGCAGAGCTGCATGAGAAAAGTATTTCTTTTCACCAGAACTGCCAAAATTCTGACAGAAAGTGGTCTTGATCATCAGCTAATCGAAATAAGTGCTAACCAGCTCAGAAGAGGAGTTTATAATTAGCATCATAATGAAACCTGCCCATGAGCCTTCCACTTCCTCTCTCCTTCTGCTTCTTGTTCTCAAAGGAAGAAATGCCTCCGGTGGTCAGTGACATCTATTTTTTAAAACAGATGGGGATTTTCAAAGGTGCTGAAGGGGATTTCTGTTCACTCCTACAGAGAATTGCAGTGATGGATGGGCATCTGTCTCCCAAAACAAATGTAATGCCTGCTTCCCGCAGATAGACAGGACTACAGATTTCAAAACTCTTGCTCAATTTCTTCTCAGTATTCCAGTTCAGGTTGACTAGGCTTTTTATGATTTCTGACTTTTATGTTTTTTCACCGCAAAAATGTATTCTGATGTAACTTTAAGTGTCCTCAGAGATTCTATAATTGTTTCAGGGGGCTCATTTTCTGCTCTCCAGCCAGCAGATACCATGCCAAACAGGCTGATCTGATTGTCTATGGTGGATTTGGCCCCCTGTCACATTGATATTAATCTGATACAATTCCCTTAACTCTTATCTGTCAAGTTTGCTAAACACCTAATCCAATAGCTTCTGAACTCAGTGGTAGTTTTGCATAAGAAACCATCTTTGAATAAATCTTCTACCTTCACCTGATTCTGATGAAGGTAATCACTTTGTAGTCTAGGTTTTGGAGCAAAACTTCAGCTTAGAGGCAATAAAATAGCCAGTGCGTTAATGACTGGCTAAGATCCCTACTCAAGTGCCTGAAGCAATGAGTCATTAACCCAACCAAGTAATTAACTTGGACAAGGGACACATTACATTTAAACTGATTGTAGAAAAAAGTAGAAAGAAAGAAAGAAAAAAACAACCAACATATGCCAAGTAATATAAAACTTTCAAGGATCCAGGCAAGGACATGATATGAAATAAAACAGAATGCAGTACATTTCACCCTGAAGGATACCTAAGTGCTTTGCAAGTGATATACAGGCAGTACCGATGAAATAAATCCACCTTGAGGGGAAATGCAATATTCACTTAACAAAGAGCTCTACAATATGGGGAAAAGTCAGAAATAATTATTTAACCACAGGATGCATGGAAAAATCTGCATTCTAAAAAGGGGCCCTTGGAAATTCCAAGTAGATGGGATCCCTGGTTTTACATGTCTTTCAGAACATCTCAGTTGAAGCAAAGTATATTAAAAACCCCATATTAAGGGATAGGAGCAGTGTTTTTACAGGAAACAGGGCCATTGGAAGGTGCTTTATGTAGCAATACCAGATGGGAAATTAGTTGATGCTGACAGGACCAACACCAGCTGTCCTGTATGGCTTCTTGTCTAGCAGATACACAGCTATAATTAGGGAGAGTTGTAACACAGTGAAATATTTCCTCTAGTAGAATATATTTACCTTTGTCAAGTAATTTCCATTTCCAAGGAAAGTACAGAGGAATAATGTTTTCCCTCAGATGGGAGGCTTAAAGTTATGTGTTTACAGTGAGAGAGAGGCAACATGTCAACCCCTCATTACCTGTCAGAGAAAATGCCTTTCTTGTAATTGGCATTTGTGGATAGGTGGATAGGCCTAAATTAATCATTTCCTACTTTTCCATCATTTCTCACACTGTAGAACAGCTTGAACTTCAGTAGACCATGCTTCTAAGAAGACTCTGCGTTCATCCTTGCTAGCATCTTCTGTGGGTGAAAGCCAGTTGGACTGGCTTTAAGGATGTCTCAGTCCAGACTCTACTTCTTTGGAAGTTGTAGACTAGTTTAACTAAGCTGTGCACATATCATCCATCAGACATGAAAATGTCTTTCAGACACCCCAGACATCCCTGACATGGTGACGGTTCAGGCTGTATGAACCCAGAAAGCAGGCAGACAGGTACCTGTGATAGCTCCTGGAAATCCATGGCTCAAGATGATACACATGCATGTCTGGTGGCAGCTCACTCTCTTGCGGGGCTCAGCCACCTACAGGAGGCCAGCTCCTTCTGTGTGTCCTCTGGGCACCCAAGAAGGGGATGTTCCTTCTCACATTATACCAGCCTTTGGGTGAGCTGTGGAAAACAGTGAATTCCACTGTTTTTATCCTATGCATCTTCTGGACTGGGGGATGCAAAGAACTTCATCAAGGTCCTACAGCACTGCTCTTCCAAGAGGGTGAGGAATGCTGTCATCATCTCATTTCTCAGTGCTGTAACTGTAATGCTGTTTATTTCAGAACACTAGGAAGTTAAAACACCCCAGTGAAGTGCAGTTTCTCTATTCTTATTTTTGATATTCACTGCATTACAACTCTTCTCAGTGGTAGGATAACTGGCTCTATTTCCCACCATGGGATATGCTATAAGCCTCTGGCTTCAGAGTTTAGCTACTTTGAAATTGAATTATTGTCTCATTAAAGTGCAAGTATGAGCACTTAAGAGAAGTACCAAACATATAAGTGGCCTTTTTCAAAATGATCCCATTGGTTAACTGTAGCATTCTTTCCAGCACTTTCAAAATTAACCAAAATAAAAAGAAGCTCCATGGAATACTGAGTCATCTTCAAGAGCAAATTCATCATCACCTCAAGAAGTATTTATGGTACGTTTTGTAAAACTTTGCAACAGGAACTTCTTAGAAACAAAGAAAATATGAAGCAAGATTAGAGGAGGGCTCATGAACAAAACATATATGCATATATATATCTGAATGTGATATATTCAAGTGAATTGGGTATGACAGCTATGGAAGAAAGAAAGCACAAAAGGCTTGGAATTACAGTCTGCTTTACAAATGCAGCCAAATATTTTCTGTGCATTTTTTGTTGGATGAATATCTATCTAAAATCCCTCCATAAGAACAATACTCAGGCTGATGTTTGGGGTTGACCACTGTATCCTAGCACCTATGACCACTATCCTAGTATCCTATGACACTGTATCCTAGACCAGTATGGGTGAGGGGGAGAGCAGACTGTTCAAAGCCTCTACAAAAAGGAAATTTCTGCCACAGTAATGATGTTTATTTGCATTGTTTCTCTTTAAAACCCTAGCTTTCCATCCAAGACAACTCCTAGAACCTCTCAAAGAATGGTTTGCACAAGGTGCAGGTAAGGGAGGCAAAACAGGTCTCATTCAGACCAGCACCAGAACTGCCACTAATTTCAACAGGGTCAACATTTCTCCCTGGGATTGAGTGAGGAGGTAAAGTGCTGTTTCCTAGAAGTACTGCCTCCAAATTCTTATCCACATACTATTCATCTTTCCCTACCCATGCACTACTGCTAGTGTTTACCTTCTTGGTCAAGGTCAGAATGAAAGCCTGGTAATCTTTCTGTCAACTTCAAAGGCTTTAAATCGAGCACAGTGTTAATATCACACAAAATGTGCTAATAACTTCTGCTGTTTGGAGCTGGGGAGTAGGGCTGGGTTAAAGAAGTTATTTAATATTGCTTTGATACCTTTTATATAATTATCATAGCCCAGATTTATTTATAGCCATATTATGACCAAAATGACCGATGAAGACTTGAAATAGATTTGGAAGCCATGTCTGTTAAAAGCGTAGGCTGATTCTCAGGAAATTCCTGGAAAGCATGTACATGGATAACTACATGAGATGCAACAGACCTCTGCCAAAGCAGAGACAGATCTATTTGCAACAGGTTGATAATGACATTTTATAATGGATTGTACCATATCACCCTGCACCATTCTTGGGTCAACAAAGCAACTGTTAAAAATATTCCAGCTTCTAAATTCTGAGAATTGACAATTATTGCAGACAATGTTCCAGTGATAACTCTACCATGTCTGGCCACTGTGTAAGTTACATTTCCCTTATTGCCACAGAGGAAGCCAAAGAGTGTTGCTTATGACTCTTGGCATACTCAGATTTGGACATGCCAAGACACCAGGAAAAAGCATATTTAGAAGATATTTGTTATGAACTCACAATACTGATTTAGAAATCACCCATCTGATACGCTGATGATCCATCAGCACACCACCAAGCCTCCACTTTTCTTCCCAAGAAGAAACCTCCAGCCTGTCCATGCAGAAGTATGAGGTTAATTTTCTATGATCACTATTACACTGAAATTAAAGTTCTAGCAAAAGATCCGGAAATAAATCCTCAATCTGAGGAAACAAAAGTGCAATGGGAGAACTGTTTTATTTTCTTTTTATAATCACCCTGATGAGAATAATTCCATTTGGAGCGGGCACAATCTGTGCAAAACTCAGAGAAATCAGCCAAGTTCTTAAAGGATATTGCCTTCCCACTTGTCACTGTGCTTTTCTCTGTGGTACAGTGCTCTGGTCAGTGATACCTTTAAGTGAATGGGTGTTTTAGGCATATTTCTTAAGGGAGGACACCTAGTAAGGTCACTCTTTGCTAGTGACCCAGAGCATTAGTGGGACCACACTGATTCACACCAGTTGTATATACATGTTGTATAGTGTGAAGGTATATTGTTTGGATCTGCAACAGATACCCTGTCTGAAAAAAAAAATCATGTTTTTTTATCAAACGTTGCTTAATGCTGTTTTGCCCACTTCTTCTGTTTCTCTCTAGGATTAGAAGAAAACATGGACTTAACACAAAAACTCTAAAAAAGGCTCTTTTTTTTTTTTTTTTTTTCACTTGTAGCTTGCAAGAAAAAAAATGTCTTCCCTCTGCCAGGAGTAGAAAACCTTAATAATCCTGCAGTTTGCAACCTCTGGGAGGGATGACTGCAATTCACTGTACTTCAAGGCTGAAGGAGAAGATTATGCACATGCTTTGGGTTTGTCCACAGGGCAGCTGTCTCCTTTCTCCATGATTTGGGCTGCTGCAGGTATATTGGCCCACAGCTGTGCCCCTTGTGTGGCTTGGGCTGTGATGCTAGTCTAAACTCTTAATCTCCTAGTATGGCTGTTGTATACGTATCAACAATCGAAATTCAAAGCAAAGTAGACTTGGCAGGAAGGTGATTAACACCAGTATATGCCTCTAGAGGAAACAGCCAGAACTGCCCCTACGCTTGATACCAAGGCAAGATCTTGCCTCTCTGAGGAGAAAGAGCTTGCCCTGGGACCTGGTCACAGCTAGAGTCAGGATTCTCTGTACCGTCCATCTAGAAGACCTCACTCAGGGGTGATTTCTCAACTCTGTAAGAAATATCTACTCCCATTTACAGTTCATAAAGGCAGTAAAAACATCAAAAAAAGTGCTCTGGTAGTGGTAGTTTCTTAAAGTAGTAATAATTAATCTACTCAGAATCACAGAATCATCTAGGTTGGAAGAAACCTCCAAGATCACCTAGTCCAACCTCTGACCTAACACTAACCAGTCCTCCACTAACCCATATCACTAAGCTCCACATCTAAATGTCTTTTAAAGACCTCCAGGGATGGTGACTCAACCACTTCCCTGGGCAGCCCATTCCAGTGCCTAACAACCTTCTCGGTAAAGAAGTTCTTCCTAATATCCAACCTAAACCTCCCCTGGCACAACTTTAACCCGTTCCCCCTCATCCTGTCGCCAGGCATGTGGGAGAATAGACCAACACTCACCTCGTTACAGCCTCATTTAAGGTACCTGTGGAGAGCAATAAGGTTGCTCTGAACCTCCTCTTTTCCAGGCTGAACAATCCCAGCTCCCTAAGCTGCTCCTCATAAGACTTGTTCTCCAGACCCCTCACCAACTTTGTTGCCTTTCTCTGAACTCGCTCAAGCACCTCGTTGTCCTTCTTGTAGTGAGGGGCCCAAAACTGAACAAAGTACTTGAGGTGTGGCTTCATCAGAACTAGGTACAGAGCCTCACCAGAGCCTAGTACTCCCTATCGAATATGTTAAGTGTGGATTAACAGACAAAGCATGATGTCCATCAAACAAACAAACCTATTTTTGATGCAGGAGTCACAATGTCATTTGCAGATACCTGGGAAAATACACATCATGAAGACCAGCAGAAAGATTATAGCAGATGAGACAAGAGTATCCTCACTCCACCTGGAGGAAGCTCCAATGGAATAGAGGTTGACTATCTCTAAGAAACACTGTACAGTTTACATTTTCCAAAAAGTCTTTCTTCTGTAGTTAAAACAACCAAGTATTGGCATCCTTCTGTTCCACCAGGAAAACCAGCATCAACTTAAAACAAATGCTCTTGAGAAACGAAGAATACCTGTCATCTCTTTGTGAATATGACAATGAAAAACTGAAATATTAAGTCCCTTAACTTAGCCCAAAGTGAGCTTTTACACTAAAGGTAAGAAGAACTAGAAACTCAGACTCATGGATTTGTGACAAGTTTCCTTGCTACCATTCATTTGACATAGAAGATACTAGATTACAGCAGTATTAGGTGGCAAAGGGGACAAACGTTGGAGGAAATGCTGTAACTCCAGATGTAAAAAATGTCAGTAGCAAATCACTGCTTATATTCAATTTACATGAAGTTCATTTGATAAAAATCTTCCACAAGCTACAAGACTCTCAAATAAAAGAAAAACAAAGCAAGGCTTTGAGAATGAAAAACCAGTAATCAATGGGTTTACATTTCAGAATGATTTTGACTCATTGCCAAATGAGTATCTCCATGAGAAGAAAAAATCAAATTATTATTCCAAAGGCATACATGGTTATTGAGAGCTCATTGAAGTCAGTTTTGCAAGCAATAACAGACGTACTATAGATACTCTCTCAAAAGTGCAACATTTTTGAAAGGTTTGGATGTATAGCAAGCAATTATTGACTTCATTGAGTGTGCAGTGACCACAATACATTAGCAGTACAAAGTGGATGAATATATGCTAAAGCAAACACAGTAACTTCTAAAAACAAATGTTTGATACTCATTTTCAAAAGGTCACGTTGATCTACAGTGCAGGGCCATATTATACTACAATCAAGTCAAAGAGTACCAGTGGTCACCAAAATCAATATGTTTTCACAGATCCCTGTAGGAACTCTGGTTTGGAGGCTTGTGGAAGATGTGGGATTCAGTGCTGAGCAAAATAGCAAGCAGTGTCATATGAGTTATCTACTAAACTGTTAATTCCAGCCAAGGATTGGTGGCTGATATATGTATGCAGGGCTGGTGGAAGAGTTGTAGAAGTCCTGTTCCAACATAGATGGTCTTCAAGTACAAATGTCTAACTCCTAATTTTTCCCAAAGTGCACTCCTATGAAGTTCCAGAGGCACATTAAGTCACAAGTAAACAAAATGTTCCTGTTGCCTTTTTCTGAAAAGAAAAGCTTCTCTTGCTATGTGCTGAAAAACAAAAGCACTGATTTGTTTAAAATATATGTCATTTTACCTCCACTGTTATTTAGGAGAATAGAAGTATGAAAGAAGAGGAGGAACAAAACCTGCTGACTGGTTCATCAGAAGATGCTGTGAGCTGCATTAAAAAGAGAAAAAGTGAAAGATCGTGTTCTCTCTGGAGAGGCAGAAGGGGTCCAGGCTGGCACAGAGGGAGACATCAGCTGTTGCTGGAGCCAGATTATATGTTGTTATATTGCTGTATTACTAGCATATTATGATTTCTTAGTTGGAATGCTAAAAAAGTGCTTAATCCTTTATAGAACAATGAGCAGATAATTAGGGAAACCAAAAACGTTAGTAATTAGAAAAGCTTGTTTTAAAAAGAGCTCAGCAGCACTTCTGTCACCCAGCTGGCAACCTCTGGAAGTTACTAAATTGTGGTTCTCCAATGCTACTCTCTCAAATCCTGTTTTCTTTCCTTCAGCCCTTTTTCTGACTGACAGTGCAGACTCAATTAAACCTTGATTAGAGCAAAGGGTGCTACTGTTTTTCTCTTGGAAATCTATGTCTTGCTAGTAGACATTAAAAAAAAAGGCAAAAAACAACATTGTTGCTGGCTTTCTGTTTTACCCTAAAGTACTATTTGAAACAACTTTTCTTTTCTTTCTTTTTTTTTTTTTTTTCTTTTTCCCAAGTATATTACATGTACTTGTTTCAAAGGCCATGATGATAACAGCTAAAAAAGGCAGTAGTGGAAGAGAGCAAAATCAGAACCACATCACAAAGAAAAAGAAGGACCAGTTTCCTCACACTAATGCAGAAATTCTGGAGCAGATCTTGGAATAAGCATTCCTTCTCTACTGCAAACCTTAAGTTTTGTAGGCAGACTATTTTTTGACCAGAGAAAAAGGACCAATTTTTAGAAGGCATGTCTGCAACCAGGGCCTTTATCTTGCATATTCTGTGTATTTAATTGGACATGCACTTGAAACAGGTAGACAATATTAAAGCTGACTGGAAAAAAATAATCACTGAACTCAACAGAAACATGTTCTGAAATCTCTTGGATTTCTCTAACTGCTATTTCAGAGCCAAAAGCTGTAACAATGTTTTTGCTTATAAGCCTAGCCACACTCCAGAAAAGCCCTTATCAGCATTCTTTGCAGGAAAATGAAAAGCAGCATAGGTTTCTGTCTTAGGCATTTACTGTCTTTGTTGCTCCATTTAACTTTTAACGGAAGCTATATGCAGATTGTCAGCTTGCTTTTAATTCAATGTACTTCATCCATTGGTTTACTATATAATTGTCTTTAGTGCAGATGTAGTATATTTGATGTAAAATCAGCCTCTGTGAGACCAGCTACACCATAAGAAAAATCAGTGTGGTGCTATTAAGGACTTCAGGAGGTGTCTTTTGCATACATAGTTAGAAAAACTAAGTCTCAGCAAGAAGAAACTGAAATGACACACAGTTTTAACTGTCTTATGAATGATTTATACCCCCTTTTTGCCACAGATTTCATTTTTACTTATGTAGAACTTATCAAACATGATGTACAAAACCAACATTAAATGGAATGAGTCACAGAGGATTCAGGGAGGAACTTTCCCAACACCGCAGAACAACCGATGAGCCTTTGGGTTTATTATCGTATTTTTTTATTTTTATTTTTTATTTTGCAGCAGTCTAAATGCCACCACCCATTTCTCCTCATTCTCTAAAAGTGTAACAAAGAGACAGTTTCAGCCCCAAATGTTTACAGTCAAGGTTTCAGATGAGGGATACTGGATACAACAGAAAGGGGGCACATGAGGTAACAGAGAGGGAGCACATGAGGTAAGGGAGACACTTGAGTACAGTAGTAAAGGCAAGGCTACTATGGTCCAATGCACAACAGATGCCTAATCATCATCTCTACCCTATGACCTGAAAGAGAGGTTAAAGGATGGTGAATGAGGGAAGAAAGGCTGTTGAGATGCAATTATCTTTCTGCTAGTTTTAATTTGCGTAATTTAATCGCATAGGCTTTCTATCTAAGTAGTCCTCCATCGCCACTTTGCAAGGCACAGCAGCTGCAAGCAGGCTCAGACTCACTGGTTTGGTAGCACAACCTAATTAGAGGAAATGGGAAGAGGGATTGTGTTGGAGCAGAGGCAGCACCCTATCTCCAGTGGCTCTAAGGTACAATGTTTTACTTTCCCTCTGCCCCTGAGGATGCTGTAACATGAGAACACGTCTCTGGGGCCCTTGGGCAGCTGAAGTACACACTTGCCTGCAAGGGCAGAGGAATAGCAAGGGAGGTCGAATACCAGCAAGTACTAGACTAGGTAGCCAGTAAGCCTAGTTTTCACGTTGAAACCCTTTTGAGCAGGCGTGGCTAAGGAACACAACTGGGCAGTGCTCTGCAGCAGGCTGGAGGTGAGATGCCTGGATGAAGGGCTGAGTTCTGTGCATAGACTACTCTCTGATATCAAGACACTTTGTCTGGGCTTTCTGAATGCACAATGAAAACATGACACAGGGAAGATCTCTTCTTGGTGAAATCTGGTGTGGGAATGCTAAGGTACCAGTTGCTAAATCAGCCACAGGCCTCATCACTTACTCTTCCTATGTTCACTGTTTTTGTCTGATGGACGGTTTTCTGCTTCCATTCTTGTAGAAATTGGGACTATGTGGTTGTGCTATCCATACAAACCTATCTGTTGGTCTCACATAAAACATATTGTCCCTATTTCCTATTTTAAAGTAAATTTAACAGAAAGGGTTTTTGAGTTTTGTAAACCTGAGAAGCTGGGTGCAGAGGTCAAGTCTTGTTAAAAGATTTTTTTTTTTTTTTTTTTTTTTTTTTATGAGAAAGGTAGCAGCGTAAACTCAATTATTACACAACAGAGAATCCATATTAAAAGAAGTGGCCTTATGAATACTCCAACTGTGGGAAGCTTTTTGATGAGGGCCGGTACTTTTAAATCCCAGGAAATACAACCACTTCACAGCGGTTCATCTGGAAGCAGGCTTCATTAAGTTTGCTGCTCAGAGAACTACTTATTTTCTTCATTGACCCTCTGATGTTCATAAAATAAGGAAGTGCTATGGTTTCAAAGTGCCCTGGAACAGCAATGAATGACCTCTAAAGCCCTGGAAAGTCACAAACCTGGATGTGTTAGGCATTCTGCAAAATTAACATGAACAGGACAGCCAGTGAATTGTGAAGTTGTGACCTGAGCAGAGAAATAGAAAGGATCCTAAACTTTGGCAGGTCAAATGTAAAAATGTCATAAAGAAGAATTGCAAAACAGCATTATTTATTTATTTTTTTTCCAGATACAGCAGGTGTAGGATATTTGCCAGAAAATATGAAGATCTGGTAAACAACAAAGGCACAAAAGGAATGAAAGCTTAAGGAAGATAAGGACAAAGCAGAACAATCAGAACAATGAAATGATGATTGTACGAGATCTTTCTTTATCCGTTTATCATGAGGAAACTCAAGGCTATTCCCATACTGAAAGGCTTCTTTACAGGGGATGCACCAGATATTCTGCCTCAAATGAAAATGTTGGACAAAACCAGATATAAGACTGATAAAATAAAGAGCCACAAATCTCTTGGACCAGCTGGAGTTTCTAAGGAACTTAATGATGAAACTGTGATGAGAAACTGCTTGCATGAGACTGTCTCCGTATCACAGAACTGCAGGGAGGCTAGCGAGACCTCATGTAAGAGAGAGTTGTGATCAAAAAGCCTGACACTTTCACTGAGCAGCCAGGTCATGCTAGACTAGAATGAAACAGTGGGTGAATAAATAAACACAGAGTATTGGTAAAAATCAGCAGAGCTTTGGCAAAGGGAAGTCAGGCCTTACAAATCTTTTGGCCTCAGAAAGAGCTGGTGAGCACATATACCAAGAACAGCCTGCTGATGAGGCTGGCACAGATTTACAAAGGGAAAAAGTTGCCTTGCCAGCTGCTCTTCGAGAAGCCAAGCAGCTACAGAATGGGAGGCGAAGACTGTATGTCTGGAGATCAGCTGAAAAACAGAGGAAACAAAAGGTACGAATAAGTGGCTGGTTTCACTCTTGCAGAAGGTAAAATATAAATAAGAGCTATGTAAGAATGGTAAATTGCATGAAAGAGTGTGAAATTAAGAGCAGTCTTTTCCTGTCTGATCAATCCCCTAGCTAATCCAAATAAATACCTGGAAATTTACAAAAGTCTTTCATCTGCAGTGACATTATTTGGACACCTAATTCTTCAGTTTCTAGAGACAAAGAAATCGTATGTGGGAAACCTCAAGGTTATAACAATTGAATATGAGTTGGAAGGGACCCATAAGGATCATAATATTTTAGGAATGTTGGCTGGAATGGACCTCCAGAGGCCAGCTAGTACAGCTTCCCACTCAACACAGGACTAGATGAGGACAGGGGACTTTCTCTGACCATGTCTTGAAGGAAGGATATGATGGATATTCTACAGCTTCTCTTCATAACCCAGTTCAGCGCTGTGCCACTTCTGGAGGGAAAGAAATAACAAAATTAAAAGAAAGATGCAAATATTAAGTTATTTTGACTCTCTCTCTCTCTCTCTCTCTCTCTTTTTATTATTTATTATTCTGATCCCTGAGTCATTTCACATTAAAGCATTTATTTGTAATGCTGATGGCTAGAACAAGAATTCTTCTTCAGAAAATTAAAAACAAACAAACAAAAACAATCAGACAAACAAAAAAACAACAACAAAAAACAACTCAGCTTTTCCTGCAGACAGGTGACTTCAAAAGCTAAGCCTCTGAGAAGCACATATAAGACCATATGACTTGTGAAAAATTTCCAGACATTGCAACCCCACTGTTATCAACAGTTATTTTTTATTCATTCCTAACTGAAGCTAATACAAGCCTGACAGAAACCTATGCTGTTCTGAAACATTCGAAGCTAGAATTTCACTTCTACAATCTCACCAGCCAGACAGATAATGAATGACTGACAGATATCTCATGTCACAAATAACACAGTGTCAGTATTGTATTAAAATAGTCTTATGAATTTTAAAGAGTCTTTTCCAAGCTTCAAGACAGTGGTTTATAGCTAAAAATATATCAATGCAAATTAAATATTTGCATGACAAGGGTGACTTTAATTAAAAACCTTTGATATAATTTAAATCACATCCATGAAAATAGTCATTGAATAATGAAATGTCTTATAGCAATTGACTCTTATAGTTGAACATAATTGGAAGGGAATGTCTGGGGCATCACTCACTGTACTGATTTCATACCTCTGCAGAAAAGCAGATTGTAAGATTGTTTTAATAAACAGTAAAGTATCTGAGCCAAAACTGAAATATAATTCTGAAAAGTAGTAATTTTATATTTGCTCAAAATGAAAGTGATTTTCATATAGTACAGGTGGGGTTTTTGCACTTCAAATAAAAAGCCCGCAAGTACAATGGAAGTTGCCATATTCCCATGAGGTTTCCAGGGTATTCAGAAACTCGGCTGGATGAAACTCTTGAATATGCAGAAGTTCCCTTCTCTTCAGTCACATTCCCCAAGGAAAAAGAATTTGAACATCCTGGGATTCCTAACCGTCTCTTCCAATGCTATATCTCCTCTGTATTATTGCATTTTTAGATGATATGGTAATGCCTTGGTGTGTGCACACCACTATTCTTTCCTAGAAATAATCAAGATCTGTCAGAACTATTCAAGAATGTAGGGAGGGGGAATGATCCTAGGTCGCATTCAGGGGCTGACCTACGCTTGTTTGCCATAATTCTGTTTTATAGCTAACAAACATCCTTCTGAGAGATAACATATATTCCCCTTTAATTTGGGGGCCTAAGGACTGCATTTTTAAAGCTATTTTTCGTCAGTATATTCCCCCACTGCCATCTGCAATCCTCTGCAGTGAGTGTGCATGGAATTGAGGAACAGCCGTGGAGCTGGTGGTAAAATCATTGCACACACAATTGTGGAATGTGTTAGAGGTCTGAAAAGGCTCTGTTCAAGCTCAGTATGTCTTGAGAATAAATTTAATGGCTAGATATCTTTCAGATACTCACGAGGAGAGTGTAATTTGCCCTTTCCTCCTGCCTGATGAGCTACTGAATACTCAGGGAGAAGCAGGCTGTGGGAACCTGGACCATGCACCATCGCTATGAAGAGTTGGTTCCTCTTAATCTTCCTTTCTCCCCCGTGACCGCAGCATTATCTTGCCATCTCTGGCCTTCTACAGCTTGATAGGCAGCTCAGAAGAACATTCACCCTGTCACTGGTGATGGCAAGGCAGGAAATGCTGCAGTGTACCGAGGCAGAAAACAAAGCAAAGCACGTTGCTAAATAGGGAATAACCTAGACTGCTCAGGATGCAAATCAGGGAAGAAAAGGACGATATGTTGCTGTCAGAACTCTGTCTACAGAGTGTATGACTGCAAGAGGTTATAATTATTTAACATTTTGATTTTCACTTTCCTCAAGTGGTAAAGCCCTCACTGTCTAACTGGCTGCCGCAGCTCCGCAGCAGATTCACGGCAGCAAATTTCAAGCATTTCCAAGTAAGCAAAAGCTGAGAATTTATGGTTATCATAAAATTTATTAATCTGTTTGCAAGTCTCTGCATGCACTCAGAAATATGAGCATATGGTTTGTGTGCAGACTGTTAACATGCAAGCATGTAGATACCCAGGTTTTCCAAAGCAGGCTATGTATGTGATTCCCAAAGGTAAGGAGCACTCCTGAATCCTGCTGAAGTTGATGGAAACTGCAGCCTTTCAGACCCTGGAGCAGGGCTCTGTTCTACATGGGGAGCAGCAGCCACCCTTTCGGACAGGTGCTTCAGACCTGGAGGGTCAGATTCAGACAGACCCCTGTTCCTCTGCTGAGCTCATAGGCATTGTTAGGCAGGCTGAGGACATCTACCTCCACAAAAGGGAAGAGGTGTTTGATTTTAGAGTGGGATGTTAATACTATGAGGGTAACGGTACTGAAGAATAGGAGGTGCTCAAATACAAGGATGAGATAAAATCTTTAAGCTGTCAGCATGCTGCTATCTAAAAGGGGTACTGGGTCATCAGGCTCTAGTCTGCAAGCCTCCTTGGAGAGCTGGAGGAAACTTTGTCTAATATTACATACAAATGAATACAAGGATCTTTTGCATTTTGGGATAAAAAGGAGCAATAGCTGTTACCTGAAGCAGTGAGGCAAAACAGTACAGCTTAAAAATGAAAGTCTCTGTTCATCTGAACAATCAAAGAGCCAGTCCTGTTAAAATAACTCACAACTGCACTACATGCCAGTTAGACACCCATTTAGTTCATGTGGCCCATAGTTTCTGTGCTATTCTGCAGTGCAGTTCCTGGCTTTAAATGAGCCCTGCTCAGACCAGGTAGCTGATGGAAGGGACATGCAGAATTGCTGAAGTCTTATTTCCTAGAGCCTTGAGTAAAACAGCTTCTTTGCCTCCTTTGGAAAAACTGAATTTCACAACTTAACACTCAGCGGGGCGGTCCAGGAGTAAATCTCAGTCTTTCTTGTTTTGGATTTTATACAGTTAATAATTAACTGCAATTGTTAATAATGGTTTCTACCTGCGTCCTACAAGGGGCAAGTGAAACCTTACAGGATGCCCAGCCTCTGGACAGCCAGTGCCAACCCACATGTCATTGTTCTCTGATATTGTTAGTTATACTGCACCTTCCATATAGTCCAAATGAAATGGAAACAAACAAACAAACAAACAAACAAACACAAAACAAACACAAAACCACAAAACATACGTAGCAAAAAAAACACCATCTCCCAAAACCCAGCAGCAAATTGAAAACTTCTTCCTAAACTAAGCTTTTTTTCTCCTTCCTTCTTTGTTTTCTTCTTTTCTCTACCTACCTTTATTGCTTTCTTTTCCCTGCAACTTAGGTAGTTAGACTACATACACAGTTAAAAAGCAGAAAAATAATCGCATCTACTGTGCCCACTCTTACTAGCAGTACTAAGATGCTTTTTGGACTAGTCTCTCTTCACCAAGCTAATCACCTGCCTCAATACATATACCTTTTCACTGTAAGTACAGTGAAGTAAGTACAGCTTACTTCCGACCATTACTCCCAGCCAGCTGCCCCAGTTACAGACCTGGCACTAATTATGAGGTGAACAACATTAGGTTTAGCCTGTGTACAATAGCTTCAAGTCACAAGTGGGGCAGGCCAAGGCCATAAACACGGACAATTACTGCTTATCACCTGATGGGTGGTGAGCAGATAACAGTTGTAACCCAAGGATATTAGAATGGCTCTAAAGGCTTCAGAAGCACTAACGAGCTATATCACCAAGCATACCAAAAGGCTCGATAAAATCCTGACTCCTCACATAGGCCATAACATTAACTGAATTAGCTGCCAATGTGCAGAAACTTCATTTCACGATGATAACAATCTGGTTGTCTTTGCTGAACACAGATAATCTACTCTCTGGGGTCAATACTGGAGAATAAGGCAGCACACTCTGTGCATCCAGGAAAGATCTGATGGGGTTAGAATGCACCTGCTGAGACCATCACCTCCTTGTAGTGTCCACTGAAGACAACGCCTAGGAAATTAGAAACATACCAAGCAAATAAGCAAAAGTAGGTTCAGCCTGACAGAGAAGACCTTTTGGTTTAATGCAATTTACACCTTTGTAAACATGTAGATTAATGGTGATTAAAGCTTTATTTTGTCCTCAATCATTTTTGAAGCAAGCTATTTATCTTCCTCTTGTGACGCATTGTCTTGGCTACTAGCTTATTGATAAATTTTCATCCAGAGCTCACAGAAAAACAGGAGTGTTTTGTGAAGACAGAAACGAGAAATGAAGACAAACTGGAAATCTTCATAGTGGTGTAACAAGCATGGATTATCAGAAGACCATCCAGAGTTAAATAACCAAATATAAATGGTCAACGTTAGGCTAATCTGCAGCTTTGGTGATATGATATGATACTTTTGGAAACTGAATGAATGTATCAAATGGTCACCTAACAACTTCCAAGATTTTCCAGCCGGCAAAAAACTATTCTAGAGCCAGGTGATTTTCACCATTGCTTAGTACTTCAGTAAATAAAAGTTCTGGAGAGAAACACCTTTTCACAGATTAAAGAAGCTGGGAGATGGAACTGGGGAAGAAAATCCCCGCACAAAATATCCCCTGAAAAAGTCCTCTGTGACCAAGAGAGCAAAACTACTGAGAGATTTTCTTTGTTAAAGTATTTAGAGGACTACCAGCAAGATGGTTAAGACTGGAAGCTTTTATGTGTCTTCATGTGCAAATGTAAATTACCTGCAAAGTGGTAATCTACAACAGCTATGGTTAGCAGGCAGTAGACAAGACAGGCTGATTGGGGTAAGGAGACACTAAGTGACTGACAGATGACAAGTGGTGTTTCAAAACTATTTTGTCTTTTTCAGCAGAACATTTGTGGGAGGTATCACTGTGCCCCTGCAACACATGGTGGATTTTGGACTGCGACATTCCTCATAACATGGAGCTGCAGAGCCAGGACCTTTGCCGCTGTTGTAGTACTGTTCACTAATGTGTGGGGCACCAGAGACTCTTCTCACTGGTGTCTATGGAAAACAAGTGTTGCTAATCGTATGCTACTGGCTATTGTATAGTGATAGAATAATTTCTTTAACTGCATCCATACTTGTGGCCAGTGCTCCATTTCCATATGCTCTCACTAGAGAGTGATGTATTTGTCAGTTATGTTGGTACCAAAGGATGAGCTGTTTGCTGTAGTTGCCTTTAAACAGAGAAGTGGAAAGTTTTTTTTGTTTGTTTGTTTGTTTTTTTCCTTCAAAAAGATCAATTTGTTTTGCCAGGGCATAAATAGTATTCACGTGTGTATGTTTACTTATTTAAATTTAAACAAGCCTCTTGCTTTTTAATAAAAAGGGGGTAAAACCTAAAAAGAGACATTTTCCCTTCTGTATAACTGTCAGATCCCCTCCACAGCCACCAACTGCCCACCAACCATCCCTCCTTGCTCCTTTTACTCTGTGCTGCCCCAATTTCTTACAGAGAGGAATGAGTCAAAGCTACCACACTTAACTTCAGGATGCGGCAAGAAGGAGGGACAAAATGAGAATTGGAAAGAGCATGTATTAAAAGCACTGTCTGTAAAGATGCCCGGAAAACAAATGCTGCCAGATTTTCCTAGAAGTGAACAAAGTGAACAAATTTTTCATTATGCATTTCATAATGCTGTTCATTAAATGAATTTTCCTGCAATTGAAAACAAAGCTGAATGGAATGAATTTTACTGTTTTGAACCTTTATAGCACCCTGCAGATGGGCAACTGGAGCCCCATCTGGGGGCACTGGCTGCTGTTGTAGTGAAGCCAATAATGTCATCACCAAGGTTTCTGTTGTCACACATGTAGCAGAAGCAAAACCAATCCAGTGGTCTAGGTCACAAAGGAAATTTTACATCTTTTGAACATGACAAAAAGGTAATAATATTGAAATTACCACTCTATCATTTATTTCTCTAAAACTGGTAGTTTATACTTGTAGATTATCCCTTCATTTCCCTGAAGTGTCTTTCCACTTTTAAATTCACATCCTTATGTATGTCTTGCTCTGTCTGCCCTTGTTGGGCAGTAGAAAACTTCAGGTGTGGCTGCATACCAAGATTAGGTGTTTTATTATCAGTATACACACAAAAAAAAAAAACCCTCATAGGCTTGCTGAAGACCTAATATTTTCAAAAGAAGGACAACAAATTTTTCATTTTTGCTAAATGCTGATCATGGGATGTGACAAATCCGTCTTTTCTCAGGGAGTGGTTAGCCATGAGGAAAAATCATGTTCCTTCTCAGAGACAAGCCATTACTTAAAGAAAGCAATATAAATCCTTATGCAGATTATGCAGCAATTTTGGCCCATGCTAGCTGCTGGATTTGCTGATCCAGCCACCCACTTATTTTAAGCAACTTCTACTCATTTTGCAAGTTTTCCACTTTCTTATTACCTGCTTAGATTTTTTATTTTTTTTTTTTTGTTAGATATGTCCTTGAAAGCTACTGCTAGACAGAAGGAAAACATGACTCAGGAAATAAAAAGTTTTTCTGTTGCTTGATTAACTCTATTTTCTTTTTGCATATGCATAGATGTGTTGCCATTCTGCAATCTTGCTTACATGGAAAAGTAAATGCTTATTAATGGAAAAATGTTGCTAATTTTAGACAGAAAACTCTTGTTATCTCCAGGATCAGCAATATCAAACTAGTCCTGCCTGTTAAGAAGAAACCATGAATATTACCAGAAAGAACTGAGTGCAGTCTTGAGCCACAGGCACATGTGGTGAGTCCGTGGGGCTGGCATTCCCTATGTCATAAAAATCCAAGCAAATACGCACATATGTGCACATGCACAGGGTGACAAATAGCTTCGCCTCCAGGCTGAGCTCTGTGATAAACTACTTGAAACTAAAAAACAAGAGACCTGCAAGAGCCAAGAGTTTTGCATTGCCTGTTGGTGAGCTCACCATGTCACTGGATCCGAGCAGCTCAACACTGACATCCGATGGCTGGTCCCAAAAACCCCAGCTGCTCCCACTCCCTGGAGGGACAGTGATCTGCTGCACTTGGAGCAGAATTTAAAAAGCACTTGGACTATAAATGTCAGAACAGGTAATTTTTTTCCCTGTATAGGTTACTATGGGTAGCTTTTCTCTTTTGGCTGCTATTTCAATAGGCTAGGCTTGCTGCGAAATAGTGATAGGGTCTATAATTAGGACACTGGACACTTTGGCTCCATTTGAGCAAAGAGAATTTTTGCCATGGAAAGACTGAGACGAAGAGGATATCCTCCTTCCCACATTTTCAAATATATTGCACCCAGAGTTTAGCTGAAGGTATTTGTTTTAAATATCACCTTTGGAACCTAAACTACAGACACAACCTTTTAAAGACCAAAATAAAAGAGTAGTCAGCTTGAAACAGATCTCAAAAAGTAATATCCTACCATGTTTTTCACCCCTGATTATGTAGTATATCAAAGGCTGAACTTACTTGAAATGGAGTGGGACAGTATCCATCTTTTTACGCAATTAGTTGCTCTGGTTTGTCTAAGGAATATTTATAGATATATAAGGGTAAAATGATAAGAAGAATTTTAGGAAGAACACAAATGCAGATGTAAAAAATAAAATCTTTGGTTAAGTCAGAGTTTTTTAAAAAAGTCTGCATTTTTTTTTTTCTTTTTTTTTTTTCTTTTTCATTATATGTTACATTTGCAGAGGAATTCTGAAAGCAAAAGGATCTGACAATAGGATGGAGATCCTTATCAGCTATTAAGTCAGATTAACTCCATTTTCCAGTTGTTAATTAAATGTCTACAATTTCATGCAGTAGGACAAAACTTTGACCCAGAAAATAAGGACACAGTATAAATCAGACTCAATAAAATTGAGATACAAATCTGAAAAGAATCCATTCACTTCCTAAAGAAGTTAGGAGACAGTCAGAAGTGGTATCTTGGGCTGATTTCAGGAATCAAATTTGCAGCATTAAACCCAATTTTCTAAGGTCATATTTTTAATAGTTTTATAGAATGTGCTGAGTGCTGCTGGGTACAGAAGTGCCCGGGTCTTTGATTTTGATGCATAGTGATGACATGTTAATGCAACTGTAGAGTTTCAAGCAACAAGGTCTTGCATATATGTTAGGGATTCTTGAGAGCCTTCACTCACACGATGCATGATCTTACCTGAATCCGCTAATGGAACAGTAACAGTGCCCCTATACTTAGGAACTGCGCTCCAGCATGATTTCTTATTCAAACCAGCACATAGCTGGCATTTTCTGTTTAAAAGCCTGAGATGCAGTTACAAATTTAATGTCTGACATATCTGTTATTTTAGAAGAGAAGTCGTATGATTATGAGTGAGCAAGCAGTCCTTCTCACTGTAATGAAGATTACATATACATCATATCTTGAAAGCAAAAAGTACAGTTGGCCCTTTCTCAGGCAATCTTAGTGAGAATACACTACACCTATTGGGACAAACATAGAAATTTTGTATTTCCCTCTTTTCTGTATTTTTTTTCAGATATGAAAATCCAGACATTCTCTTGCCTGGATCTCCCAAAGCTCCAGTTAATTTTGTACAGACCATGGATATTTTTTCCACTTCTGAAAATCAGTTACTGCCAAGAGATTGGAAACACAAAAGTGAGGTACCTTGTTTTTAGCCCATGCTTGAAGATACTGGTCTTAATAGGCAAAAGGTTTTGATTACAGTGTCTCCTACATCACATCTCTTTTGTAGATTAATAATGGACTTTTGTCTTCATGAACTTCTCATCTATCAGAGTCAATAAGATATGGGTGCCTAGTTCTCTTTCCTCCTTAGTGAATTTTCACATTGTTAGTTTTTATGTACTTAATATGTTATGTGTTATATAACACTGATAGGGCAGAGAGGATCAGGAGAAAATAAAAATAAAACACATATAATACAAAACAGCACCCCAGAACTTTGTTATTTTCTCCAAAAACATCTGAAATAAAGGGAGGGTCTCAAACCAAGCATAAAAACAAGCAAGCAAACAAAAAACAGAAGCCTTTTTGTTTGTTTGTTTGTTTTTGCTTTGCCAAAGAAAAAATCATGGAGAAATCTAGAGGGGTTTGGCTATACTCAGGGTAAGCAGTACTTGGAAAAAGAAATCTGAGCTGCCTAAATGACATTCAGGGCTGCCAAAAAGGAATCGATTGTGTTAACCACTTTGAACAAGTAAATTGATTCCTTTGCGGTTTCACCTTGGGCTGGTCAGGAGCGTGCAAGGTTGCCTCCTGCAGCAAGATCTTCCCATGGGGTGTGCTTGTCTGGAGGGAGTGGTACCACAATTACTCATCTTAAATTGTCTCACACCTATTTCCAGAGCTTATCCCTTGCTAACCTTGGCTTAACAGAGTGCCTGTGTCTACCAGACATTCCCTGGCCGTGAACACAGGAGATAGCAATGGTTCCCTTCTGAGAAGGCTTGGGACCTTGAGGATCATGCATTGATATGATGCATTCTGGAATCTTACTATTAGGTACAAGATCAGTGAAATGAATTTTCTGGAGTGTTAATTTTTTAAAGAGTCTTACGGCATTTTTAGATCTATTTAACACCACATGCTTCATGCCAGAGTGGATTATCTCTTCTACCTGAATAAAAGGGAACTGAGATAATTTAAAAAACAACTTTAAATCAAAGTAAACACTGAGTCATTAAAATGCTATGATGAATTAAGTAATTGTTAACTTAAATGTATTGAATTTTGTGGTTTACTAAATCAAGAGTTGTTGTAGTCTCCATGGAAAAGCAAGATCCATTTGCCGACCTTTATATTTATGTGCAAAAATATTGGAAAGGGACCAAGGCATTCTCTTGCTGTAATTTAAATTTTTCTCATTTTAAACTTTTACAAATTAAATACATTATTTTGACACCTTTTGTATTTATTGTGGTAATGAGTCCTGCAAATTCCTTTTGCAGTCATAAATTCACGATATAACAGCTAGAAGGCAAATACATCTCAGACAAGTAGTGCTTAGCCTCCTTAGACCTGAGACAAGCAAATATCTATTCAGAACAGACAGAGCTTATGCCACAGTCAAAGACATTGTCACTGTCAACCTGCTTCAGGAATTTCTGTGCAAGGAATCCACTTTTTCCTTTTTGGTTGATCTTCTGACAGACCCACCTAACTCAAGAGCTGGTATCTCTCAGGAAGCAAAAGCATACTCTCCCCTAGGAATATGGGAGCAAACTGTTCAAGCATGCATGGAGGGAAAACCCTGTTTTGCACTGTGTAATCTCTTCAACAGCAGAACTCCTGCCACTGAGACCATGAAGGAATTTGGGCTGATGTCTCATTTTAAATCACTCTATCATGCTCAACACTGACTAGGGATTTTTTTCCCCTTCTCCCCATTCCTTTTGTTTTTATATATCAGTCCATGTATGACTACATTTGTCATATCAAAGCAACTACAGAGGGAGTCCTAAGGCAGGGCCTAAGGCTATTCCTCAAAGTTTGAGTCTGCAATCTGAAATAATATTGTCTGCATGTACATATTGGTCTGTTCACAGGTATAGACTGTGTATTTCACAGCTTTATCAATCATAGCCCTGGAATAAGCAGGCAGTGCTCTAGGGAAGCAGAAAGGCATTTAGTACAGTTTTTCTGGTAATGTACTACAAAGGGAAATATCCTTAAAACACAAAGTAAAAATGCGATCCAGACATTATTTCTATTTCAGGTTGCAATGTTCCTTTCTTCTTACACAGACCTGGTCACTGATGACTGATATATATATGGTTTGCTGGGGATGCATATTGCATTCAACATCAAGCACTGACAGAAGAGAAACTTAAAACAGTCTAGTGTGCTTGCTGAGAAATTGAATGGTTGCAAAGCCAGTCTATTCCTTCAATTGCCAAAGCGTATTTTCTTCTTACTGCTTTACCGATAGAGGCATTCTCTTCATTTACAGGGGAGATTTCTCTAATCAGCATTAGTGATTTGTTACACGGTAGGCTTAGTAGTCCAAATAGACTTAGAAAGAAAAGAGGGAAAGGACAGGCACCTATTTTCTGCTTTTAAAAGTATTGGAAGATTTTTTTGCACAGCTGGCGATGGTACTGTGATGTGGAGTAAGTGCAGATATTACTAACCGCAGGTAAGTGGTGAAAATAGAGAGCTGAGAATGATTACTGTGATACCTTCCTTGGCACAAGGCCTGCCTTTGCATGCACATGGATATTTGGCAACTAGCATGGCAGAGCTCTCTTTTATAAATGACATTGTGCACCATTGTGAGCATTTCCTAAATAATATGAGATAGAAGACAGAAAATACTGAGCTCAAGGTTCATTAGTTTGGCTAAAGCTGTCAAG
This sequence comes from Anas platyrhynchos, assembly GCF_047663525.1. Classification (NCBI taxonomy): domain Eukaryota; kingdom Metazoa; phylum Chordata; class Aves; order Anseriformes; family Anatidae; genus Anas; species Anas platyrhynchos. Next base: position 109,789,817 of record NC_092587.1, on the reverse strand, counting down.
CTAACAATTTCCATATTTAAATTCTAATTTCATGCAGGAGTTTTGGGTAGAGATAGAGATGTTTTAAATTTAAAATTACATGCTACAGCATTTGAAGCAGTAGAAGAAAGATGACAGTGGGAATGCTGCCGCAGGTAAGTGGAGACTGGGGAGACTGCAGGTGAATGGTGAACTAGAGATGCAAGGGACTTCTAAAGTAACCTGCAGCCCTTGAGATCTTAATCGTAACTCTTTGGGGCTCTTTTCAGCACCTGATTTGCCTGAGTTTCTCCAATTGAAAAACAAAACAAAACAAAAGTCCCAAATTCAATTCTCCAAACATCCAAATACAGAATGTCTAAAAAAAGCATATTAGAAGAGTTAGACTGTGGCTTTTAGGAGGGTGAAAGAAAGAAAATCAACCATTTGCTTTAGAACTAGCTAGAAGGAAAACAAGCCACAGCAAAGTCAGAAAATTTCTTTCAGGCATGTTAGTGAAAAACAACTAACAGTCTTTCAGCAGTGATCAAAGTGAACTCAAAGTGTTGATCACACCATTTTCACATTTGCCCACAACTTCCACTATAGTAATGACTAAACCCCATCATTAGGCTGTTTAAATTCAGACTAAAAAAAGCACATAGTTGTACTTGATGTAAGTTACAAGACGGCACTCCAGGGAAAAGATGTCACTCAACATTCTGTGACAAAAATATTGGTATCTTCTGTAGCACGAATTGCAAGCAAAAGACAGTAACTGGTAGAAATAGTCATTGGCAAGAAAACTGAATTGTGTTTCAGAACACAGCCTTTCCTACCTGCTAGCCTAAAGGAATATGGACATTGTGCATAAGAACACTTGAGTCAATGCATTTTTATTAACTGTATCTCTTATATGAGCACTTAGACAATGCATTAAAGTAATTGCTTTCAGTGAAGCAGCATTTAACTGTTAGCTTTTGTTTTTGAGCTAGAAAAAGTCACGCAGCTCACTGACAGCAGGTAATCAGAGCCCTTCGTAGCATCATTTCCCTAAAAGCATGCAAAATAGCAGATTAAATTATTTAAATAAGGGTAGTTAGAAGAGGAAACTATACCCATTTTTTGTGCTTTGAAGCCCACTTCAGCAAACATTTAAGCACATGCTTAACTCTAAGTACATGCTTGCATACATTACTGAGCAGGAACAGGTTGCTTGTAGAGTGTGAAATGGAGCAGCCAGGCTGTCAGCTGGGGTAAACCCATGCATTGCCTCTGCCTGCAGTCAAGCTGAGAGCCTGCCACAGGGTGACTAGCAGCACAAAACTGCCATTAAAATCCTGCCCATAGCCATTTGACAGTACAATACTCACTAGCTTCAGCAGGCTAGACTTTTGTCAGATGGTCTATCTAATTCCTGAAAGTGCATTTTAGTCATGGGGAGAACTACACATAACAATAAATAGTTTGCCTGAGTCAGTCAATTTTTTGCTGAGATTTTCATGCCAATAAATGTGTCATTAAACTATACACACGAGATCCAGAGGAATCTAGCTGGCTGCACACATTTGACAGGAATAATTACATTTGTCGTGAGGCATTCAGACAAGTCAAGGAGGGTACCAAATGCCATACAAAAGAAAAAAGGAAAAACCCTAACTAACACAAAATACATCCTTGAACAAGGCTGCCAAGAAATTCATCAGCTCCTTCATCAACTGGGAATTTCAAATCCTGATTTAAAAACTCCAAACTACAAAGAAACAAGCTTTAGGGGGCTCATATTTAATGAAACCCCAAATAGAAGGTAATTCAGTTTATTAAAAAAAATAATCAGTGGGAGCACAGCTCTGTCTATTGCACATGGTTTGTTTTTTTCTTCCAGGGATATTGTTTTTGGGCTGTCTTTTTTTTTTTTTTTTTTTTTTCTTTTTTTTTTCTTTGTTGAACGAGGAACTAATATTGGCATTAATTTAATCTTCATTACTAGTGAGCAATGCAGAGCTCCGGTGGTTCCACTGTTTTATTGACAAGAAACAAATTGAACTGGCAATTGCAGCGCAGACTTTGGTTTGCAGATGAACACCTTGCCCATCAGAGACCGTTGTAGGGTGTGCATCAGGGGGAGGTTAGCATGCACAACCCCTCTGCACTGCCTCCCAAAAATAAGGCATTGCCATACTTGCAGGCCTTCCCTGCTGGTACATCAATGCATTTATTAACTCATGGTGGGCAATGACAACTGACTGGACCCTATGGATTCCCCTTGTTCAAGGCAAGCCCCAAGGGTGTGCTTGGAGCTAAAAGTGCTCACCAGAGATGTGGCAGCAAGGGCCCATGTACCCTAGTGGAGTATATCTGAGGTTTCTACAAGGTGTGTTTGTGACTAGGCCTGTGACCTACCAGGAAGCAGATCCTGATCTAACCTCTTATGTCTGTTTTATCAGGTTCTTCTAGCCTCATCCTGCTGGTTCCTAAAGTCCCAGAGGACGTTTCTGCTTCTCCAGCAGTGCAAAGCCATTGTCTCCTCTACTTGTGCAGCTCTTTCATTTTAACTGTTACTCATTCCATTTTCCAGCTTGACTTCAACAGTACCTTCCCAGGTAAAATTAACAGCTCCCAGTTTGGACCCAGTATAGTGGAAAACAAACTCAAACAATCTGTTACAGCCCAATTTTCTCATTTTCAAACTGTGATATGGGTAACAGCTGAAAAAAAGAAACAAATAAACACACACACACACACACTACAGAAACAAACAAAAAACCTACCAAAACCAAACCAAAACAAACCAAAACAAACCAAAACAAAAAAGCCCCTGCATATGTATTTTAAATACAATGGAAGATTAAAGTTCCTTTTTTCTTTAATTTTCGACATGTGAAATGGAATATTTTAGGAACTAAAAGGGACCGAGTAGAGGAGATGAATGACAGTCAGGAGAGCAGCATCAGTGCCAACAAGCTTACTGTTGCAGTGAATTTAAACAACTTGCAAGCCCTACTCAGCTCAGAAGTGCCTAAAGTGTTTTACAAACCAGATTTACTAGAAGAAATAACAAGACTGTAATCTTGTTTTAGCACTGTTGAGCCTTGTATTGGGGGGGATAAATCCACGTATGTGGGTTAGTGACATTGGAAAACTAATGTTAGTAACATGGCTAAAATCCCAGGTGGGGTGAATTCAAAGGGAATATTGACTCCTGGCAGGGGAAGGTACTGCTCAGTGTTTTCTTTCTAGCTTGAGTACAGCTGCTATTTCTTAAAGAATTTGATTTCAGAAAAAAATAAAAAATAAAAATAAAAAATAAAGAAATCTTTAACATTTTTCCCCTTTCAAAAAAAACGTATTCCTTCATTTTCTCATGTCTATAAAGAAGGCTATAAAACTAATTTTATTTTATTTTATTTATTTTATTTTATTTATTTTATTTTATTTTATTTTTAATGAAGTACTTTCTTTGGATGTATTATGTGTATTCTAAACCACTAAGTTTTTTAAAAATATACTTTTAGCTAGTTCTATATAGAAAAGTACAATTTTGAATGGGTAACGGGATATCTGTTCATCATTTAAATGTTCAGATTTGCTTGTTTTCTAAATGTTCTTGAATGATTGAACTCCAGAATGGAGTTCAACTCTCAGAGACCAATGGGCTCTGAGATACACTTAGCTGGTACTAAAGTGCGCTGCTCATACAGATAGATAAGTAGTGCCTTGCATTGCTTGATGACATTTGTGTTGCTGGAGAGAGCTGGTAACCTCTAGGTTGCTCCAGCTCCAAATAGCTCCACCATGCTGGTAATGATGTCACACTGCATCACTGGACAAACAGTGGGAGTTCTGCAGCCGGCAAAAACTGGTGTACTTCTTTAAGGCTGATAGAGGTTTGCTAATTTACCAGCAAAGTACAGAATTTTTCTGAAGGAGCATTCATTCCTTCAGTCAGTGTCCAAAGACTTCATATATGATCACATTACATGCAAGCTTAGCTGCCAGAGCTGATAAGAGCAACTGTTAGCATAAATAACTCATGATCAAAGCTTCCAAAATAATGTGAATAGCAGCTTCCATTAGGACTTAGGACTCCCTAAGCAGAGCAGAAAGGGAGATGGAAAGTGAATTCATGCCAGTTTCAGAAATGATGCCAAGTGAACGGGCACAGAGATCAAGGTACTCCTTTACTCCCAGGAGTAATTGTGAGGACAATCACTGAAAAAAAGATGTAGCGACACCTCCTAAAGAGCCTTTCATATGCCCACTACCTCCTGCTCTATGACAATTCATTCCCGACTGTATTTTTAATTTTACATTAAATGTTTACATTCATTTCTTACCTAATAGCAACTTATATTTTGTATCCTTTTGCTCTGAAATCTTGAAGGGATCTCTTTGCATTTCTGCTTTTCTGTTCACAGCCTGTGGTTGTGTTTATAACCCCAAATTTCGTGAAGCCACATATTGTTTCTGTGTTGTCCCTCTGCTCTAGGAACACAAGTCATTCTTTAATCTTACTCTGCGTTGGTCTTGAAGATGCCATGAATCACAGAATCACAGAATAGCTGAGGTTGGAAGGGACCTCTGGAGGTCATCTGGTCTAACCCCTGCTGACTCAAGCAGGGAAACATACAGCAGAATGCTCAGAACCACATCCAGTTAACTTTTGAATGTCTCCAAAGAGGAAGACTCAACAACATCTATGGGCAACCTGTGACAGTGCTCCACCATCTTCAGAGTAGAGAAGCGTTTTCTGATGTTCAGATGAAGCCTCCCTTGTTCCAGTTTGTGCTGTTGCCTCTTGTCCTGTCATCTGGAACCACTGAAAAGAGCCTGGCTACATCCTCTATGTACTGTCCTTTCAGTTATTTCATAGAATCATATTGATCATATAATGGCTTGGGTTGGAAGGGACCTTAAAGATCATCTAGTTCCATCAATAAATCCCCCCTGAACCTGCTTTTCTCTGGGCTAAAGAACACCAGCTCTCTCAGGCTTTCCTCATAGGGCTGATGTTCTAGTCCCTTCATCAACTTTGTGGCCCTTCCCTGGACTCTCTCTAGTAGCCCCATGTCTCTCTTGTACTGGGAGTCACAGAACTGGACCCAGCACCCCATGTGTGTCCTCATTAGTGTTGAGTAGAAGGGAAGGATCGCCTTCCTCACCCTAATAGCAACACTTTGGCTAATGCAGCTTAGAACACAGTTCACCTTCTAAGGCACATTGCTGGCTCATGTTCAACTTGATATCTGCCAGGACCTCCAGGCACTTTTCTGCCATGTTGAAATTCTCCTGAGCTCTGGACCTTTAATATCCCCTTTCTGTTATAATCAAACTTCAAGGCATCATAATTTCTCCTCCCTTTTAAATTTAAGAATCCCTTCTTGATCTAGTGCTCTTGAAATACAGAGTATTCTTGCCTATATTTTCAGTATGCAAGCTAACGAGTTTGCAACACATGGCTTCTCAGAATTTCCTCCACATTTACATGTGCAATTGATATATATCTGTTGTTTGTGTAACTGCAACAAGAGATTATCAAAAGTATATAAAACTTGGTTTCAGGTCAATGTTAAACCATTTCAGGAACACACTTTTGATTCAGATATTGCAAACAAGTCCACAAAAATACTGTACAATCTTTTGTGTCTCACTCTATGCCTTTTTTGTTATTTATGTTTTGTTGTGGGTAGAACACATTGCATTCCTCTTTGTCTCAACTGCATGTCCAACAAATACATTTGGTACTTGATTGCAAGTATGGTATAATCTTAAATCACTTGTTTCAATCACGTAAAGTTGTGTCTATAGCAGCAACATCTACAAGAGAAAGATTTACACACAAGATATTTCTTCTATCTAGAATATTAAAACTCATTTCCAGATGGAAAATATTTTTGTCATAAAAGCTGTAATCTGCACAAACAGTTAGAAGCTTGTTTACTACTTGTGTTTTCATAGAATAATACTGTACTGTATAAAAGTAGTAAAAGGAAAACAATAAAACCGAAGTGCATTTGGCCAGTGTTGTAATAGAGAGATGCCAAGATCTGGATCCTCAATTTCTATGTTCATTCCTCTGGATGGCTTCGGTCTTAAAGGACGTTATAAGACCAACTGTACTGCATCAGACCAAAAATCTGCCTACCCCTTCTGTTGTTTCTGATATGATCAGAAGTACTTGGTCAAGGAAATAATATTTTAACAATTGGAGAGTGTTCTCTCTCTGTTTTCAGCAATCTGCATTTTAGGGATTTCTTCAGCCAGAGGTTGTCATTGGAGCCTTATGTCTGACATTGCAGCCACTTCCTCTCTGAATTTGCCCAGTCACAACCTGTGAATACGTGCCACAGTTTGTGCATTTTGTAGAAAAGTAATTTATTTTTTTTTCTTGTCGTAACATGCCACCTGGTAATTTCCTTTGGTGAATGATAGCTTCTATGCTTATGGAACTAGGAAATGATTACCCCCCATTTACCTTCCTGCTGTTCATGTTTTCTGCTCTCTTTGCTATTGCCTCTTTTCTGAACTAAAATGTCCTACTCTGTTCATCCTCTCCTTCTTCAGAAGTCCTTCCCTACTCTAGCTCCTTTCACCTCAAGTTGTCTAATCTTGTTTCATACTCCTAAGGTGACAGGGCTGACAGGGTTGGCACACAATGTTGGGTGAACTGCTTATATTTTCAGTGACACAATGATGTTGTCTATTTTCTTGATCTTTTTAAACAGTTCCTAAAGACCACAGCTGAGCAGAAAATTGACTTTTTCAACATATTTCCAATAGTGATTCCAAGATCATTTCCTGGCTATTTTGAAACTGATTACTTTGTGTACTTGCATTTGTAGTCACATAGGTATGTGAAAACACATGGGAAGAGACTGTCCCTGTTAAAGCTGCTTTTACTTTGCATTAGCCTCATTTGGACTGTCATATAACTTTTCAGCATCTAGTGAATGGTATGAAGGGTTGCAATTATCTGACATATAAATATCTAATCTTGTGATCACTATAATGGCTCTTCCATAAAGAGAAAACCTACTCTCATCTGTCAAGGACGAAAGTGGCAGACCTCTTGAAGCACATAACTGATCTCTTCAAAAACAATAGGGATAAATGTCAACAGTGTTGTGATGGTCAGAAGAGATGTGGAGAAAAAAATCTAAGTGTAGGTAGGAAGAGAAGTTCAAGCTTAGCAGGCCCACACATGGCAGCAGATGGAGAGGCAGAGACTCATTGCTTCATTGAAAACACGCTGCAGGGAAAGACAGCTAAGATTTATTACTGTCTGATTTATTACTCTGTGGACAGAGTCTGTGTAATCCAAATCTGAACCTGATAACTGATAACTGAAATTAAAAGGGTAAGGGGGGATTTTTAAGCTAAGACTGGGAGAAAGTCAATAAATGTGAAAAGAGCACATAGTTCAGGATGGTGTATTTCACAGGGATAAAGTACAAAACTGTTATATCCTCAAATAAAGAATAGAATGGAAATGTAAAATGCAGAAAAACAATAGCAAATTGTATCTTTAACAAGTAAATCCCCATTTCAGAACATACACAGAAATTGGTGAAGCACCTAAGACCGAATAAACATGTTTGCTTGTATTAGTGTTAGAGCTCTGAACCAGTAAAGATGGAGAAACTGGGAAACTAAGTATTCTATCTGTGTGAACCATTATTACAGTGTTAGTTCTTTGTCACTGCAGAAAGAATAGTCATACTGAGCATTCCACCAAGGTGGGACAAAGACGATAGTGTGGTAAGAAGACCAAGAGGCTACCAGATTAGAAATCCCAAAGACTTCATGTCTTCCAGATAGACTGTTGTAATAAGGCAAGTAGCAGAAAATATTATTTTAAACATTTTAAAAGTTTGCTTGTTTAATTAAATGGTCAGAAAATCCACAAAGAAAAAATATTCTTGATTTAGTTTCAAGCAGACCATATAACCTATTTGAGATGCAACCACTGAAGTTCTTCTTGGTAAAAGAGCCTTAAAGTATGCAAATTTGAATTTTTCTAGGTCTGAAAGGTCAAAACACAAATTCACAGTAATAACATAAGGTGTAAAACTATAATCAAGTAAAGAATTTTAGTGAGAGGAAATTAAAAGGAACTGCTAACTGGGTAAAATGTTTGCAGGTAACCTGAAGACTGCTTCAGGACATTGCCATATTCCAAGCTGGGAATGAAAATTTAAAATGATTTTTAGAGAGAAAAAAGCAATCTAACAAAAACTCAACCAACAAAACAACCAACCAAAACAAAACAAGCAAAATGAACCCCTTAAAGCAAGGAAGATTAGCAGTTCAGTGTAAGAGTAAAATAAATATATTTTCAGAAGTGGGAGTTATATCTGTATTGGGGAAATAGGCAAGTTAATTGTTGGCATCAAGAATTATACATTCTGGAGAAGCTTTCAGAGATTTGCAACCTTCTCATGAGGGCCACTGTATTAGCAGTCTGAGATAATAAAGACCTTCATCTATGAGGAAAAAAATGCTAAAGGAATTTAGATATATAACCGCTAACCTGCTGTTGTAGGTAGCCTGTTCCCTTAAGTAGTCTTGATATCAGTGTGAGAGGGAGTGATACATGATTAAATACAAGGTTTATTTCTTTGTTTGTTTGTTTGGTTTTTTGTTTGTTTGTTTTTATTAAAAAACATCCCGGGCAGGAGAAAATCAGAAATCACAAACAAATAGCCCCAATTTCTTTACTGGTAAATTAGTCATAACGGTGGTAAAACCTGAGTTAGTACATGTATAAAGAGGTAATGAGAATGTATTAATATGACTTCTGTGGAAGAAAGAAATGTCTTGTGAATCATTTAGATTCATTTCAAATTAGCATTGGGGCTAATACCTGGTTAATAAAAGATGGATGTCTTTTTTCCTTTTTATTGTTATTTTAAATTGCCTTTCAGAGAAGCTGAATCTCTGTATGTCTCTGATTTAATTTGGAACTGTTTCTAAAACAGCTCAGCATTTTAGAACTGCCCCAGAGTACATCAAGTTGGCAATAAAATACTGACACATCACGAGCGAACATATGTCTTCTCTGAAAAACTGCGTTGAGTGTCTGGATATTTTCTAAGATGCAACACTGAAGTAATGTTAATGTTTATTGGGAAACACAAATCACACAAAAAAACCCACATTTCAAATTTGAAAATTTGAAGGTTTTTTAGTGATAAATTTAGAACTCATCATGAACATCATTTTTTTTTTTTTTTTTTTTTTTTACCAGCTATGGTATGTAACTGTCCACTTGTGCTATCCTATACCATTGACATTGACTAAATTTTCTTTGTATGTCTGGAGCTATCTTTTGGCCTTTGTTTAGACCAGGTCTCGAAAATTTTCCATCATTGTCGAACTTCCTTGAAGCTGTTTTCATTTCCCCCAGAAGACTGCAGATTGTTACTCATTGTTTTAATTTGCATTTTCTGTAATTCCAGTTCAAACCTAACTGCACTATTTCATCAGGAGAAACAAGAACACTACTCAAAAGTAAAAAGAATAATGGCAAAAGCAACAAATTGTTTTGTAAGGGGCTTTAAATGCTTATTCCAATGTATGCTGATTGTGCCTAAGAGCAACAAAATGTAAATTAAATTAGTAGTAAAGTATATCATTAGGAAACAAGCCTTTTCTTTAAAATGGAGAATAACCCCTAAATTAAGCCCAATGTGGGTTAGACCCACCCGTTACATAAGCCACTAATCTACATCAAACCCTTTTAGTAACATATGGGCCATAATAATTTCCGGTGCTCTTTACTTCTTAAGCATAACAAGCTGTTAACTGAGAGGGACTTATATTTGCATTTGTAGTTACTAAAGAGATCAAACCTGGAATTTTCCCGTAAGGGTCATTAAAGCCCATTAATAAGTCTGAGATTCATGGCTAAGGTTATTAGTTAGCAAAGAACAGTGTTAATGCATCAGGAATAAGCAATCCAAATCACAGTCCCCCATGGAAATGGGAGAGGCACAGTTTGTGAGCAGGATGTTTGGGGGGTCCTTGTAAAACAAATGTAGACTGTCTGCATTAACATCTGTCTGAAAAGTTCAGTGGAGACAGAGAAATGGTGGATATACTTTGTTCCTTTTGTTTTCAAAATGTGAATGCACTGCATGAGAGCATTTTTGTAGCATCTAATAACAAGTTTAGATTTATTTTCTTTAGAATACAACCTTTGTATTACAAACAATACTTGATGATAGAGTATCCAATTAATTGCTAGCTTTATATGCATACAGCACATAATGAATTTACATGAGTGTAGAAAAACAAAGCAATATTCATCCTGAGTGTAATCCCACTAATTATGGATGTATGTCTCAGTTTTCATCTGTTCCATTATTCAGAGCACCCATTCTCCTTCCATTCATTCTTTCGCACCTCTCAAACCTTCCTCCACAGCCATGCTGCCTCTTAAAATAGCCTCTCATTAAGACATCTTGTAGTCTAGATGAATGAAGTAACCACAATTCCTCATGAATGCCTAGAATTTATTTTAAATTGTGAAATATCTGCAAGTGCAGTTTGAACATGTCACTTTTCTCTCAAGCTGTTCAAGAAAATATAGGGACGTCACTGCAACATATAATATATCTCTGCAGGAAAGAGAGTCCACAGTCACCTCTTTGCTCTGCATGGTATAATACTGGTCTGAAAATAAGAATTGGAGATTTGAACTTAAATGTTAAGCTCTGAAGAGAATGATATGGTCTTTTCATTTGCCTGCAAAGGGCCATGCTCACCTACAGTGCTGCAGGAACCAGAATAATAGTCAAGCTTTTAAAAAAAAAAGTAGATATAGGCAAAAAAATGGCATTAGCTAAACTCTAATAGCTACTGCACTGACTACACTCCAGACAAAAAAGATAGAAATTAGTCACCCTAGTGAAGAAAGGGGAAGGACCTCCAATTACAAAGCTGATTTTGTCCTCTATTAGTATTTAGGTCATTTAAAGGTAAGCTGAAGATATAAAAGTCATTTTTAAATGATTTTTTTTCTTTTGCTTGTTTGTTTTTTACAATCTGTTCTAATCTTGTTCACCTTACTAAAGAGCACAGGTGAAAAATTAGGAAGAACTGTATGGCAATGACTTTCCTGAATGGAAAGAAAATGTTAAATAGGATTTCTCTGCATGTGTATGTACCAAAGAGAGGTGGTTGATCAGCCCCTCTGCCCTCTTCCAGCAGGTGTAAGAAACTCCCATGTGACAGCCTTGGTCACATCCTCTGAGGACCTGCTGGGTTTCTCTAGCATCACCTTGAGCAGGGAGCTTCTTTTCCTGCTTTCCAAAGTATAAACAGACCCAGCTGAGTTATAATTCTGGCTAGAAGGTCTTCATTTATCAGATAGTATTAATACACAGATACACAAAAACCACCCAGCCAACCAAAAGAAACCCTAAGCCTTTTATTACTTTATATTTCACCTCTCATTTGGAGTACTCTGTATTCCTCTTACCTTTTTGTCACCTTAGGACTCCCCTGTGGCAACCATAGCACTGTCTGAATAAATATCAGCACAGCACAGTGTGGAAGTTTAGGAAGAAAGAAGGATATGTGCAGCCAGAGAGCACGCTCCCTTTAAAACACCACTTAGTTCAGCCAGGTGTTGTCAGTAACATTTATTTCCTATGATTTTCCCCACGGCTTCTGTCGTCTCTTTCAAGGCAGCACTCCTTCTTGAGGAAAGTGAACCAAACATTAAAGGCCCTTCTTCGAGTCAGCTCTTGGAGCAGACAGCATCCTTTTCCAGTCAGAAAGTGTGAAGATTGATGGCGAGACAGAGCTGGTTCCTGCAGAGTTGATGGATAGGATTTCCATGGCCCTTTCACAGATTCTGTCACTGGCACGGAACAATGCATATTTTATGTAAAAGATGAGGAGTTGGAGTCAGGGAGAAAAAACTGCTTGGCCTGCAGAAACTAAAATCAATGGAGGTGAAATACAGTGCCACAGAATGGTCCCTATCTATTGTAAAAATTACCTTCCATTCTGGGATTAAGATTACTGAACTGTAACAATCCACCAAATCTGAGCAGAATGAACATTTTGTCATGGAAAGTGAGCCAGTATCTCCTTATGAAATGCCAGGTAATTGCTGTGAGGTTACTGAAGCTGTTATTTGGAGACTTAGGAAGAAAATTTTCTCTCTATTTTACACAAAATTGAGAGAAGTCAGCCTTATAGAAACAAACCTAACAGAGACATTACCGGCCTTATTGTCTATCAATAGGCATCATCCTTCAGTATTGCAGTTATCGCATACTCTTCCCTTTTCCCAAAATGAAAACATCCCATAAGGCACTGCCCAATGTCTAATGGAAGCATTCTTTCTGTTCTAAATTCTCTGCTTGGGAATGGAGTTGGGTTTTGTTATCCAGTTTCATTTCTTGGTAGTTAAACCTGTATTTCTGAAAACTATTATTTTTAACTAGGAAGCATCACCTTCAAAAAGTAAGCCTGCAATGAACTTTACCAGCAGACAGCCAGGCTGTGGACTCAGTACCCAGTTCATTGAATTCATGGGATCGGTGTTCTTGTTCAAGCTGAAACTGAAAGCATGTATACAGTGACTGTAGCCCTTTGCATCCATGGCATACAGTGGAGAGTAAAAAACAGATGCTCAGGCTGAAGTGGAATAGGAAGAAAGAAAATGTGACCATTGAAACTCACTCTCTAGGTCACAGGTACCACAGAACAGTTATAAACTCTGTAAAAACCCTATTCCGCTTTTTCTTCCACCTATGCTGTTATCTGAGAGACCCTCTAGAACTAATATAAATGGAGCAAAGTTTAGACACCGCATGGCCAAGTGATGATCACATGCTACAGAAAAAAGACACAGTGAATACAAGTAGGATAAACAACCTAAGGAGAAAACTAATCAAAATCAAGCTCTCCAGCAAATGTATTCTCCCAACAGAAGGCAATCCCAAACTGCTAGTTACTATCCATTTTAGAAGCTATTTATTGAGCACATGCTCAGCATTCTCATATATGTTTTCTCAGCATATGAAGAAGAGGCTAGATACAGCAATGCAAATATTGTCTGTTCCCTGAAAGAAAATGCTGGGGAAGCAAAGTTCCTAGGTTTGTGTAGCTTACAGTCTGGCTCAGGAGTTCTTCAGCTACCAATACATTATCTTGGCCTATATACCCTCTTTTCAAATTGCTTTGGAGTGAATGACTGAAATAGCAGGTTTTAAGTGCTCAAGGTACACTGGGAGCTACCCATATGGATGAAGACTACTTCCCTATGTGCTTAAGCTATTGCATATATAGTTTTGTGTTCCCGCCCTAAAAATATATATATCTGTTAGACCAACTGAATTCATTTGCTATAGACTCCTGCATAATTAAAAGCCTGATTGGACTATTAAGCAGAAGCTTTAATTTCTTCCATCTAGCTATTTAACTGTTATATATTTATACTATCTAGGTTTATTGGTATCTTCTTCATCTGGTAAAGTGACTACATCAGCAAACAGTTAACACAACTTAATTACACGTCCCCAAATTATTCACTTAGAATGTACGGTCATGTACCCCAGCAGACATATCTAGCTGAGCACCATATAGGCCTAGGAGAAGTCAGCAAAAGCAGTTTCATTCCAAATCTGTTTGGATTTTGGTCTAAGTCAGAAGCCTAACACCACAGAGGGCACAACTGCCATTTTAATACTTCAAAAGAACATCACTGAAATGAAAGCAAGTAATTATGACATGCAGATAAAATTAATTTTGATGCATACAAATCTACTGAAGTTCAGCTTTAAAGAATGTCATTGACTGAAACAAATTCTGGTAATATCTGACTGTGACAGTATTCCCTTCTGCCTTTTCCTCCTGTCTACTACTCTTCCCTCCCCTTCTACAATTCAAATTGAGAAAAATATAATGAGTAAAATATACCAAATCATTACAATAACATGGTTCAGCAGGAATAATATATTTCATTGATTTTTCTGCTTTCATTTTAAGAATTACCGTGTTCAAGAATTCAGAGGAGCAGCAAACTGAAGGACATATACTGAGAATTGTGTGTACTTCAGACACTTAGTGCATTTGTATTTTCATGATAAAATTAAATGACTCATTCCACTTTTATTCTTCAGCATATCATGTAACATTTTTCATTCCTTGTGAAAACACCTGGTTTCTTAACAGTGAAGGTATTGAATTCATAACAGCGATACTACTAACAATTCACACTTTTTTCTTCCCTCCAGAGAAATATCATTCATCATGCTACACCTGAAAAGCTTTAAATGTTTATGAAAGTTGTTTTAAGGGTGGACTTTGAAAAGGCAATTGCTATAAATCATTTATTTTAAGAGTAGAGACACATGATATGACAATTAGGGTTGTGCTGATGCTAGAGAAATTTGCTTCCCCAAAGTAAAAATCACTATGCAGTGTTTGACATGATGCCAGCTAGTTATGTACAAGAGAAAGAGTTAAATCACTAACGTGGAGTCAGATGCTTGGTTTGGATTTTGGCTTTCTTGTTGGGTTCCTTCCGATTTGGTGCCAGGTATATATACTTAATCCCTGTATGCTTTATTTTCTGTTAGAGAAAACTAAAATAAATGTATCCTTTAATATGATAAGTCTTTCATGCCCCACTCTGTAACCTCTTTTGGACAGGTATTGTTTCTTAACACATATTTATGTGGAGCCTGAACATGGGACTGAATTTGACTGACACATCTCAGTAATAATAACACTTTCTATTGATGCTTCTCTGTAGAGGGTGTTCCTGGCAATAAGATCTGAGGACTTAGTCAATTCATCCTAATTTATGTCATTCTGTGCAGTATTAGCATAACATCTTGTAGTGGCTGATTTTAAATAAACATCTTCAGAGGTATTACAATGCATGTATATTATCTCAAATGCTGACTCCCACAAGGACAGATGAACATCGCGTATGCATGCTGAAGAGGAATATGTAAGTTTAATTTGTGACTGTGCTCTTTCATGTAAAACAGGGCTTAAGGATGACAAAGATCCACTGGACCAAGAGCGCATGGCTGTGTCTCGTGCAGATGTTATTTCTTCTGATTGTCATTTTGATGATAGGCTGAAGTAGAATTAATAGCTTAACTTAAACTGGTAGGCACATTTTGTGGCTGCTGCTTCTGACTAACTTTAGGTGCTTAATTACTAAGCTCATATTCTAGGCTCCTTTGGTGAGAACAGGCTCCTGCTTTAAACTGTCCCCTGGAAGAATATGTTTCTGTTGACTGCAGAGGGAAACTACTTTGTTCAGACTTTTTAAGGTCAATGACACTTGTTGTTCAGTATGAAACACACATCTATAGTCCTGCCTCAGCTCCATGCTTTTTTTTTTTTTTAAATTCTATTTCAGTCCAAAGATCCACTCTCAGCCAAAATCTTCACAGTGGTAAATTAACTTGTCATCAATCTGATTACAAGATATGACAATATTTATTAAAAGACTATTAAAAGACTCAAATATCAAGAGACTTAATTAGAACAACTTTTATTCTTGCAGTTGAAGCGTGGCATCAACTTTTCTGGTGTGTTATAGCAATTTTATGCAGAAGACATGATGTTAAATGGCACGTATTCCCTGCACAGCCAGCTGATGGTGGCAGAAATGCAGCACAGAGCACAGAGCATAGGTGCTCCCAAGGAGCACCTCTCTGACCTCAAGTCATCTCTGTCCTCTCTTCTGCCATGGACACCTCAGCCAAAGTCAGGGTTGACCAGTACCATTTATGACACTTAAATGGATCAGTTACCATAAATATGCAACCGCTTCTGTGGCTCCTCCTTGCTCTTGCTTTCTCAGTGGGATAACCATCCTGATAGCATTATTCCTGTGGCGTACCACCCACCACTTTCAGCAAGGCTGCTTCTGTGAACACGGCACTGCTGTTGACATTTGACCCTCTTTTCGCGTGTTTTTTCTATGGTTTATATTTTTCAAGATTATTATTAATTTTGCTAAATGTCAGTATAGATTCAGTTCTCTTTTGGAAGCACTGTAAGAAAGGCCTAACACCATTTGAGCATAATTCACTATTATAAATGACCACATTATGAAGGGCCATGGTCTTCCATCAAGGAGGAGAGTGCAGAATAAATTGCAGAATGCAACATTTTACTGAGGTTATATGGTAAATGCCAACATTTCTTCATTGTATTAATTTCTTACAATGCCAGCTGCCACTGGCTTCTAAATGCTCCGCAAAAAATACTATAACATAGTACTTTGAACTTTTTCCTCCTGCAATGAGAATTTTGCTTGGCTAACAGAACACGAACTACCTCTTATCTCTAGTACTTCTATGGCATATAGAAAGTGATCACTTTTGAGAAATAAAATACTTCTTCTGACGTTTAGATGAAAGTAACATATTCTGTTTTGTTCTAAAGGTACTTTGCATAAGGGCAAAGTACTGTTATATTCACAAAGACAGAGTTCAGTGTTGGTTTACAAGTACCTTTTATATCTGAGAAGACAACAAGTCAAGTGCAATAGCATCCAGATTCAAAGGGGACAGTCTTGCTGCCACAAGCAAAACATTTTGTGTGTGTGTGTGTGTGTGTGTGTGTCAGCAGAAAACTTTGTTTTCTTATACAGTTTGGGATTAAAATAGGCTTATTTATTTAAAAAGTCATAGGTTATTTTAATTGGCAGGTTATTCAGACAAGAACATGAAATGTGTTGTAATGTTTTCACTGGGAAAGAGTAAGGGCTAGTTTTTGAGACAAGATAATGGAGTTACCACTCCAAATGGATGGACCAAGAAAATGAGGAATAGGGTTTACAACTGAGTCAAGATAGAAGCCTCTAACTCCAGTGCCAATGAAGGTAGTTCTCAGGATGTTAACTGTGAATATAATGGGTTTGGCAAAAGCTAAACTGGGACTCTGGGCATGCTTAGATTTCTTTCATTAAGAAGTCAGGCTGCAAATAATGTTTGACAAATCATAAGGCTATGTCAAAAACAGTACCTGTCTTGGGGGTAAATATGAAAACATTGCGTAGGTGGTGCTTCAAAAATTGATAGCAAAAAATATGAATTCTGGCCACACATTCTGCTGCTCAGTTCTAAAAAATTGTCAGCAAACTGTGAAACTGAGAATAGATTAGGATATCTGAACCTTCAGAATTTAAGAAAGGAGATTAAACAGTAATGCTTTCAGTTAAGGAAACAACACACCCTTAGTAACAAGATGTAAAGTGTCTTAGTAACTAGCTCTAGAAAAGCCAGAATAATCACGTATATGGGAGCAGCACAGAAAGAATAGGCAGTGAGGTGGTCTCTCAGCATGATGGACAGAAAAGAGCAGTCTGTGAATACATTTACTTGAACTTTGCATTTAGCTAAGCTGCCATACAGGTAGCATTTTCATAGCTATTTGACTTTCCTACAGCAAATGCTTAACAGCATATTACTGAATGGCTGAGCTTTGTGAGCAATAAATGGTAGAATATGAGTAGCTCTCATCAGAAAAGTGGTTAAGTAGTTCAGTAAACAGGAGATAAACCATTAATGCAATTGTTTCCCATCAGCTTTTGTGTTAGACACCATGTGCAGAGCAAGTGAGGCAGAAGAGGGAACTTTATACTTTCCTCAAGGACTGTGGTTGTACTACCTGGAAAAGTGGGGATAGAATTTAAAACAGAGTAGCAGAAAATCTAATTCACCCTTTGGATCCAATGTACCTTGTCCTGTATCTGATACAGAAAAGAGCTTCCTGAACAGCCCTGACAAGAGTCCTGATCCTGACAAGAGCTACTGGAGTTAGAGAAACCCACATTTTCAGCCAGTGGAGAAGAGTCTGATAAATGATACTGGACTACAGCATTGAAACCTAATTTAACGTTTCTTCTCCTGACATAGCAGAGGAAAAAAGATGCACATTTAAATCTGTGGCCCATATATGCAGACAAACAGCAAATTTTCTTATGCAAAAGAGATTCTAACCACCCAGCAATTTTGTAGGTCCATTTCTTTTCTGCTGATAGTCACATTGGAGTGGCCCAGTATTTTATTTGGAAGTTCAATATCCAAACACTTTTTTTTTTTTTTCCACGTAAAACTTCAGTTTGTCTCCCATTTATCTACAACTTGGTGAAACAACAATCCGTTGGGTTATTAGGGCTTATTTAAAGGTCACGAGATCATGGACATTACAGGTCTGCATGCCAAATCAGTGCCTTCCCTCTTTTTCCTGAAAGATAGCATGGTAGATAGATAAGACTAAGTTTTACCTCAGTGCTGTAAAATTTGTCCTCTGGAACATTAGTAAACTCTTCAAAGAAAGATTTGTGATGTTTGTCTGTTGCTTTATAACATCAGGAAAATATAATGTTTGTTTGTTTATTTGTTTTGTCTTGGAAATAGCCAGACTGCTTCTTGCTAACTTTTCAAAAAATGTGTTGGGGAAAAAAAACAAAAACAAAACCAACCAACCAAACAAACAAAAAACACAATGTGGCATCTTTTGAAATTTAGTCAAGTCCTAAGAATTAACATTTAGAGAATGATTATGCAAAATATTAATCAATGCAACTATTAGTATTAGTACTGGACCATCATTAGTGCTAAAATCAATTTTCAGGGTTCAATGAATTCATGTTAAAAGTTATGGAAATTGATTTGAAAAATAAAAGTTAAATTTTGCATAGATGTTATACAATAAGTTATATATTTAATAAGGTATATGCCAAGCCAGAATCTGAGCTGCAGTTCTTTTCTTTAATTTAAAATAGAGAATCACCATAGTACAAGGAGTTTTAAACATCACATGTCTTCCTGGAAAATTTTTAACTAAAATTACTACGCTTAGAAAAGATTAAAGAAGATAAACATTTTATACTTATTTTGTGTATTCTGCCTTATTTTATGTAGTGAATTTCTTTGGTATATGTGTTATCTGATTGCTTTTTTTTTTTCCCCATGTCTTGTCAAGCAGTCTGTTTTTCCTTTTTATGTGTTTATAAGGAGATTGGCAAGCCTTAGGCACCATGAGGAGCACTCTTCTTTCTCGGATTGTTCCACTGAGTTCAGTTTTCTTCACCTACAAATAATAAGCAGATTCTGGAGTTTGCTAGAATTACACTACATTTGGGAAAAAAGTCAGACTGGTGGTCTTTGAAATACAAACCTATTTCTTTGTAACAGGCTTAAGGAAGTTAAAATTTAGGTGGACCTCTGATGTGCTTGGGCTGGGGGTGAGATGAAAGATACATCTCTGCCTTTTTTTCCAGAACTAAAGTATTAACAGGATGTTCTGACGCTGTGTACAACAGACAGCCTACTCCTCCAAGGCAGAAAGAAGTCTTTTACACCTACATTTTTTTTTCTAGAAAACATCATGACCCTTGACTTGTTTCTGTAGCTGTGATAGAAGTAACGTACCTATGTGAAGCATACATATATGGACAGTGTCAAAGAGTTGGCTTCACACTGGATTAAATCTTCACAAGTCCACTGAGTTTGGCACAGCTGCACGGTCCCTGGTCCACATGTGGGAAGAGCTGGGATGGAGGGTTGAAGGAATGCATGGGCCAACATCTTCCTTGTGTGTGCCTCGTCTTACATTTCTCCCCTGTGGGTCTGCTGCTGGTCTCGCTGAGACAGGCAGAATACAGGGCTCACAAACCTGCAGTCCAACCCTTGGCTGCTGTTCTCATAATCACTTCCTTAATTTGACTTCAAAAGCATGTCAAACTCTCTTGTGTTCACATACAAAGTCTCTAAATTTGTCTCAGTGTACGCTTAGGACAGGGAATTGATGTTCCTTGTAATTCTTTGTAGTTAACAGAGGAACAGAAGTCCCTAAAAGTCAATTTTTACACAAGACACTTGGTCTGTAAAGATAAGAATAGACATTGCTCCAGTTTTAGTCTTTTAATATAAATACTTTCCATGATTTTTTTTTTTTCCAAACCAAGAGCAATAACTGGCAATATGAATTAATGCAAGCATATAAGAAAATCACAGAGAATGAACCAGTTATGAGATGGGAGCAAATGTTTTGAGCTCAACAAAGCTTAAAATACATATATTTTTTAAGGTTTTGAGGTTTATCAGATTTGCATGGGCCCACCTCTGAAGCCTGTCATCCCTTCTCTCCCTTCAGCTTGTTGACAGCACCACACAGCTTGGTGTCATTGGCACCAAGGTGAGGTGAGGGTGCACTCAATTTCACTGTCTATGCCACTGACAAAGATGTCAAACAGCATTAATCCCAATACTGATTTCCAATAAATGCTACTTATTGCTGGTCTCCACCTGGACATCAAGCTGTTGGTAGCAACTCTTTAAGTGCAACCATCCAGCCAATTTGTTATCCACCAAGTGGTCCATCTGTCTAATCCATGTCTCTCTGATTTAGAGACAAAGATGTTGTGCAGGACAGTGTTAAACACTTTGCACAAGTCTAGGTAGGTGATGTCAGCTGCTTTTCTCTTATCCACCAACACTGTAAGCCCATTGAAGAAGGCCACCAGATTTCTCAGGCACAATTTGCCTCTGTTGAAAAAGCCATGTTCGCTGTCCCCAGTCACTTCTTTATTTTCCATATGCTTTAGCATAGTTTCCTCCTAGAACAAGAAAATAAAGCACAGTTTCCTCCTAGAATATAAAGCAGAATTTACTCCTAGAAGAGGAAAATAAAGAGGCTCCATGATCTTGCTGGGCACAGAAGTGAGACTGACTGACCTGTATTTCTCCAGGTCTTCCTTTTTTCCTTTTTTAAACATGGGGGTTCTGTTTCCCCTTCTCCAGTCAGTGGGAACTTCACCTGACAGCCATGATTTCTCAAATATGATAGATAATGGCTTAGCAATGCTATCCTCCAGATTCCTCAGGACTCTTGGATGAATCTCATCAGGTCCCATGGACTTGTGCACCTACAGGTTCCTTAGATTGGTCTCAAACCTGATCTTCTACAGTGGGCAGTTCTTCATTCTCCCAGTTTCTGCCTTTGCCTTCTGTGACTCAGAGTTCGTGCTAGTGAAGACTGAAGTAAAACAGTCATTGAGTACCTCAGCCTTCTCCATACACTATGTAGCCAGGTCTCTCATATCCTTCCGAAGAGGGTCTACATTTTCCCTTAGTCTTCCTTTTATCACTGACATAGTTATAGAAGCCTTTCCTGGTGCACTTGATGTCCCTGGCCAGATTTAATTCTACTGAGGCTTTGGATTTCCTAGACTGACCCTTGGCTGCCTGGACGATTTCTCTGTTTTCCTCCCAGGCTACCTGTCCTTGCTTCCACCCTCTGTAGGCTCCCTTTTTCTGCTTGAATTTGTCCAAGAGCTCCTTGCTCATCCATGCAGGCCTCCTGGTGTTTTTGCTTGAATTCTTCTTTGTTGGGATGCATTGCTCCTGAGTTTTAAAGTGGTCATCCTTGAATATTAACTAGATTTCTTGGGCTCGCTCCCCTGCTGAACCATGACCCTTCTCCAAGCTCTGGGCACCTGTTGTTTTCACTGGCACCAAACTGCGAATAGTGGAATGGATTGAAGTTCCCCTTTCCCCTCCCCTGGCACCTTTAGTTTAAAGCCTTCTTTACCAGCTTGGCAAGCCTATGATCAAAGATGCTCTTCCCCTTCTCTGACAGGTGGACCCCAGCAGACCAAGTTTCTCAAAGCGAGTCCCATAGTCTAAGTAGCTGGAGCCTTGTCTGTGGCACCAGTCCTGTAACCATCTGTCAATATACTGGATTTGAATGGCCCATTCAATCCCCTTCCCTTTGGCTGGCAGGACAGATGAAAAAGCTACCTGTGCTCCTGAGTCCCTTACTGCCTCTCCCAGTGCTCTGTAATGCCTCTTGGTACTCCTCAGACTGCTCCTGGCGACATCATTGGTGTCCACATGAAACAGCAGTGGATAATAGTCAGTGGGCTGTACAAGGCTTGGTGGTCTTAATTACATCCCTGATACAAGTCTCCGGTAAGCAGCACACTTCTCTAGAGAGTGTGTCAGGTTGGCAAATGTGTGCTTCCATACCTCTCAGAAGAAAGTCAGCTGCTACTATCACTTGGCTTCAGATGGCTTCTCATTTGTGATATGGCTTCTGAACATAAGAAAAGATCTCTTTTACTGTATGGGTGGTCCAATACCAGCACTGGTTGCCCAGAGAGCTTCTGAAGTTTCCATCCCTGGAGGTGGTCTTTTCTGAGCAGTTGTGTTGGGCCAGGTGATGCCAAGAGAAACCTTCCAGCCTCTGCCATCCTCTGATTCAGTGGTACAGATGCTAGATGGAACACACATTCTAAAATTTGTTTGAAATTTTTGTTAATCATGCAATTAAAAATAAAAGCTTTTGAAAGTCAGAAGGAAACAAACAAGGAAACATGGAAGTAAGACAGTATGTTATTTAAGTACTTAATTTATAATATTTTTTTTGTGACTAACATTTCTCTGAAGGAAAGTTTTCAATTAAAAGCTCTGAAAATTTCACACGTGGGAAAGAAAACAATGATCTGCTTTTATGTAGTATAAGTCTACCTCGGATATAGGCAGTCTTACTGACGAAGATCTGTCACTTTTACTGATTTGCTTGTGCCCTGGAACACTGGAAAACTTGCAGGTGCTTTTTTCTTGGAGAAGTAATGCTTTGGGACTGAAGGTCTCCAACAACATCAGGAACCACACATGTACTGTGCTTTGGTTCTAGGAATGGCCACAAAGGTTAGCCTTGATCTATCAGTTTGCCCCCATTCTTCCAAAGCTGCTTTTATTCCTCTGGGAAATTCAAGGTTATCATCATAAAGGGACACTTGGAGTACACGTTAGAATAGGTTAACTGTGCCATTTTTTTCATTCCTTTTTTTGGATGTTTTCAGTTAATTTTCCATAAGACATTTACACATGAAGATAGTCCAGCAAAGTTATAAAAAAATTAGTAAAGCTAATAAAAACTACGTGCTGGAGATAATGCAGCTGTAAGTAGTATCAGGGAATATGTGTGCATTAATGAGCCACTCTCAGAATAAAGCCTGCTCCACTGAAGTTAAAATATACTTTAGTAAACACCAGTGAGGATCCTGATCATAAAAATATCAAAAGAATAAGTGAAGATTCTGGCCTCTGCATGCTTTCTGCACTATATCTAATCTGAGAAAATGAGATTTTTTGAGTCCAGTGCCACCAATTTAATCCCAAATCCACAAAAGCAAATACCTCATTGGTAGTGGAGTAAAATGTATTTACTCAGGCTGTTTTATTGCTCCATGGATATTTCTGCTAAACTTTAGTATTATATTAAGGAGCCTGAAAATACTCCTCACTGCAGCAAGGGGATAACACTAGCTCAGTATTTTTAATGGCACTTCTCCAGTGAGAGAGGTAGGATTTTTGGGTCCCTGGACTGTAGTGTAGTTTAGGATAAAAATCTGATTGATTTCAAGTCATTATGTCTGGATTTCAAGTTGTTTTGGCTTGTAGCACTAAAATCTTAAATCAAATGGGAAAACTCCATTAATTTGGAAGATTTAATATTCCCTTGCTCTCATTTAATACAACTCCAGATACATACTGTTTTAAAATGCAGTCGGGTGGTAGCCCAAAACGGTCTGTGTCCTCATTGGCATAAGTTGGCATAG
This sequence comes from Anas platyrhynchos, assembly GCF_047663525.1. NCBI lineage: Eukaryota > Metazoa > Chordata > Aves > Anseriformes > Anatidae > Anas > Anas platyrhynchos. The sequence continues at coordinate 109,766,239 of NC_092587.1, read as the reverse complement.
TACCAATAAAGACATATGGAGCTATACTGAATTATCTTGCCCTAAGTTCTACATAGAATTTTAATACTGCCAATGTGGATAGTCAGTGAGACTTGCACATACTCGCAAGTCTCAACTTGCACTTAGGGGTGCAAAATAACGAGCCTTTCCCTGGTGTTTTGTTCAATATTTTGTTTATAGTGTCTTCTTTCCTTTGTTTGTAAGTCTTCTTTACTCTTTGGTCAAAGAGCTAAAGCCAAAATTAACTAGAAAAAAAAATAGAAAAAAGGAAAACAAAACGGTCATGGTGAGAAAATCAGCATATTCACAGCAGTGTTTAGATTACATAAGTAGGAAAAAATCAGGAATTAGTGTTGTGAAGGAAGCCTTAAATAATCCAAAGCAGTAAAAATAACTACTCTGATTAATTTGTCAGTTTGTGTAAGTGTATTCATTCCTAAAACCACTACACTACATATCATAGTCAGAGATACAGAAGTTGCCCTACATCAACTGGACTGTTTCAATCACCTGTAGTTCAGGCTAATTACGAACCACAAGTCAAAAGAGATCTAGGAAGGCTGACAGAGAATTTCTCAATTACAACATCATTGTTTCAGATATGATCATCTTCCTCTGACCCTGGCTTTGATTTACATAGCTAGCAGTGTCATAGCTAGAGAGGGAAAAAAAAAAAAAAAAAAAAAAAAAAAAGTATGCTTAGAGCCAATTTGAGTCTTGTTATATATAGTATTTTTTCCAAAGGGACATTTTAGCAACTGGCGATGCCAGCCCTAATTTTTTGACAGAACACAGAAAACCGAAGGATTTTGGTTGAGATGTATTATCCTCTTCTGTTTCCTACAGAAAAGGCAGTAAAGTGCTTCTACTAGGTCAAATAATGGGATAGTCATCAGCTAGTTGCAGAGAGCATTCATGCAGCAACACAATAGAGTGGACAGAATGTGAATTAGTTAGGAGTCAGGACAAAACAACCCAGACAGCAGTGGAGAACACGGAGAATGTGACTGTTTTTAGCTCACAGTGTAGTGCCAATACCAAGGTCTTCAGCATCATTAGCTATATGAGAGGCAAAAAGCAAAACATGCAAGAAATTGGTTTACAGATGTAATCCAGCAGTTTAATTTGAACACTGCAAAAGAGAGTGACTTAAAAAATATATCCAAGTTATTTATGAAAATGCAATTTGTGTAGGCTTTGGGTTATTAATACAACCGTAAAAGAATATCACATTAAGGTAGAGGTTTTCAAGTAATGCAATTTCTTTGTACATAGGAACTTCAGGCTAACTCAGAAAGAACATTTCTCCTTAACTTGATTGCATTTAATACTGGAATTGTTTTCATGCATAATTCCTTTAGTAATTATTGGAAGTATATTATATACGAGGCTTACTTCAAACACCAGAATATGAAAGAACTTGAACCAAACCCCAAAGTCAATGGAATGGGCAGCCCCCCAAGGAGCTGAACACAGCTGGAAATGAAATGTTCAATCTCAATCCCAGCAAGACCAATGTGATGTTAGCTGCAAGGGGAGGACCAGCCAAAAGCAAACTCCAGTCATTGTCTGTTCAATTTACTGTCAGCATTAGAGTAAATATCTGCACTGTACAATCTATCAACAATGAGACATATGGGCCAGCTCATGAACCTCATTGTCAGACACATGGATACAAGGTACTGGCCACACTGCACTGCCCCAGGTTTTATGCACTAATACGAAATGCAGTAAATTGGCCTGAGCAGAGCACTGTGTTAGTGATGCTCCACATCAGAATGACACAAAGGTGTCTTTACATGAAACAACCTTAGTGACAAAGGATCCACAGAGGCATGTTGGCTTGCTTTTTCCATACATCTTTCCCAGAGATATGTCCTCCCCATTGCACACTGCACCTACAGCACCCTCCAGGTCAGATTTCTGCAATGCTGGGGGTTGAGAGGTGGGAGCTGGGAGCAGCACTGGGTCATATCATCTAAGGGCAGCCTGAGGTGGCTGCAGGGTGCTTATCTCATACATCTGTGCACATAAAAAAGTACACATACACAAGTACATACTGATAAGTGTGGTCTGAACTGGAGGAAACAAACAAACAAACAAAAAATTCTCCAAGACCACTCAAGACTCAGTGCTGCAGCAGTGCTGCCTGTCTGTAGACACTTGTCTTAAAATGGAAATCTGGCGTTGCTGAAAACCTAGCAATAGACAGTATTTATCAGTACTAACAAAGTTCTCGAGGGATATAGTATAGAGAGAGGCCCAGGTGGGTTCTCACATTTCACCACAGAGCTGTGCCATGGAATGTATAAATGGGGACTGCTAATGAAAGCTCCCTCTTCAACCCCCAAATAAAAAAAATCCTTCCCCTCCATCTGCCACATGCCAGCCTCTCTGTGACTATTTCAGGGTCTACTTGATCCTTGGATTGCAGCCATTAGAGAATGCTGTTTCCAAGATATATGAACTCTAAATATTTTTTGTCTGCTTCTTAATGTTTCCACTCCAGCCTCACTTGCCTGTCTTCTTTCTTCTTCTTTCCTTCCAGGACTTCCATTTCTCCCCTCCATCCTTCATTCTTAATAGGTTTCCTTCTACTTTTTCCCTTCCCTTGACACTTGTACCCTAATTCATTCTTCCAGTATTCCCACTAACTCTTATGCTCATAATAAAAATTAAACTTGATCAACATATAAAAAAGCTGCTTTTTAGTGTTTTCCTTGACCATGCTGTCTTCCTGTTGAAGTACAGTGCCTGCCTTCCTGTTCATCTGTCTACTTTTTCTAATATAAGCTCTTCATAGAGGGGAGAGGATCTCCCTGTGGATAGTGATTGAAGAGGGGAAGCAGCAGAAGCAATCCTGTATTCAACCAATTCCTCGCACACACAGGGAGAGGAGATGAAAGTCTGCTAATACATGATTGCGGAGTTCTGAGCAGTGCTGGCATGGCACAGAGCTGCACACTGCTTCATTTCCAGCGCTGCTTGCATGTGTGCTCTGTGACAGTGGAACCCCATCTGAGCTGAAAGTGCTGCGCATTGCCGCCAAAGAAACTGTAAATATAAATAAAGAAGACCCAGTGACTTAGTTGATTAACGTTTGTATCTGTATAACATATATACATATATTATCATATATAGATACCAAGCATGTAATATACAGGTATTAAAATCTTCTAAGTAGGTTTTAAAATTATGTCCTGATAATTATGTGTATATAAAGCTATTTGTCTACACACGTAGTCAAAATCCTTTACATATATATATATTTAATCACACATACCATGCAATTTTTAATTATTTGGGGATATATAGAATAGATCCTACAAACATCAAGTAAATGCCAAAATATTCACAGAATAAACATGACTTCTGTGATCTTTAGGGTGCAGAGCTTTAAAAGCAAAACCTGCATATCTGAATCTAATTTTGCCAGGTGCTGCATAAATGATGATATGAGTGATCACAATATAAATCATACATGTTTAAAAGGAAACTCTCCTTGTTATAGGCAAACTTACATTATTTCTTAAGCAGTGGAGAATCTTTTCCAAATTCCTTATTCGTGTCTGTGGATGAGTGGAAAAGAGCCTACAAATGCCAGAACTGCTCTTGGCATTCCTTGCTACTACTCCAGCTTCCCTGGGCATAGGAAGCAGCTGAGTCTGGGATGGGACTGAGGTGTACAATGGAGACGGTGACTTGTGGAAAGCATCAAGACATTTCTGAGGGACCCCAGAAGTTTGCATTCTCTAGGATCTGCTGAAGCAGGGAGGTACCTCACACCCCAGGGCTGCCTCAGCTGGTAGTAGGAGGTGAAATGTCTGCTGGAGTCCCTGGGAGGGCAAGGAGAAGCTGTTCTGTCCATTCCCGTGTTGCTGATTGTGTCGGAGCAGGAAAAATACATCTCTGGAGAATCCAGGGAACTCAATCTCCTGCTCTTGTCAATCCAAGAAGAAAAGGGCAGAAAATAGCAGGATCATAATATCCTTCCTCCCTCAGGTCCCAGTCGATTTAATCAGTGCTGGGGTACTACAATATTAAAGCGAAATACTCTCTTTTTGACATTTAAGCCACTCTTTTGAAATAAATGTGGAAAGAAAAAAGTGAGTCAAGACGTATTTTAATAATACTAGGTAGAGATTTGGAACAGTCATTAATTTACCCCATCAACTTACTCATAATTAATATTAACTCAATGGCAGAAAAGAGAAATATACACTGGGGAAACTGTAAATACGATACTTAATGCAGTTTAATAAAAAATAGTATTAACTCTTCTCCCCTTGGCACTATCTGCTGAAAGTTTTTTTTTTTCTTTTTCTTTTTTTTTCCTTCTGTGAAAAAGAAATATGAAAAGAACATTTTCAATAGCTTCTTAAGGTAGAAGTATTGCTCTTGGTCAAATATTGGAAGCTCACACATTGACTCCATTCATTTTAGTGTAAATTTCTATATTTCTGTTAATGCAATGAAACAGAGTTTGATAAAAGTCTCTTCTTCAATAGAAGATGTGCCACCATGTTCTAAATATATACAGCAGAAGCTTTCTTTTTCAAGATGTCTCTAGTATATCATTTATTGGAGAAAAAAAAATGTAATAAGTCTTTGGCTGAGAAAGATTTTCAGTGGGTTGCATTTGAGTTGCAGGTTATTTATGTCTTTTAGCTAAATAGTATGGTGGATAAAAGTATCTACTGCTCAGGGAAAAGCAGTTTTGCAGATTAATGTTGGGCCAGTTCAATGGAGTGGATCAATGTTAGTTTGTTAAGAGATTCTAGCGTTTTTTAGCGAAAAGAGTTTGGAAAGGGGAGAACTGCATTTATGGGTTTGGAAACATAAATAAAGAAAACACTTGAACTGAAAGGAGCTTTTAAAGTGTGATGCGTTAAGTTGCTGTAATCATGGTGCTATTTTCATTCGGGGGAATAATTTATATTAACTGTCCTATGTATTACTATGCTTCAGCACAAATACTCATGCCTTGATGTTTTTACGTTTAAAAAGTAGTTTAACCTCCTCCCTTATGTGAAATTCACTGGTGGTTTGGTAACATTGTTAAAAGGGGAGGAAGAAAAGATTGTAAAAAATCATCTGTGTTGACTTCACCTGAAGCAAAATTGAGGGCAGGCCAGGGGATCTGGAATGATTCCCCTCAAACAGCTCTCTCCTCTCCCCTGCCCACACCTGCACAGTGCTCCATCACTCATATCCACCAGCCCTGCTCTACAGATCAAATGCGTCTTATCATGCTGCCTTCCTCAGGTTCCCCAGAATAGCTGTTCTTTATGGGAAATGGCACCCTCAGAGGACATAAAGGTTATTTGTGTTGCCTCTGGCTGCAGGGATGCCCAGGGATTGCTCTTTGTGTGTTCCCAGACAGTCGAGAGGTGGAAATGTTTCTCCTCTCCTCTCCTCTCCTCTCCTCTCCTCTCCTCTCCTCTCCTCTCCTCTCCTCTCCTCTCCTCTCCTCTCCTCTCCTCTCCTCTCCTCTCCTCTCCTCTCCTCTCCTCTCCTCTCCTCTCCTCTCCTCTCCTCGCCTCTCCTCGCCTCTCCTCGCCTCTCCTCGCCTCTCCTCGCCTCTCCTCGCCTCTCCTCGCCTCTCCTCGCCTCTCCTCGCCTCTCCTCGCCTCTCCTCGCCTCTCCTCGCCTCTCCTCGCCTCTCCTCTCCTCGCCTCTCCTCGCCTCTCCTCTCCTCTCCTCTCCTCTCCTCTCCTCTCCTCTCCTCTCCTCTCCTCTCCTCTCCTCTCCTCTCCTCTCCTCTCCTCTCCTCTCCTCTCCTCTCCTCTCCTCTCCTCTCCTCTCCTCTCCTCTCCTCTCCTCTCCTCTCCTCTCCTCTCCTCTCCTCTCCTCTCCTCTCCTCTCCTCTCCTCTCCTCTCCTCTCCTCTCCTCTCCTCTCCTCTCCTCTCCTCTCCTCGCCTCTCCTCGCCTCTCCTCGCCTCTCCTCGCCTCTCCTCGCCTCTCCTCGCCTCTCCTCGCCTCTCCTCTCCTCTCCTCGCCTCGCCTCGCCTCGCCTCGCCTCTCCTCGCCTCTCCTCGCCTCTCCTCGCCTCTCCTCGCCTCTCCTCGCCTCTCCTCGCCTCTCCTCGCCTCTCCTCGCCTCTCCTCGCCTCTCCTCTCCTCGCCTCTCCTCTCCTCTCCTCTCCTCTCCTCTCCTCTCCTCTCCTCTCCTCTCCTCTCCTCTCCTCTCCTCTCCTCTCCTCTCCTCTCCTCTCCTCTCCTCTCCTCTCCTCTCCTCTCCTCTCCTCTCCTCTCCTCTCCTCTCCTCTCCTCTCCTCTCCTCTCCTCTCCTCTCCTCTCCTCTCCTCTCCTCTCCTCTCCTCTCCTCTCCAGCACATGGCACAGTTTCACTGTGATGACAGCAGCTCAGTGAGGCGAGGTCTCTGTGAAGGGGCAGCACTAATCCTGGCCTGACGGTCAGACATGAAAGAACACGCAAAGAGGCAGGGAACATCAGAATGACATCGGAGCAGCCAGGCCCAAGACTGTCACGGAAGGAGACTCAAGAGATGACAGGGCTCCGAAGATTAAGATCTTGACAAATCATTTAGGTTTTCAGAACCTGTCTCTTTCGGAGTGATATTTATTTTGCAAATGATTTTGAAGGAAAATGTTTGATCAAGTGGAAAGGGAAAGGACAAGAAAGGAAGGTTCTTGTCTCTTCTTTTACCCTTCTGCTGCAGCCTTGTTCTAAGGCACACTCAGAGTGAAATATTTTGTGAAGATCACAGCTATTTGTTTGAAAAGCAGAATGCTGACTTGCTGTGGTTATTTTTTAGATGATGCCATCAATTTTTGTGTTATCAGGTGTTGCATGTAGGTTGTGAAAGACTTGGGGAAGTCTGATTTATTATGCCTCCATTTGGAGCTTTTACTACCGTGATATTCTACAATCTATTGTCGAATCTTGTTCTGCATGATGGTAGAGGGGTGTTGGGAGACAAATGAGGAAAACACAGCTTCCCCACAATGATTGCTAACTGCAGCCTGTGGTCTGCACTCAGAAAGAAAGTAGTTTAGACTGGGTAAGGTCTGCCTGAAGTCCTGAGGGAACAGGACTGTAACACAACACTGCCAAAATTCCTCAGGACTTGACTGAGAAATTGAGAAAATTTCCAGGTGAGCCTTTCCTACAAGTTTGCACACAGATATTGTGAGTACTGATATTTTGACTGATGTCCAAACTCAAAACTAGAATTCTAAAATGGATGCAAAATGTGAGGGAGATGGTTTACATTCTCAGATTCAGTCTCGAGGCCCTGACATTAGAAGTGGTTTTAGCTATCAGCCTTATTATTTGAACATTGCATAATAATCACACATTATATTAAATTGGAATTTGATGTTGTGAACAAGAATAAAGCCCCCAGATTCCTATGTAAAGGACTCCGTCTTACTATTTATAATATGCTATGCGATCAGCACAGACTCTGATTACACAAGGCACCTTTCACTTTCAAGGTGTTCCAACACATCTTACTAATAAATTCATCTAAATATTGGCAATGCAATGAATGAGTAAGCAAATGTGGTAGCTGAGTAACAGCTCACATGCTAATGCTTTCAAACCTGCTTAACTGGGGGAAAAAGTTTGGCCAGAGACCTAGGGTCCCCTTCCCTACTCTCTCTGAATAAAGTCCAAAAGGAGATTAATGATCCTGGGATATCAATATCTGGAGACCTGCAAAATGAACTCTATCGAGACTTCTAATTTTAAAATATCATCCAGAAATAAAACAACGTTCCCTGTAAAGCATGCCATGATTTTGTTGGATAGAATTTACTGGGTGGCTTACTACTTGGCAAGCAATGGAAGAGATGTATGGGCTAGAAATTAGAAACCTAAATGATATTTCTAGGGCAATTTCAGTTAGTTTAAATCTTTTTCTGTCCTTTTGCATTTCAAAATGCTGCCTTTCTCAATCTAAAATATTTTTTCTATAGATATTTTGGGAAGAGAAAATATTATAAATCTCAAAAAGGGAGGATCAAGACCCTGCCCCTGTCCCTCAGCTTTCCTGTGAATAATTCTGAAAATACAACCTTCCATTTCACATCTGCTCAGGCCAACGCAGAACTCAGGGGTCATATACACAAATAAAACCAGAAAACTGGGCAGGAAAGGTATTTTACAATAACAACTAGACTATTTCTCATTTTAAAAATTGGCTGCTGTTTGCCAAATAAGAGCCAATTTGATTTTTTTCCATATTTGTTGGCATCTTTTTAAAGGCAATCACTCTTTTTTTCTATGAACTCGTGGAAAACAATCCAGGTAATTCTGAACTGCACCCTGAAGCAGAAACTAGTGCCTATATCCAGTTCACTATGATCCCCTTCCTGCCTCAAGGGGTTAGCAGACTTTGAGCTGTTCATGTGTCTCCCACTGGCAGCACGTGTCAACAAACCTCTGCCACCCTCTGACAGTCATTATAATGCTCTTATTCTTCCCATTCTGTTCAGTTTGTGCTCTTAGGTACTTCAACAGCAGTCTAAAACCAGTGGTATTTTCAAAACCGTATGGTTCTGCTCAACTTGTCTCACTGCAATGAATGCTGCGTTGTCTTTGACTTTTTGCAGGAACCTATTTACATTGAGGACAAGTGATTTGGAAAGTATCACTACTTGTTCTTTACAAAATACTTAATTTATTTGTTTTCTTTCAGAAAAGTACCATTTCTTAGTAAACTGGGATTAGTATGATTTCCCTCTGGAACTGGCACTTGCTTTTATGTCCCTGTTTTTAGCCATGCCATTGTGGCTGAAAATCGAACTTGCCAGTCCAGTCAGTGCTGTCTGGTTTTGTAGTGGGTGGATGTGTACCTGATGTACAGCTGTTGTCAGCCACTTCTCAGCCACTGAGATTTTCCCAGATTAGGTGATGTGTTCTTTCTCTTGTGAATAGAATTTGAGAGGGGATGACAGATTATAAAATAGTGCTAAAAAGATACAGAGCCATTCAGTACAGCCCAGGGTGGCCTGATGGGTTCCCTTTCTGTCGCCTACATGAGACCCTATGCTATATTTATTAGCTACTTGAGTGATTTAATATAATTGTCACTTTTAGCCGGTGTGATGGGTGCTAGACATAAAAGAGTGCAGGCTGAGCCCCTCATCCTACATTAAGGCACATCCTGCATCCTGGAAACGCGTGTAAAAAGAAATGCAAAGTGGTGCACTAGCCAGTATCCTGGTTGGGCATCTCGGTGGTGAGAAGTTCTGAACAAGCACCGAGTTACTCTGCAAACGGTAGAGGCAGGCTTTTCAGGAAACCTTTGAGGCTGACGGGGAGGTGGAATGCAGACGCTTGCATTTCCCTTGCAGTTCAGCGTGTGCTGCGACTCCTCTGAGGAGTTAATTTCTGGAACAATTGTTAGACAGACTGGAGAGGAATACAAAATAAACAAATTTAAATCATTTCAATTTTGGATCTCAGCTACGCAGTTTTAGTTCTGTTGCTAGGTGGGAGTCATTTTCCTATTATGATTTTTTTTTTTCTGTTTTCAGATCAGCTCAGGATCCATATGTTTATTTCGCAGTGAAGCATTTTTGCCTTTAAAGCAGATCTCAAAAACAACTTGAGAACGTCGAGTCGCGGCGGAGAAGTGATCTGCCGGCTAAGTCAGGCATGGGGAGCGTTATGAGCCCTGTGCCCAGATGTTCAAAACCGACCTCGTCTTCACAGGTGGGACTTTGCCAAGTCCCGACCCCGGGTGCGCAGCCCCGCAGCCCCTTTGCTGAGGCTCCCGCTACACAGGGGGAGATGCGCTGCGAGGATGTGTCCCTCTAACGGTTTTGCAAGCGGCCCCAATACATTGCGCTCCATCCCCTTATCCCACACCCGGACCCCAAACGGGAGCAGCGCGCACACAGGGTGCCTCCATCCGTGTGTCCGTGCGTCCGTGTGTCCGCGTCCCCGCGTGTCCTCTCCGGAGCCGCCCCGCCCCGCGGGAGGAGCCTCCCCCTCCCTTCCCCTCCCTTCCCAGCCCTTCCCCTCCCCTCCCGGCGGCGGCGGGGGGCGAGGGCAGCGGCGGGAGCGCGGGCGCGGAGCCTCCGCACCATGGGCGGGCGGCGAGGAGCGGCGGCGGCGCCCCGCCGGGGCTAACCGGGGACAACCGGGGGTGGCCGGGGACAACCGGGGGTGGCCGCCCTCGCCCCGCACCCGCGGAGCCCAGCATGAACTGAGGCGGGCGCGGAGGATGGCGAGCGCCCTCGGCCCGCGGTGGCCCCGGCGCCCGGCAGCGGGTGGCGGCGGTGGCGGTGGCGGCGGGGGGCTCCTCTTCGTGCTGCTGTGCGCCTCGGCGGGGCTGCCCCGGAGCGGCCAGCAAGTGCTGCGGATCGGTGAGTGCCGCCCGGGGGCTGCCAGCCCTTTCCCCTGCGCGTCTCCCCCCTCCCCGGGCTCTGCGCGGTGCCTCCCTGCATCTCCCGCGGGGTGCCCCCTGTCCGGCCCCGGGGGTGCCCCCACGGACCTCCCGCATCGGGGCTCGGCCGCTTCGGAAAGTTTTGCGGTGCGGAGGGGAGCGGGGGGACGGCCGGGAACGGGGCTGGGGCTGGGGACGAGGCGGGGCCGCTGCCCACCCGCTCGGGACGGCGGGGAGAGAGCCGGCGGTGCGCTTCGGCGGCCCCAAAACGCGCCCCGAGAAGGGGTCGGGGGATCCCCGGCTCGGGTCGGCAGCTGGGACAGGCGAATCGCGACCTGGCGGCGTTTTCCCCAGCCCCCGTCCCGCTTTGGGGATGTGGGTTTGCCCTGCTTTGGTCCCGGCCCCTAACCCTGGAGGTAGGGGGGAGGGGGGGGAGAGCTCCACAAGTGCTGTACATACGTGTGAGCCCCAGAAAACAGGGATTTATTTTTAAGTTGAAAACCCCGCACCATGGAAACAAGGCTCGGTTCACAGGAAGCCTCTCTCCCGACAGTGGGTTTCTTGTGTCAGTCAAGTGAGACGGTGAATGCAAAGTATCGCCGGAGTTAGGGGTTAGGGAAAACTGCGGAAAAGCTGTGGGCAGAAGCTGTCGCGCTTCTGTTGCCCTGCCTGCCCCTCTCCGGCTTGGCGAGTACCGAGCACGGAGCTAGTAAAGAGAAGAGAAGCCACCCTGGAAGATGCACCGGTGAAGGCAGAGTCCTGCGCGAAGCAGGAGATGGATGCTTGTCAACCTGCAAGTGTTAACCCCGCTCGGCTTTTCTCACGAGTGCTCCTTTAGAAATCAAGTGGGAGACGACTCCTAGGCTTAGAGAGCAAGGGAGCTGATCACGGAAGCATTTAGAAAAATTAAGGGGCACAGTCCCTCAAAGTGCTGAGCAAAGGCTAGGGGAGAGAAAAAAAATAATAAACCTTAAGGCACTCTGCAACTTGCAGCTGAAAAGCTGTACATACTCATCTGCTCGCGTTCAGCGTGCTCTCGCTTCTTTTTTCTTTCTCATGGGGTGCAGCTGAAGTTTGCTGCTGTCTCCACTCACCACTGCCCGTGGAGCTGTGCCCCGTTTAATGTTGAGGGGAATGGCTGTGTGCATGCACACAGCACATGAAATGCCGAGCTTTGTGCTTTCACTGAGCAGGAGATTCAGGGCCAGTGAAACTTGTGGGAGAAAGTAAAACCTGCTCAGATAACTTGGATGCATGCTGTAGCAGGATACCTTGGCAATACACTTGGCATGATTGCTGCTGCTAGACTGCCTTAACTCACTTGGCTTTACCAGGAGTAGCCTCTGAAGAAAGTGGAGCATTGTAGAGTTTAAAGGGAAACATGTTTGCCTGAATGTTCCCTAAATGCTTCACTCCATGCAGGGTGAAACCTTGGCTTCTCAGCTGGCATTGGCATTGCAGTGACCCAGGCAGAGATTTAGGGTGTGCACTCCTCCCTCTGTCAACCTCCCCATTGCATAACTTGCATTGCCGCTTATGTTCGGTCTAGCGAGGCGCCCAGCCAGTTGCCCACATTGCTTTTCCTGAAAATTGCTCTGCATGGTTTGCAGGCTGCGAGATGTGTGTGTCACTCCAGTGCAGATTCACTCCGACAGGGCGTGCGGCGGTGGTACCCTGATACTGATTATGGTCTGCTACTTCTGCTACGCTATAAACAATAACAAGAGTGGCAAGCTGCTCAGCTTTCAGTCACAGCAACAAATACACATCCAAAGAGATGCTGCTGGAGAATGAATCCTCCTTGTGTTATGTGGCTGTGAATGCATAAAATATGAAATGTACTCTTATTACTATAGTTACCCTGCCTATAAAGTAACGGTGTCATAAAATATTAATCCTTCACACCAGTTAACAGGGGCAAGTTTCTCTGTGGAGTGTGTCACTTTTCGAGGTGACAAACAGAAGTACTGGAAATAACTCCCTCAGCGCTCTTGGTGATAACATAATAAAATCATCCCAAAGCATTTCTGAGTGAAGAAAATGCTATTAAGCCATCAGATTTTCTTCGTCGTGTTTTAGTTAATTAAGGAAAGGAAAGCACTGCTTTACAATGGTGCTGCAGTTTGCTGCCTGAATTAATACACTGGTAGTTTAATTGCATTTTCCACTGTTAGGGAGCTTTTGGATTTTTGTGATTTTGTTGGCTTATAATACAAATGAATGGATTCTTTTGCTGGTATTTAATTAGTTGAGAAGGGACATGCAAGTGATAGAAATTCTGTCTATTTCTCAGCATCTAGGTGATGATTACTTTTCTAGTCCTCTAAACAAGAAATGAGGGGTGGCAATATGAACAGTAAAACTGATTCACTAGGACAAAACAGAGGAATTTGAGATAAGATAGAGTTTTCAGTTTCTGGTAATACAGTACTTGAATTTTAGTGCCTTACTGAATATTTCTTTCACGTTTATGCTAAAAAGCTTTTTCCTTGATATATGAACTAATTGAGCTGTCCAAGGAAATACCATCTTTATCTACCCATAACCCACTAGACTACATTATATAAAGGTATATTTAAAGTTCATGACCCTAATATTTTTCATTTAATACCAAAGAATTTCTAGTTTTTACATTGAGTCAGCCTAACCTTCTGGCCTATCCTACTTGTACCACTTGCTTAAAATGAACGAAATCAAATAAGAGAAGGGAGAATACAAATTAAGGCACCGAGTTGCAGAAACAGCCTTAAAAGCACTGAAATCTCAACAGCAACAAAATCTGGTACTAATGCTGGATGCGGAACTGTCTTATTTCTTAGCGTATTATCCTTTGGGCCATTACAACTTAACCTTCTAACTAGGCTATAAGAATACATTTCAGTGCTATCGCATGGTAATTTATAAATAGTAGTCATTTAAGTTGTGCTCTGGATTAGACATCAAGAATAGTTGAGAAACTATACAAGTTATTAATATATCGCTGAAGTTAATTAAAAAGAGAATGTGCCACTTTTTAACAGATACATGTAGGAAGTTACACTTGGATAGATCTTAGAATTAATTTCTAAAACGAACAATTCCTGAAAATGAGCAAATGAGTAATTTTTAGGTTTCATAGAAACAGCATTAGCTGGTATTAACTGAAGAGTATCTATTTCATCAGAAGTAATTTTCCATAGTATTTTGTGTGTTTCTGTAGTTAAATGGAATATTTGAATTCAGGTTCAAGCTCTGCACTGATTTATTCCTTACTTCAGCGAAATTCCCAGTGGCTTAGCGAGTTGTGTTTTCAAAGATGCAAGTCTAGCCCCACAATATGATTTAAAACAGAAACAGAAATCAGCCTAACCTGTGAAATAGGGTTTTTCTAATAAGGTGAAATTTTCAATATAGATTTGAAAATATCTGTTTATATTTCCCCAAGCAGGGCTAGAGCTGGGAGGTTTTTCCTGTGTGAGTTTAGCATTCCAACACTGTCAGAATGATAAAGACAAAAACCTAATTAATTTCACTGCAAATTTGCTACATTTTGTCAACCCTTTTCAAGATTTTATTTCTGCAGGGTTGTGAAGGGAATGATATTAATACATATTTGAGCTTCCTCAGTGTGACATGGCAAAAACTATATTTAGAAAGTTCTGTCACATTTTACCATCATTAAAAATGCTAATTAGAAAACAAAAACAACAACAAAAAACCTTACCAGGTGTGTAGAAGTTATTCTGTTCCATAATGTTGTAGGAAGTGTGACTGCATTTTATATCATAAGATGGCATTAACCTCAGCTTGTTCACTAGATCCCAAATACTCAGAGGTTCATCATTTTACTGCACTATAATTTGCTTGAATTTCCTCATTCTGCACTTAACAGAAGACTACCGTGCTACAAGTACTTCTAAAGGATTGCTACCAAAATGTCCAAACATCAGTCTCCCTCCTTGCTGGCTTTGATAGTACTCCATGAAGTGTGAGATAGTGCAACACCTTGCTCACGTGCTCTAAATGGTTAATCAAGTCAAAAATAGCCTAAAAGAGGTGGATGAAAAATGTATTGCCAGCATTCCAGTGGCACTCCAGTGAAGCTGTACTTGGACATAGAAAGGTCAATGGAGCTCAGTGGCCTTGATGCATACGGTGATCTCAGGGAAAACACTTGACTGCATTATGATTTGCATGGTTGCAACCTAAATTATTAAAATCAAAATCCCACTGGCAATTTCTATGTCTTCTGCCATTTAGGCTTGATGATGCCGAGGGGTGAATTACTTTGGGTTCTGTACCATTGTATTTCCAGGCTTTTGTATCATGAAACATGTTGGCCATACTGGGTTGCTCCACGTGATTAAAAAGTCATGAAGCCAGTGCTCAGCTGATGTAAATTGGCATCTTTTTATTGAACTCAGGGGAGCTATGCTGGTTTAAATTGCCTGGAGAGCTGTTTAGACATACTTAGTATATTAGAGGGATGAAACTTTCATAATTCCCCAACTGCCCTGTCTACTTACCACCCTTCCTAATGATGGGTAGGATCAGACAAAATCAGGTCTACATGTCTTGTTGCCCTTGTTTTCTGACAATCCATTCTCCAGAGAATTATTGTATGGAGCTGGGCAATGGTGATCACTGAGTGTGTGCAACTCACTGGTGTTCGAGTGAGAAATGTGGTTACACCACCAGCTCTTGGTACCTCAACAGCAGCACTTGCTGGATGCCTGTGGCATTGCTAGAAAATTGTTATTGCTGGGATGGTGTGAAGTGCTACTCAGTATGTGAAGAAGACTGTAGAAGAGAGGTTCATTTTCCAGAAAACTGGCAGTATGCATCTCTGTTGTCAGAGTATACCTAAGTCCTAAATATCTGCTTTAGCATGAAATAGATGAGCTGTAAAAGCATAAATTATAGTCTTCAAATAGCATAGAATACTGCGGCTTGATGATTATGCAGCAGGCAGCCAACCACTCACAGCTGTATTAACAAAAACTCCGAACATGAGTTGCTTCTGTCCTGGAACACTTGTCAGTAGAGGATGAAGGAGAAAAGCAAACAAAAGGTCCTGAGACCAGAGCTCAGAGGCTTCAGATAGTACCAAGGGAGATGAAAAACAATAAAAAAAAATGCCACAAAGGTGTATTACTGCTGCATTTTACATCTCGGAAGATGGGTGATTAGCTATGGCACATTTGATAGAGTTATGTTTGTCAAAAGTCAAGTGGGTTACAGGAAAATGAAATGGAAAACAGCCAGGTCATTGGTATCTGTGCTGTAATAATTTGTTATATTCTCTTAACTTATGCAAGGTGTATCCTAATGGACAAAGCATGTCTGTAGTGCTGCAGTGAGCTCCATGTGGGCGGATAAATAGGACATCCTGCTGTGGTTCACCAAGGCTTCAAATGCATTTATATAGCACATGTGCACCAGTTCAGTTAGGACTTCAGTAAAATAAAGGATGAAATCTTTGCAGCAATGAAACTGATGAAATTTTGCCAAAGGATAAGTATTTTTCATCAAATATTTTGTTTATGCAAAGAGATTGACACTTAGCCTAGTAATTCTTCACATTCATGCACAGTGCAGTGACCACTGGAGGAAGAACAATCCTTGTAAATAAAATAAATTTTCTTTGATTTTTCTTTCTTGCCTAAGAGCTTATTTCTCTTCAGGTGTAATCGATTTTTTGATTACACCTGCATCCTTCCCACAACCTAATTTTACATATTCAGAGGACATTTGCCTTAGCATCAGTTCTTGCTGTAGCTATAAACTCCTCCATATGGCCCTGTCTTCACTTAACATTTTCTATTCAGGCCACAAGTACAGTCTCAATACTGTTTTTTCATTATAGTCTGTTTTATATATCCCGGTCAGTAATAAAGCTTAAATCCTGTCTGTCCATCTTTCCCCCCTCCCGACAATATTTTAAACAACTGCCTCTAATCTTCTTTTCTCAGAAAGGCTTGATTTGACCAACTAGACTATAGATTGTGCTGCAATAAAAAAAAAAAAAAATCCTGTCCAAGAACTGATTAGTTTTACTCTACAGCTTTGGATCTGTAACCTGCAAGCCCAGTTTGTCCTAGTTTTTGTTGACTTTAGGTTTTAGTTTGCAATAATGAGTTTATGATTTCAGGAAAGCTTTACAGTGGGAATGTTATTACCCTTACCTCTCTATTTTTTCTCTTTCTGCTGAAGGTGATTCAGTATTACCTAGAAAATAATTAGCTTTCAAGTAATATATTTGTTCTCACTGAGAAAAATCACAATTCAAAATTAAAACTGTTTCATTATTCCAAATAGGCAACCTTTCATTTCAACCACAAGAGTGAGTATCTGATTGGGCTGGTAAAATATCTTCTTTTTGTTTTTCTCTGGCATTTCAGAGGGTTCCCTGTATTATTTTTACAGCATCCCCTGTACCTGCACACTAAATTAGGGTGGCACAAAACTGGGAAACATGAATGAGTAACACAGCATGGCAGTATGGTCAAAGAACTAGAAATGGTCTAAAAGGCTCAGTTTTGAGCTTCTTTTCTTTGGTCCATCATCCTCTTTGCAATCACACCTTCTAGTTGTTTGTGTCTGAGCTTTCAGATTGTAACACCAAAAATTTAAAAGATGAGTGTTATAAATTCTGGTAGCACTGAAACTGCTCCCACATGCTGCCATTAGATCTGCCCATGCAAACTTTGTCTATTTCAAGGAAAATTATGTTTCCAACACATTGATTCTGGCTAGGGTTCAAGACCAGCTATCCTTCCATATTGCTAACTGGCATGGAGGCCCTGGTGAAATGCTGAGTAGGTGGAAGTGACAGTCAGAGCAGTATTTCAGGAAATAAGGAACAGAACTTGTTTAGAGTGAGCAAGTGTGAAAAACTCATTGTTCTACATAAATATGAAGGGGCAGCAAAACTTCCCCTATCTGTTAAGTACCCGAAGTTAAAAGTACCCAACCAGTACTTTTGCTAGAAGTATGATCAGAGATGTGAGGATTTGCTTTTTCTGTCAGATGAAGAAGGGACAGAGCCCTCCCTGAATTCAGTGGTACACCACCAAGACCTTAAAATCACCGTGATTTTGCATCACAGTGATTTTAGCATACAGAGAATGTTTTTTAAAAGCACACTTTTTAAAAGATCAGACATGCTAAAATATAAAAACATTCACTGCCCTGTAAGTAATACAGGCTTTTCAGTTCTAAATGGTTTGGACAGAATAAGCAGGAGAGACACTAGTGTATGCTGTGGATCAAAGGATTTGGGAAAAAAAAAATATTTTAAAAGAACAACATTAGGTAGCTGTAAGAAAAGAAGAAACAATATTTGAAGATACAAGTTTATTTTCCACATCCCCGGGGATATGTGATGGAGCGGAGTCCTGCCGGAATGTTTATACTGCCCTTGCTGCCACTCATTTCTACTAAAGATCACCTCCCCTTCACCTCCCAGGGAGAGATGTGTCATTAATGTCCTCAGCATGCAGGCCAGATTCCCAGGTGATTAATTAGGCTTGCCTAATCTGCCACTGCTGTTTTTGCAGTTAATGGCAGTCTGTATGTCAGCCTAACATATTGTAAGTATTACTTTAGCTGTGTATTTCTTTAATGCCAAGTATCTTCTCCTGTCTGAGAGCTTTGGCCTTCATGGTCCATGAAAGTACATGCAGAAGCCAGTAGGTTTCTAGCTCTCTGCTCTCCAACAGTGAATAGCAAGAGCAACCCATGTATCTGGTCTCACGGCTATGCCTCTAAATAAAAAGGCTAAGAAAGGCTACTTCTCATTGCAGACTTTGCCATACTTATATCTTTAGACCATTATAGCTACAGTAACACTACTGCAGGATATTGTAGTGTAATAGAACAATTAAATGATGAACAACTTATATGAATTGTGCTATTCTTAGGGAAAGGGGTTTTATATAAATTGGGTTTAGCATGATTCTGCAAGATGGTGCTGAGAAGAAAAGCTGCATGTACCTTATGTTTTGGGCTCATATAATTTGGAGGTAAATCCCTGGAAATTGATGTTTATGGGGTCTACCATGCAATGAAAGGTGGAATTGAGCTCATTTCATTACTGCCATAATTCATGTAGTATTAACTGTATTGTATTTCAACAAGTATTGTCATGAATAATAATAACTTTGCGATCTTCCAGGCAGTAGAGCTCAGAGTACCTCACAGAGCTTCTATAGGTAGTTTGATTTTATGGTTGGGGAAGCCAAGTCCAGACAACTGAAGTGTTTTGCTGACAAACTTGTGGCAAAGCTGGGAGTGAATCGACGTCTCTTGAGTGCCACCACGTTAGACCTCTGTCCACTGCATTACAACTTTGACATTTTCTTAAAGTTTGTATATTAGGTGAATATACGCATAGATCCATGGAAATTAGTAGTACAAAGTGCTAAGAGTTGCTATGGAAGCCTAAGTGTATTTAACTAAAAAGATTATAGGTAGCAATGAGAAGTCATGTCTTACGTCCTGTCCTGTTAGCATACACTTGGAGCTTAGCCATGGATATGAAGTATAAAGTAAACAGCACAGACCACCCTGACATTGGTGGATTCTCTGAAGAAGCAGAGCATGTGTTGACCTGTCCCAGTTTAGGTAGAGACTAAATATTAGGTGCTGTGTTTGACCTTAACCAGAAGCCCCTCAGCGGCCACCATTGTCCATGTCCCTTTTAAGTGACTTTTCACTGGTTACATTTCTTAGCATCTTTTCAGCATGGTTTGTCATATCCTTGCCAGCCTCTGTCTTTGCATCTGCTCAGCAGAATGGTGTTCTTCTGAAAATAAGGCATGATAAGTCTTAGCAAAGGATGGACACTTTTAGGATACAGTACAATTTCCTTTTTTCACCCCTGTATATGGCATTTGAGCTGTATACAGTGATACAGACCCAAACCTTTCTCAGTGCTTACAGTTTGCTTTTATTGTCTTGATCTCATCCCTGACAAGGATACGAAGAACTGAAAATTAGATGCATTAAGATGTTAACATTGGGAAGAAAAAAAAAAAAAGTGCAGCTTTTGCTTTCTCAAAAATAACCTTTTCTCTCCTTACCTTCAAGAAAAATACAAGAGAAGCCAAAGTCATTTTAATCCTCCTTCCTGCCATGCAAACTGCTTTCTCCTAAATGTCTTGGGGGCGCTGTGCCAAACTAGTCATTTTTATAAAGGTTATGAATAGGAAGCTCAGACTTGATGGAATGTGAAAAGCAGTTTATGTGAAATAGTTACTTCATTTTTGAGGAACCGCAAATTAATCTGTATTTCTCTGGAATGGTCCCAAGAGATTAGTCTCAAGACATCTGAGGCCATATCAAGCTTAGAGACTCCTATCAGTAGTCAGAGGAGAGGAGGCCAGGTTGCTGCAGCAACAGCATGACATATGTAAAACTCTATTTGATTATGTTGGTATCACAGAGAAAGCTGTTTAAAAGTTAGGTCAGGTTTTTAGCTGTACTATACTTTTCCAAAGACTGTCAGTCACTGTCAGATTGGCCAATGAATCAAAATGCATGATGAATAACTTCAGCAATCTCATGTGTAAAGCACGTTTGCTGTCCACATAAAATAATTTAGTAATAAGATATTGGAGAGCTATTAAAGAAGCTAGTAAGAAGCCACATAAGAATTCTTCACTGCAATTTGGAGACAAATACAATTATAATTTCTGTTTAAAATATTCTCATGTTTTGTTTTTGAATGCTTTTATTCATCTTAGGCTTCAGAGAAAGCATAGGAAATTACTTAAATTGAACAGATGATCTTTGATAGTCTGTTAGAATGGGAGAAGAATGAGTAAATAAATATACAGGCTTCAGGAAGGACATAGACTCACTGCCATTCCCTTATGATTGTTAAAATGTATTTTGCATGATAAGCAGTGCTTTTGCTAAACAAAATTGTTTAGCTAATAGAATTTTATGCCCCCAATTCATTCATCCATGTTTAAAAATATTAAATGTAAAAGACTTTAGTAAAAGAATTTAGTAAATGAGGCAGAAATCCTGTAGAATAATGTATATAGTTAGGTAACAAAAGATGGGTTTTGAAGTTGTTGGACATTTCTCATCTTCTTGGTTTTCACCTTATGCTTTTATATGTTTATATAAAAAAAACCTTCTGGTATCATTTTCTATGACTGTAAAAAACAAGCAGAAAACCCAGAAACCTTCCCTTGATGCCCAATGGGCACAGCAAACATGACTGGTGGTGCGGGAGCTCTGTGATGCCGTGTAGAGACTTTTGCCACCCATTGCCAGTAGAGGTGGCTGTTCTACAGACCCAGCCCTAGAGAAGAACAAGTCAGGCTACTGCTTGTGTTTTTCCAAAGGTGTCTGGTGACGAGAAGCCCAGGGGCAGCACAGGCTTCTGGCTCATAGGTCTCCAGGCACCACAAGAGAAAAGGAACAGGTTAATTCTTGCAGATGCGGGCAAAACGTTCACAGTGCTGACAGGTAAGGTCTGTCCATTGGTAAAACACCATCACTGTGTCTGCATTCATAGCACTAGGCCATCAAATTTTAAGTCCCTGTATGAAGATATTCTCAGTAAAACGATTATCAGAATATTTGTAAATCATGAGAAAAATGAAAACAAACAAAAAAAAATAATTGGTACTCTCAAGAACAGCTAAAACCTCCTGTGTTCAGACTGATGCAGGATTGGGGAAATGTCACTTCAAATGGCTAATATTTGACAGTGTTATAAACAGCTAGAGACACAGTTGTATAGTGGACAATGTCAGGAGTCTTTTCTTATTGACAAATGCTACAAGGTCTTATTGACAATGCTTACAAAAGGCGAGACAGAGCTCCCCTCTGGGAAAGCTCTTTTGCCTTTGCTGGATGAGAAGCACTTACAGTACCTAAATGATCAGCCAGCATTAGCCTGGCCAGCCATGTAGGTCTGGTCTAGTTGATCAAAGCTTCGGGTCTGCTGTTTGGTTAAGGACCTTGGAAATTTGAGGTGTGGTGACAGGATGGTGGTAGCAGCAGCACTGACAGCTGTGGGAGTGCAGTCTGGTTTGTCTAAAGCAGACCTGCTTGGACCAGTCAACATAGGCAATTCTTATCCTGACGTTTTACACGGTGAAATACTGCGATTGTTACAGCAATATGCCTTTCCTTCATGAGAGCTCTGTGTGCTCAAGTAAGACCACTAAAGAGGGGCATATTTTTCTTCCTCGAACAATTTTCCAGTTGTTTGCCTGCTAATGGCCAAGTAGTGCAGAAAGGAGAAGTACAAGGTATCCTCCTTCTCCATTTGGAAACAGTTCAAGAGAAGACCCTCTAAGGACACATAGCATCCTTGTCTGTAACACATCCCTAAGCTTGGTGGCAGAGATCTGGGCAGAGAGGGAGCTAGCTGCAAAGAAAAGCTTAGTATTCAGGTATATGAGCCAGCATGTATGGGGACTTTGAAGAGAAACCATTTGGTCTGGGCCTGCGCCGAACTTTACTTATGATGATTTGCTCTTCTGTGATCTACACTAAGCTGTCGCAGTGGTGGTGTAAAGATGACTTCGGCACTCAATCAGAGATTGCTGCCATGCACAAAGCCCCACAGAGCAGAACAGAAACAAACGCAAAGTTCACCATGCACATGACTAAAGGAAGCCTGTGGTTGTAAGGAAGCCAAATGTCAGTGCAGTTCAGTGCAAGTGGATCGCTTGTCTGTGCAGGAGCCTTTAAACTTCCAAGCCTTGATCCTTTTGTTTCTGCTTCCCCTCTGTCTGACAACTTTACCCTGGCCACATGCTCCAGGTTATGGTTCAATCCAGCCACCAAGGCCACTTTCAGAATTTTGATGTAAAATGATGTCTTTTTTTTCTCTCTATCTCTGATCCAACAACTTGTACACAAAAAGCTTTTTATTCTTCCAAAGCTGCTTGCTTTTAACTATGCCAAACCACCCCCAAAAACTTATCAGTGGGCAGTGGGACACTGTAGCTGAAGTCTAATACGAGTTGATGCTTTTTTGACTGTAACTATCTTGAAAATTTTCATTTCACGTCCAAATTGTTTACTTATCTGCTAGAAACATATGTTAAGAGAAGTTAAAGCTCTGTTGCCCAAGGTGCATTTTAATACAGGAGAAGAACTGCTTCAGATATTTCACATTACATCTTCTAGCTTTATCTGCTGCTGTAAATTATAAAGCTGCTCCATTGAACTGAATGAAGATTAAATTTTTGAACACTGTTTTCTGAAGAATGCAGATTTTTCTTTTTGAAATGAAGAATCTGTCTTGCATCAGTGTGGCTCACTGCACACTTTACTGCCCAAGCCTTTCTATTTTTCTGCTAGGGTGCCAGGCTGTTCCCTGGGGACCAAGTCCTGTTGGTGATCTGTGTACTGACATTAGAAAGCATCTGCAGATGGAGTGAGTGTGGGATGTGCCCTGAACAGCAATTGGTCTGGGAAACTGTAATCCTTATGCTGTCATCTTGACACCAGATCGGTCATGAAGGAAAATCAGCTAGAGATATTTATCTCATCTAGACCTTCTGTAGTTGCACAATGTAGGTATGATATACAGATGTGTTTTTTTTTTAAAACAGTTGCCTGCAGCTTCCAAGTGAAATACTTTTGCACTGCCATTTTACTTAGACACATGCCTCTATCAGGCTGAATTCCTGGCTTCAATCCCTTTTCTTTCTCTTAGCTCTTCCGATGTGGGGAGATCTCATGTGTTTCCTTCCTTCTGTGTCTAATACAGGCCCCTGGGAGGAAGGTGAGTGGGTGCCTTCTTTAAAGTGACATGAAATATAAAACAACTCAATCCAACAGGATCAAGTGTTGAAAACAGTTCTGTTGCCTCTGTATAAAAGGGTGAATTTAGTTTCTTCCTATGAACTGTGTTGCATACATGCACATATGCACACAAAAGCCAGACATTGCAGATTCCCCAGATGCTGTTTGCTCAAAATTGCTACATGATTATTAGACACTACATGGGGCCAGAGGACATTAACCAATGTGGGAAGAGTGCCAGCATCGTGGTTCCCCATGGCCTCTCTTGTATGTTGCCCTTGTCACCTTCATGGAGGGGAGACACGTTAGTTTGGTACCTCTCTTATTCCCCCTGTGGCAGCTGCACTGCCCTTCTTTCAGGAGCGGCACATCAATGTCTTCCTTAGGCTGGAAAGAAAAGAGTGGGCACAAGCACACCTGGGACTACTGCAGGCAGAGTCATCCAAGTGAGTGTGTTGAGGCCCTGTCCACCATGTCAAACCCTCCACCAACAGAGACAGCCAGGGTGGCAGTATAGGTCTCACTTAGCCTTTCTGTGAGAGCTGCAATTTAGCACAGAGTCAGAGGAAATAAAGGAAAGTGTTTTCTACTAATTAGATGGCTATATGCTTTATGCCCTCTGGTTCTTTGCGTTAGATGGGGGTGTTTCTCTGTGCAGATTTCTTCTGTGTTAATCAGGGTGTTTCACAGACTACTTTATGTAAGCAAAAGTCAGCCCAGGTTTCCATAGCGTATTGAAATACTTCACACAGCAAGATAATGAGAAAGGGTGATGAGGGAAAAGATAATTCTTCTTTATAAATCCAGAATAATTAATATGCCAACTACTGTCCTATGGTCACTTAGGTACTGATTTATTTCTACAAGTCCATAAGCACCCATAAGGGTGATGAGATCGTACCTTTTCTTCCTTTTCCCAAAGTTAATTCCAGGAAGCCATTATATGAATGTTCACCCTGAGTATTTCTGTGAGTGTTAAATTGTTATTATGCATGGTCAGTACAGCAGCCAAGATGGCAATGTCTCAGGGACAGCCTGGGGAAGGGAGGGCAAACACTGCATGGCAGGGGGTGGTGACGGGAACATTTGTGAGGAATGGCCCTGTGGACATCCAGGGGAGAGGAGAAGGAGGAAGAGGGCACGAGGTGCCCCAGGTATCCACACAGAGATTCCCCTGCAGCCTGTGGAGAGACCATGCTAGAGAAAGGAGAAGTTAGGGGAAAGGTGTTGTTTTGACTTGCGTTTTTCACTGTCCAAATATATCAATAAATTAAATTAATCTTCCCTAAGTCAAGTCTATTTTGCCTGTGATAGTAACTGGTAAGTGATGTCCCTGTCTTTATCTCAACCCATGAGCTTTTTTGTCTTATTTTGTCCCGCTGTCCTGTTGAGGAGGGGGAGTGAGACAGCAGCTGGGTGGGCCACTTGCAGCTGGCCAAGGTCAACCCTCCACAACTAGTATGGAGAAAAACTGATAAGTATTATTTCCAAGACATATATTGGAATTGCTCATTTTTAGCAACATCTAAAATGAGTGTTGTGAAACTATTTCTCTCCACTGGTTTTTAACTGCTGTTGTAAGGGCTGGAGTTTCTTAGGTGGGAGACTGAGCTGCTCATTGATACCAGCTGACTGTGTGTTTGCACAGCAAGAAATAGGATTTTTAAATAATTTAAATAACTAAGTTTAAAAGATGCAGAACTGTCTTTTCTAGGAAGCTGTAATCAATGCTGGAATTCCTGGCTTTTGTACTTGTAGCTCAGCTATTTGCAATATCAAGAGCATATTTTATTAAAATTCTTAGAATGATGCAGTGATTTATGTTATTTTATAATTAACATGAATATACATTTCTATTAATACAGTCTCTTCACTGATTGTTGACCCATAATTCCAAACACATGGGAAAAATCTGAATGTAATAACAGTTACTGCTCATGTCAAATTGTCACTTTTTTACATCTTTTTATCACTGCTGAATTAATTCTATTGCAGAATTAACAAAAATCAAAGAAACATTTTAGAGGAAATATTTAACATATTCATTTTCACATTTTAGAATATTAATATGTGCAAGTCTGCTCCTTCATTATTTCTGTAAGTTAAAACAGGCAGGATACAAAAAGATGATGGTCAGCCATACTCCGTATTTAACCCATTGGAAACAAAGCTTATAATTAAAATATTGATTCCTAGTAAGTAAAGTAGTGCTATTATAAACATCATGGGCAACAGGTAAAAGCCCAGCGAGTGCACAGACGGCTTCTCCAGGAGGTTTGATTTGACATGAGCTTTAAGCTGCCTATCTTCAGCAGATAAAACTGTGAAACTTCTTTGAAAACCAAGCTCTTATCTATGAGTTCTTATGAAAAAATCTATGAGAAAACAGGGTACAAAATTATCTCTTCTGATCCTCAGTTCTTTAAGTGAGAGATCACTTGGTCTCAGAAAAAAATATGACCCAGAAGCTATTTTAGCTCTGTTTCTCCTAAAGTCAATGAAACTGTTCCAGTTTATAGTGATGAAATTCTGGCAAGTGTATGATTCTGACAGAAGAGAACAGTTGGACAGTTTACTATGGTTCATCCAAATTGCAAATGAAGTTCTGGATTTCATTAGTTTGAGGAAATCAATGGATAAAGTCCTTCTCCTATTTTCTTTTCCTCCAGCTGCTGGTTTTGTTGAGATCTCCAACTTTTGCAAAGGTTTTCTTCTTTGCCCAGCTTATTCTCATCAAAGCAGAGGCATAGAAAGAATGTCAAAAATCACTGGTTTATAGTAAGAATAAGTGTAGTCAGGTGTAAATTATTCCAGCTACTGGTGGTGCTATGAACAGGATTGAATAAGAAGAGAGCTGGAATGTCTTCTAGCCACCATTTCTAGAAATAGCATAATTATTTACATATTATTATGTGACTGGAGCTAGCACAGCAAACACTAAAAGCACAAACCTCAATTTATATAGAAGAATGTCTTAGAAAGAACCTTCCCTTCTTCATACAGCTTAGCTTCTGAATCAGTACATGAATATATCAAATAAGGTCAAGTATGATACAATTCTGGTGTCACGCTGAATTCATGGTAGAGCTAATATTGTTATAGTCCTGTCGTGACTGACATAAACCTGTCACATTTTCAGTAGGGTGATTCATGAAAGATACAGTAGAATCGATGGAGATAAAAATCAGTAATGCAATAACAGCATCCATTTTATAATCTTGCTTGTAGTGTACTGAGTAACCTGATTAAAAGAGTTGCATTTAAACTTAATCTGGCAAAACTGTTTATAAGTGATTTAGGGAGAAGGAACCCAAACTGATCAGCTTTGCAGGTAAGCCATGGTGTAATATATCTGTGTCCACAGGACACATGGTCCCTCATGCTGTCACTGAGCTCTCTGCGAATGGGGGGCAACAGGCGACCCCCATATCTGTGAAACCTGTTCTTGACTGAAGAACTGCAGGCAGCCTGGTAGGTTTCTGTTTGATGACTGCCAAAGTGAAATAGAAAGATCCTGTATAGTGTGCTGCAATGTTAAAATTCTGGTCTGTATTCACACATAGGATCTTATGAGGGTATCTGTCTCCTCCTTGGACTGTGATTCTGCCTGAGCATTTTAAGGTCAAAAGAGGTCATCCTGTCCCACCTACAGCTACTAGGAATTGTGTGTTCTGTATTTTTGGATGAATTAGCTCCTGCCAGTCTCCATGATGTACTTGATGGACTCTGGAGTGTGTTGCTGAAAGAAAGGAGAGATAACTGTGAACATATAAAATACGAGATTGCAACATAGTCATCATGTATGGATTTTATTTTTTTTTCCCTACACATTCATCTCAAAATACACAGAAGTACTTTGGGTGCAGTCTGATAAAAATCTGAAGAATTCCCTGACCTCCAAAAAGCCACATAGACTTACATCATTCAAGGACCTGTGTCTGTTCAGTTTGTTTGTATTGCATACTAAAGAATGAAATGTAACTGCTAGATCCCTTTTGCTAGATAATGATGCTGCAATTATTCGGAGACACACTAATGTGTATATTGCAAGTAAAGGAAGGCAGGAAGAAGAGAAAAATGGAAATAGAAGAAGAAAGAAAGAAGAGAAAGAGAGAGAAAAGACAGAGATAGAGAAAGAGAAAGTGAAGGAAAAGAGAAAAAGAAAGAAAAAGAAAAGAGAAAAAAAAAGAGAGAGAAAGAAAAGAAAGAAAATTACTTAGAAGGATCCAGGAAACAAAGCGTTTGATGACCTAATGAAGCCTAGAATTGTCTTCTGCTTCTCCCCATCCTGCAGTCACTGTAACCTCAGCTGCCTTTCTTGTTCCTTCTTGAGGTCCTCTCTGCAGCAGCACTAGTAGTTCTTTTTCTTCTCCATTTCCAGACACCTGTCCCCCAAACTACTAGCTGCCAAGAGGCAGCAGAGCTGTCTCCAAGAGACACACAGTCATCAGACCAAACCTGCAGGTAACTGTTGAGCTCCACTCTCAGTGAGGCCACTTCCAGCAGTCCTCAAACTCTTACAAAATTTGTAGGAACTGCATAACTTTGAGACCTCTCTCAACTGTCAAAGTTGGCTAGAGTTGGCCAGTGGTTTAGTTATTAGTGTTAGCAAGACTGAGACAGAAGAGCAGAGAGCATCATTTTGCAAACCTAATTTTCTTAGAAAATCTGGCTAAAGAGGGGACTTAATTTTTTTGGCTTAAATCAGAAATTAAATCAGAAGTATCTGATTTCTGAACCCACAAGTTAGATTATAGCTGAGATAGCAAAAATACATATTTCCCCATTCTGCACCCTGTGAAACTGTGTAATCAAAACCAAATTGACGCTGCTATTGCAGCAAAGCCTGTGCTTTTGTGAAAGGCTAGATCTGGGGAGATTTGTTTTCCTTGTGGGGCAAAAGTGGATTAAGATGCTATGCTAGTTCCATTCAAGCCATGCAGCATTATGCCAACAATATCTTTCCTTCCTCTCTAGCCTGGGAGACAGTGCAATCAGGATGCAGACAGACATCAAAGGGAAAAGCTTTGATAGCAATTTTTGGAATATCAGGCCCATCAGTATTGCTCAGCTTTCTCTTCATTACAGGGAAACATGTTTCAAGAAATCAAGCAGCACAGGAAGTTCAGAAGTACACTGATGTTTATTATTCAAAACGTGTGATCTACATCCTTCACACATCTCAAAATTTACCCCGTTCTGTTATGTTATGGGTGATGAATAAAGCACAAAATCAAAGAGAATTTTTCGTCTTACTGTAAAAGCCCTTTACAATGCAGAATATTCACAGGTATCTTCATAAACGTTCCTTTAAACATTCATATGTTTGAATCAGAAGGAAGAAAAGAAGCCTTTGCAAAGACAGCAGAGAGCCACTGAAGGAGATGATGTCCTTTAAGGTGGTGGTGGAAGAGGAGCTGGGGCTTATGTGGTGTTTTCTCAGTGACTCAGACTGCTGCAATATGCAGGAAGGACACAGAAATGTTAGGAAAGCAGGTGATAATTTGTGTGGTGATTCCTGCATATGGTTATACAGTTTGTACTTATGGGCCATATACAATAACAGGGATGGCAGACCTTCTGAAGCAGTACTATACTGTTTCACTGTAGGCTTTTGCTGACATAGTAAGGTAGCTTATAGCCCTCCAAATTCCTACCCGTCACCGTTATTCAGTGTGTGCTCTTTTTCTCTGCCCTCACAGCCCTCAAAATTGAAGCTGGAGGCTGCTTCAGAAGCTAACAGACTTGCCTTATAAAGGTGATCGCTTTTATGAGATTCAGTGATTGGAGTTCTGCTACAATAGCTCTTTACTGTAGTCCTACTATCTCCTGTCATCACGAGCTCAAGCACCAAAGACACAAGGAGGATAAAGAAAAGGAAATGGAATGAAAAAATCTTAGATAAGAGTGAATTGGCAGGTTGATGATAATCTTAAGTATGTGGAACTGCATTTAGGCATGTTTTCTAGTTAAACTGTAGTACTTAACAGCATGCAGAATTCTTAAGAGATTATAGAATGCAGGGTTTATTGCAAAAACTGTCATGAAGTTCCCAAATACACATCTCTTATCCTGGTATATTGTGGTGTGCCCCAAACTGGAAGGAGCACTGCAGTATGAACTAAGAAATATAGAAATATGGATGTGCTTATAAAGCTACCAAGACAGTATAAGAATGTATTTGCAGCTAATGGGCAATAAGGATTTATTCATTTTTCTTTCGTTAGGGATGCCTTTGTATTAAGTTAAGACTCAAAATGTTCAGTATTTCTGGCAGGAAAAGAAAAATCGAGCAAGTTGGGAGAAAGGCGGAAAGTTTCCTGGCTGTGTAAGTCTTAAAAATTCAAATAACTGGCAGTGACAAAACAATGACAACTCTGACTGCTGCTGACAGTCTGCTACTTTTACAGTCACCTTCCAGAGCTTTATTGCTTATCGTCAGACAGCACAGTTGGCCCCAATGGAAAAGACAGGTTGCTGCAGATGACAGGATTTTTACAACGGGCAATCATGATGGCATTAGTGTTTATCCACTGCAGTAAGTATATAAATCACAGCAAATGGGCTTCCCCTCGGAGTCAGAATCTGTTGTTTTATTTTTGCCCAGGCACAAGTATTTATCCACCAAATTGTGAAATTGCCAGACATAGTTTATGCCCGGTCCAGTGAGCAGTTGGAGTTTACTTTCCACAGATCACAAAACCGATATTAGAATGCCACTTGGAGACCCAGATGTTAAATTAAAGGAGGTGTGTGGATTTATTAGCGAGCTCTCCCTACTCTGTGCGAGCTAGAGGTGTTTTGTAATTTATCTGTGTACATGAAGAGAAGGTTTAAGCAGGTGCTGTTCCTCTTAGGGGGTCTTTGGTGGGAAAGTGAGGTAACGTGGTATGTATTCAGGGCTGCACACTGTCCTCAAGTCCTGTGAAACTCATGGATGTAAGCAGCTTGGAAACAGAAGGTTAATTTTACCCAGGTAAACACAGATATACAGTTTTAGCTCAACAGTCGGACTGTTCATTGCTGTAGAATAGGCACTTCCCAGAAATTGTTACATAAATGAGAGGAATTACAACATAAGCATGTTTGGAGCTTTTCATTCTGGTTTTCAATGTCAGGCAGTATCTACTTTTACAGGTTTGCAAGGAAGAAATCAGAAACCCTTTAAAGGAGAATTATGGAATGTTATCCCTCAAGAAAACTCTTTCCCAGCTTCTTATCCTCTACTACTACCATGCATGAATTCTGCATTTAATCTTATTTGATGTAATCATAGCTGTTCTCATTCTCCATGTGTTTCATCTTTTCTTGAATCCCACTGACCTCTTTGTTCTCGGTATCACCTTGTAGCAACACATTCTGCAAGTTAATTGTTCTTTGTATCAAGCAGCATTTTCTTTTCTCCATTTCAGATTTCACTGAGTACTTTCTTTTATCCATAAGTATGAAAAGGATAAACTGGAGAGGATAATCATCTGCCTGTACCACTCTTGCTGTTTGCTGTATCTGCATCCCATTTCCTCTGCGCAGTTCTGTCTGTTGGCAGTCCCATCCACAAAGGTAGAGCCTGAGTGGTGAGACAGTCTTTATTCCCCTTAGTATTAGCAGTCAAATCCAAATTTTAGTTGCAGTTAAACAAGGTGCTGTTTGTTGAGGGAAGAGGAAAGAAACAGCTAAGAGAAGGGAGAGTGATTGCTTTTCCCTCTGGAGGCATCCTGCTGGGAAATTTTGGTCCTGAGAGGAAAGTTGTGAAGGTTAAGCAACAGTAGCAGGAATTTCACAGCTTGGAGCTTGCATCTGTGCTTTTGCTTCTGCCCTCTCCCTTTTGTCAGAAAAGGATGCCCTGAGAGGATCAGCATCTTCTGATCTCCCAAAAAAGACATCCTATTTCCCAAACTGCCCTGCAGAGGTGAGCTCTCTCCTGTAAAACCCTGCTGTGGCATTGTGTTTTGTTTTTTTTTTTGACATGGCACTCTGAGGTCACCCAACCATGATTTTTATAGCACTCTGCCCTCTGCCTCTGGAGGGCATTTTCTTGTACAGATCAAAGCTTAACTTTTTTCATATAGAAAGCCTATGATGTTAGCCTCCAGTTGTACAGCTATAGATAGGTGTTGACTTTTGTGTAGGCACTGGTATAAAGGAAATGGTAATTTCCCGTATGTAGATTATAACATCAAGTATAACATCAAGACTTCCATCCTACATAAAGTTAACTTTTCTGAAAGTGGGCTATGCCCCCTGCTAAACAAGAGTTTCTTTGAAAATAACCTCCCACCTTTTATTCAGCACCTTATTGTCTGGAGTTATCTCAATTGTCTCATGCTGTAGAATGGTTTTGGTCACACTGTGAGACAGAAAAGATAGACCCTTGCTAGCTATATTTGTCCACAGGTAATGCTATGTATTTTATGCAACAGCAAAATAAGCACCCGTATAAATAGACACAGGGACATGCTCTCTGATCTTGTCTGGAAAGGCTAGGATGTTTCCCTGGGGCTGTGTTCAGATCTGGAAGTAAAACACACACTGATCTAAATGATCCTGTGGGCTTTTAAACAGAGACATGGCTTACCGCACCAAGGCAAATGCCATTTTTCTTTAAGTTCAGAAAATGTATATGTGTGTACAAGTCAGAGATGTGCATGAGCAACCACAGAGAGCAGGGTCCACTGTCTCATTTGAAATAGGAAAGCTATCTGTGAAACGAAGAAAGCAAAAGGTGTACCCTTGATGTCTTATATGTCATCTAATTTTTGTGCTACAAAAAACAGGAGTCTAGTTATTTGTGCCCACATTGCTGTCACCCTCGTCTGTTCCCATTTGTATAACATATCTCATGCCCATTGAAATGGGTTTTCTGCTTGCAAGCAGCAACTGCTTTCAGCATTTTCTTTAAAACAGGTGTTGTGCTTCATTGCGTTACAAACCAGGGAGCTGCTATGCTGGGCACAGTATAACCAAGTGCTTGTATCTTCCGTGTGGGATTTACAAAAGTGCTGTAATTTGGCTTGATTGCACCAAATGTTCTTGATGGTAAAGCCTCAGACTTCACTGGAGTAGTGTTAGGCTCATGTCAAGCACTTCTAAATATTTCTCTCTGCTAGTTCTCTGTCCTCAGCGCATCAGCAGATGCAAAGCAAGACTCTGTACTGGAAAAGTGAGTTTTTTCCAGGTATGTGTTACTTCAAATGACAAAAGATAAGTTCCATGTCTGACCAGGTGCTTGGAAATGTGCCAGAGGTCTTTCCTGGTTGTCCAGCCCTATTAGTGCATACAGCAACATTTATATTTACTAGTCCCATTGTTTTTCCTTCCAGTTCAGAAATTCTAGCAACTACAGCTCTGCTGAGAATCCATTTTTGATTAAAAAAAAAAAAAAAAGAAGAAGAAAGAAAGAAAGAAAAATGCAATCCTATAAATATATAAATTTATCTAAAGCTGTGTCAAGAAGAGCTAATTGGATTTATTTATCTCGGGGGGAGGGTTAATAGCAGGACAGAAGGATGTACACTCTAGGACTCCTGAGATCATGACAACAGATGTTCCCAAGAGAGAGACACCCCTGAGGAGATGAAGAGTCTTTAAAACGCTCTTTACAGCCATATTGCACCTGCCAATACTCCTTTCTTTTCTCAAGAGAAAAGGAAAAATACTAGTCATACATGTAGGTGGGCACCAGTAGTTGAGTAGGAGGATTTTTTTCTTATTTTTGCCCAGACTGAAAGTTACACATTTCACCAAGAAGCAACCCTGAGGAATATGAACAAACTGGAGAAATTCACTGTTGTATGCCAAATTCAAATAACCCAGGATTACTTGAATGAAAATTACCTTTGCTATTCCTGCTTTTCATTTTCCTGGAAATCTAGTTTTTCAGAACTCTGAGAAATATGCAACATGCTACATTTACCCATGGGAGTCCCCAGAGGCTTGTAAGGACATACGTACTTGGATGTCTACAGGCAAGCGGAGCCAGCTCAGTCCAAAGAAGGCTTAAATGAATTGGAGAACACAGCCCAGGGTAACGTGCTGTGTCAAGGGAGTGCTACAGCATGGCTCCACAGGTTTGACTCCAGTCCTTGCTTTTATTCAGCTGTCTTGGAAAGCCAATAGAGATGCTTAATATCTGTGTAGACGTGCCCTGACAGGATGTCTATAGTGCAAGGTGCTATACAAGCACACTTTTACCAAAGAAGCAAATGTGAAATGTGATTTGAAATAGGAGTGAAATTCTAAAGCATCAAATTTATATGCATTTGGTAGTATAAAAATTACAAATCAATGCAAATTGAGAGGGTCACTTATCACTAAGTGGCCTTGACCCATGATATCATGGAATAATCTGTTATAGGGAAGAACATTGTGAAGTTGCTTAGTTTATAACTATAGTAAATAGAAATAACCTTTTACTACCTAGGTCAAGCAGTTCATTTTGCACGTAAAAAACAAAAATGCATCATCTTGTTGCAGTGATGAGCATCTTGTCCTCATAATCAGGTAAAAATAATACAGGTCTGAGGACACAGACTTTTAGCACTAAGAGGTTATTCTGTCTTTCAGTATGGTATCTTTAGATGTGTCTGGGCACAAGGCTCTCCCAATATTAGCAGAAGGTGCTGTAAATCCGTCGAACAAAACAGCTGACGGCCCCACTCGTGTGGCTGCAGGCATCTATGGTGGCTGAGCTCCAGTGCCCTCACAAGATGCCTGCCAGTGGTAGGCTTCCATTAGGCTTCACTTCTGGACAATATATTCTGTTTTGTCTTTGTCCAGATGTGGTGCATCTGGCTTATGTAGTCCAGAACTGCTCAGGGATGCAAGCAAAAACCTGGTGACTGAGGACAATCAGAATATTAACTCCAAAAACATGTTTTGAGCTGTAGCATACCTGTTCCCTACAAAGCTTTTGACTCACCACCTAACAGCAGCAGCAGAACCATCACTATTGAACAAAATATGTATACGTTTTGTGTGCCCTCTATTGTAAATAGAATATATTATAGGCTTGTTTACTCCAAATTTTCATTTCATAGTGGATCTGTCATTCACAGGCTCTGTGTCGAACATTTTATTTGGCAACTATCCTTCCTCGGTAATCCAACAAACCCCAGTTGTGCTAATAACAGAACAAAAACAAGGCAAGTTATGACATTTCAAAACACAACTTTTAATGGAAGCTTGGGAAAAAAATGCTGGAGTGCAAACATCATCAGCATCATCCTAACAGCTGGTCCTGAAGAGGAAGCTGCATGACTGTATGTTATGGATGAGGACAAAAGTGACAGTAAAAGTCAAAGGAAATGTGAAAAGTTGCACTGTGGCTGTGATAAAGTCAGGTGCAGAAAGAAAATACGTTTTTGGGGAGTCATGCTGTACACAGTGCCATAAAACAGGGAAGGGCTGGAGCCCCAGGTTGCGCTCCAATCCCCAGGGGACGGGAGGCTAGTTCAGCAGGTAGGATTTAGATTTAGTTCAGCCTTGTCTGTTATAATGGGAATCAGTAACAATAACCTGTAATCTCTTAGGTGTTTCTGTCCAGTTTGGTAGGAGGTAAATGAAGGCCAAAATAGAAATAAGACATTTTTATTTTCATTTTAGAATCGTTGAGTTGATTATAATGCTACATAGTGGAAGAACAGTGAGCCAGAGACCAGACTCTGAATCCAATATAGCCCTCCTTTCTGTAAAATAAATAAAAGAGATTTGTCATAAATGAGTCAAAAGGGACAGAAATGTGTAACTTAGCATCACAACCAATTGGTTCTTAAAATGGTTACTTAATCATCAGGCTCTAAATAAAAGCCCTGTCAGTGACAATTATATTTTTGGATATGAACAGGAAGCAGAAAGAAAAAAAAAATCCTGGACAGAGTACACATCCTTAAAAGTGGTACTGAAAGCGACAAATTTTCCCTGCACTTTCTTGTTAAAGCAAGTGCAAAATTGGACTGCCCCAGGGTGGTGCAGTCATCACACTCAGCTCGTCTGAAATAGGAAATTTCTTGGGAATGTGCAGCTGAGTGGGATGCATCCGGGAGCCCAGCGTGCCCTGTAGTGCAGCCGCTGCTGGGCAGCTAGCCAGATGTCAGGACCACTGCAGCGGAGCGTGCACGAGAGCGTCCATGCTGCCATACAACTTCAGATTAATTTCTCCCCTAACCTGTTCCTGCAGGGAGCTCTTGATGGAAGGGAGGACATAAACCATTTTGTTTGCCTTCATTCATACCACTGGTCTGAGAGGCTTTTCATAGGTTTTCAAGTGTAAGGGATTATTAAAAATAAATCCTCCTTTGTTCTTTTTCTTTTTTGTTGTTGACACAATGTGACATGCTGTTTTGGACCCTTTGTGCTTCCTTACTTTATGTATTTCCAAAGATATGTTCAGAACTCACAGGGAGCCCTTGCATATTGAAAATTTAGTGAAATTTGAGTGTCAGAGCATTTTTTTCCCCAGGTTATGTGATCTTAATTGTCCCAGGAAGATAATTTTAAGTGCCATCTCCTGGTATGCCATTCACTGCTTCCTTCCTACTTGCTTTGGTTTAGCCATAGAGAAGCTGAACAAATGGTCCTGTTGGAAGTTTTACTTATGCTTAAAAGATTAAACCTTTATATATGTATTTCAATCTTGTGGGTTATACAGCCCTTTATAGTTTTTCTCTTATCAGCTTTGTTTTCATTCTATTTTGTGTGGGAAGTCACACGGATGGAAAACTAAAGGTTTCCAGGAGGTGTCAGTCATTCAGGCTTGGAACGATGTGTACCAATTGCTTGGTGCACAAACTAGACCATTGTGCAGAAACTATGAGATGAGAAACTTCAGAGAAGCATTCTGTCAGTGCTTTTGCAGTGTGCAAATGCATGTCCCCTAAACCTGTCTATATACAGAACAACAAAATTCTCTCAAATGATGAATAAATAAATGAATAAACAGTCATACAAATAAAATATTTAGTTGGCCTACGGAGAATATCTTCCTTCCCTCCTCTAATTAGATAAAACTTCACTGCAATACAGATGAGACATTTAAATATTTGCTCACTGTGGTTTAAGGGAGTGAAACAACTTCTGTCAGAAGGACGCAGACATAGTTCCAAGGTAACGCTTGCTCACAGAGGAGAAAAAAAAAAAAAAAAAAAGAGAGAAATTTTTTTAAAAAATAAAACAGGTGTTTTTAAGAATGGCTTGAGTATTACGAAGCAGACAAATGTAACACATAGCAGAAATACTAAATTATTCCAAGTCTTTCCCTGGCCAGAATCCCAGAGATTTCAGCCCAGGATTTCCTCAAGCGCTGGGAAAAATGTGAAGTCTGCACTGGATGGCTCAGCAACATCTGGCCTATCACAGGTTTACACGCTGAAATAGCAATTATTTTTAAGTTGACTGTGATAAGGTTAATAATTTTTCAAAGAAAAATTGAGAGGCAAGAAGAACGAGCTCACATGAGAGCTGTGTCAAAATCAGGTAATTTGGAGACTGTTTCCTGTTAATGAGAACAGCATAGGGAAGAAGTGGATCCCAAAACAAGCTCTGCCTGTGCCCCAGTCCTAGCTGTCTACTTTTTAAAAGTTCCTGTGGGAGCCATAGGTGACTATTTGTGACTGTTTATTAAGAAGGAAGAGTGGGACATTGTGATTTGCCTGAAAAATGGCAATCTAGGTGGGTTGATAGCTGACCCATTGCCATCTGTCTTGATGCTAAAGTCTGTGTGGTCATAAAAATTCACCCCACGAGGTGGATTTTTCCTTTTTTTTTTTATTTTTTTGTTGTTGTGTGCTTAGAGGTGAACATAAATCTACTGTCCTCAGATTAAAATAAGCTTTTTCACAGATACAGATATTCTGCCCTGGGAGCATTTATCTGATAAAAGCAGAATTTGTTATGTGTTTTATTTCCACAGAAATAAATCGTGCCTTTGCTAGTTTGGTTTCCATTTTACCTCTTTTTTCTTTTTTTTTTTTTTTTTTCTTTGATTTACGGATCAAGGGAAATTTAAGGATAAACTACACTATTATCTGATGGGGATAACTGTGATCCAGTGGGGCATTTTCTTAGGGACTGGACCAGCCTCAAGATCAAAACTGATCACAAAGGAAGTTTATGGGAAAAAAGACAATTTGACAGGATTCATTTGTCAAGATCATTGCTGTGAAACCCTGATGAAAAAATTGTAACTGCATATTGTCCATGGAGAATTGTAGTCATATTTTTCTCCTTGCATGAGAAATGTGAAGAATGCCACCAGACCAGAGTTGTTTTAAGTAGCCGATACAACTTAATTCTCTGTAGAGCTGTGGTTTTTTTTTGTTTTGTTTGTTGTTGTTGTTTTTTATATAAATATGCATTTGACTTAATAGCTCACACATTGGAAAATGACTTCAAGTTGTATTCTGTGATTATATTCAAGTCTGGATTTTTCTAAACAGATGTGGTGTTTGAGCAGAAATTAAGCTGTTTACTCTTTACCGTGTTTGGTTTTATTTGTTGTTGTTGTTGCATTTTGGCTACATACCCTGTTACACAGAACTAGCATTTTTACATGGGTGAAAATTCTTCTCAGATACAGAGAATGAAGTTAGTCACTTCACTCCAAGCAAACCTCTGAGTAGACTCAGTGGGTTAAAAAACAACAAACAAACAAACAAAAAACAAAATAACAAAACAAAAAAAAAAACAGCCTCTGGAAAAAAGATCCTTTCTACTTCTCTTTTTGGGTGAGCTGAGTGTCATAGGAAAGTGAGTCTGGTAAAATCAATGGTTTCCAGAGTTGCTCACATTCAAAAGCACCAACTCTCAACTGGAATAAGCTGAGCTGACCATGATAGTACCTTCAACATCCTGATCAGCTTTGGGGACATTGGTAGCTCCTTCAGTTTCTTCTTCTGGCTATATTCACCTTGTCCCTGGAGAGGGTGTGTCTGACAGAAGGGTCTCTTAAAACTGTTGTCTAAGAAAAAACAATAAAATAGTCTTGTGGATTACTGCCACAACACTCTTGAGATGCAGCATATTTATAATAGCTGTTGAATGTTTGTGGCATGTTCCCACATGTGGCAATGTAGGATGAAGAAATGGATTTGTATTTTTATTTTTTTGAATGGAGAATAATACATTTTGTGGCTATGCTTGAAGCTATATGAAGATATGTGGCTGTGAATGAATGAGAATGAAATTTTCTGTCACATTTGAGATTTACGTTTCCTTGGTATCATGATGGGATTTCTAAGGGATGCATGATTTTGCTTGGGGTTATGGGTTGTATGCAGCTTCTGCTTGAAGTTGTCTAACTGATCTGTAGATTGAATCTTACAAATTGTTTGGTTTCCTTGGCATGTCTCATATTTCAGATTATGAAAGCTTCAGGCTTCCCTTAGTAGGCAGCAAACCCAAGTTAATATTCGGCAAAATGGTATCTACTCATAAATAGGATGTGAAAACATTAATTGTTTTCTGTTAATGAGCTACTTTGGAGAGCTATGCGAGGAACCCAGAGTGTCATGGAAATTCTCTATCAGTGAGCTGGGTAACTTCCCAGGTCTATCAAAGCCGCCTCGGTAGTGTGTTCCCCTTTTTTCTTGCCCCAGCACACATGGACACCATGGTATTTTATGTTTGAAATGTTGTTTAATGTATTTTTATCTTCAATTTGAAAACCATTTTGTTTTTGTATGAGAGAGTTGTATAATAAATTTTGCCATATTTTCCTGATCTTTGATTTTCTGCAGGCACAAAGCTTTTGTAAACCTGGCAGCTTACTTAACTAGCAGTGGAGGTAATGGCATCGTTGACATATTCTGTGATGTGTGTCCAGTTCTTTCCAAAGGTGCAATCTATTTTAAGGAATTAATTTTCCTTTGGGATAGTCAGTAGATTTTTAGTGGTATTTAATTACACCCACTTGCCTGTTAGACAGTGCTCTGTGATCACTGTAGCATGGTCCTTTGTATAAGAATTAGATGTGCTGCTTAGAGAAAGGATTTAATATCCTTTTTCCAGCTTCACTTCTCAATTTTCTTTGCTTTTGTTTCTTCCATCTCACCTATCATGACACTTTCATTACATTGACTCTTCATTATCACATCCATTTCCTCGTTTTCCAATTCTGGTTGAATTTTACTTCCTCATGTACAATTGTAGTACTCTCCCCGTCTCAGCACCGCAGACCCATTTCTGCCTGCTCAGTCTGCTGGGTTCCAAGTGCCATTTAATACAGTTCTAATCACTGCCCTAAGTGCTCAAGATAATAAATTTCCTTTACCCGCCAAAACAATTCGTGTGGAGCGATGCAGATGAAAAAGGTGCACCAGGCCTTACAGCCGGCAGGGCTTCCTGTCCCTCGTAGCCACCTCTGCAGAGCTGGAAATCCACTGTCCGTCCTGCGGCCGATGCCTCCAGTGCACGGCGGAGCAGAGCAGAGCTGCCAGAGGGAGCATATCAGGGATATTAGAGAGGGAGCTGGTGCAGGAAGGCAAGGCTGTGCGGGCCAAAGTCCTTCTCATTCTTGAGTGAGGTGTTTTGCAAAGACATTTTCTACCATTTAATAGTTATTAGTATGGAGCTGGAGAACAACGGGGAAAAAAAGCTTGAATCCAAAATATAATTATATAGATGAATATCTAACATAAAAGAGCCCTTCTGAGAAATCAGACTTTTCCTCAATTTCAGTGTACTTGCGAAAACATGAGAAAATTAAAGTACCTGAAGATACATAAAACTTCGCTTAGTTTTCTTTCCAGAGATGTAATATTAATTTGGGGAAATTGAAATAATAACATGGCTAAGAAATGATTATGCAGAGTGAATATCCATGCTCATTCTGTCTTTCTTTGTACACTGTACACACTTTTTTCAAAATGGACTCTTCTACATGTTCCTGAATTTATTCTGAGTCCAAATTAAGGGAAATGTGATTAGTACTCTAAGGAGTCACTCTCCTTTAGGATAACCCTGTGCACTGCTGCAGGCGTGTAGCTTTAAGCCCTGTACCCCAGCAGGAGCAAAGGTGCAGGGAAGAGTGCTCACAGCATCCCCTTGTATGGGCCATAGCCACATCATTACAAGACAGATGAGGTGTGTATCACAGTGCCACCCAAAAAATGCATTTGAGAGGTTTCTCTGTTTGTGCATCCATGGGAGATCCCCTCTGAAATATGGATGGATCATGTCCTTCTTGGAGGCTTAAAATTCAGCAAAGCAAAAATGTGTGCAACATCTCTACAGGAAATGTGTCACGGTGTATGCCATTGGAATGCCTTATTCCAATTTTTATTTTTCCAAATATTGGGGCCAAACCCACCATCCTCCTGTGGGAAGTTGGGATTTGATTATACTACTGCAGCTCACTGAAAAAAAAAAATCTTTGGAATGGTTTTTATCAGCTCTACCTGCAAGACAGAGTTGAAAACGTATTCCTTTCAGTAGGCACCATTCATCTATTAGCAGCACCACTACCTCTGCTTTAAGTGGACTGACATGGAAAACACTGATAAAAGTAAAAAGTAATATAATTCTTCCTTAACATATTAGCCTGTAGTATTTTGCCATGATTGCTGCCTTAGAGAGAAGGAATATTCACATTAGTTAACTTTGAGCACTGAACTTTGGTGTCTAGATTAGGGACCCACAGAATGCTGTGCCAGTGGAGACATTTCTCCAGAGGGCAATTCCCTCTTCTCCAGTTAGGTACCTACCTCTTTCCATTGACTTTATTACAGTACTAATTTAAATACCTTAATTAGATGCCTAAAATTCAATGCTGCAAATTCTCCACTTGCTTAATGTGAACCTATTTCTGCATCTAAAATTTCGGCTGATGCTTTGTTGTTCTGATCTGGTTTTGTGAAACCTGCAGCAGAAATGCAAAATCACAGAGATTCTGCTCTGTAGTTTTTTGAACAAAAATGAAAATAGTGACCATTTTTCTCATATGTAATTCTTATCTGATTTCATTCCTTTTTCGAAGGAACGTGAAAAAATGAATAAACCACAAATTCAATCTTATATTCTTATCACAGGAATCTCAATATGTTGCATTTTTTCTTACCCTGTGTTTACTACAAAAAATGGAAAATTGAAATGTACAATATCAGATCTGTCTGTATTCAAAAATCCTATTGACCCCCAAAATACAAATTAAATCTAAAAAATCCATTGTCTACTGTAGTGGCAAGATAAGGAATATTTCTGGGTTAATAAATTAATGATTTGACATCATACTTAAAAATAAAAGAAAAATTAAAAACAACTTCCAAATTACCAGAATTAATTAAAATGTAATTATTTTTGAACTACCTTAAACTCGTGTTTGTGATCTGAACTATTCCTGCACCACTTCAAATGTGAATGGAATTGAAATGTAAAAGTCAGGACTGTAGAAAGCTGAATATGTGGAGAATTTTGAGTAGATGCAAACTCTGAAATGATTAAACATTTCCTGGAGTGTTATGGGCCTAACCAAAAGGCCACAGAAATCTTCACACCTAATAATTCTAATGTTGTTTTTTGAACACTTAAAAATGCAAATCATGTTTGTTCTAAAACTATATTTGACTTTGTTAGGTGTTCTCAATATACTTGAGAAGAATTTGGGTATGAATCTAAGCTCTTGCTTTGGAATCATTGATGTGTTTTCATTAACAATTCTCTGAGGGACAGGATTCAGTAATCACTCTTTTCTTTGCATCCTTCCATTGTGACAGTGAAAGTCTTTGTGGACAAGAGCGTACACAGAATATAAATTTTGTTTCCAGATTTTTTTTTGTTTGTTTTGTTTTATTTTTTTCCTCACAATCCTGGAGTGAATAGGAGAGGTAGTGATAGAGTCCAAGCCAAACTAATTAATTATATCCTTAAACAGTGATGGATAGATATCCTCATGCAGAAGCTGTTTTTTTCTATGTAGGAAGTCCCTTCTAAACCTTTGTGTTACTTTATCGAGATTTTCAGACAGATCCAATTTTAGGTGGATTGATAGAGGAAAATTGATCATTAATCCTGGCTTAACATCTCATTCAGGAATTTGTGGCAGCATGCCTGATAAGTATTTTGGATCCTCTCTTGAGTGTGAAGGTGAAGACACAA
The DNA here is from genome assembly GCF_047663525.1 of Anas platyrhynchos. Classification (NCBI taxonomy): domain Eukaryota; kingdom Metazoa; phylum Chordata; class Aves; order Anseriformes; family Anatidae; genus Anas; species Anas platyrhynchos. The sequence continues at coordinate 109,724,033 of NC_092587.1, read as the reverse complement.
AAGATTGGCTGAGAAATGTAACATCCTGAAGCAAAAAATGGGCAGATTATTTTTCAGTCTATTCTTTTCTAAAAAACAATGCACTGTGTTACAGTCACATAATGACACTGCTGATATGCAACATTTCTGTTCTGATTAATTTACTGCATGGATGAGATCACTCTGTACTGCAAGATGTCTTAAATGATGGTTCTGAATGTTTGGCAGGGCTGTTATAAAACATTGTTCTGGAAAGCAGTATATTCAAAATTCACAACATGTTGTTTTTTTCACTTTTGCTAGACCATATGCAAGTAGACAGTTTGCATCAGGCCCCAAGTGCCTACTTCTGAATTATTACCTAAATAGGGAATATTTTGATAAAAGCAAAAAGCTTTCTGATGGCATTTCATGCCCCATTAGAAACTAGAGGACCAACTACTAATAAGGTTATACCAAATGTGTACTTATTCATGTTCTTTTTCCTCACTATGCAAACGTTTCCAGCTTTTGCCCATTATGAATGTTACAGTGTATGATGTGTGAATCAATCCTATCTGTGCACACACAGCAGAATGAAAGGTATAATGATGTGGGAGTGAAGTGTCAATGCATAATTCATATCTGACAGCGTACTCTGTGGAGTGCTACCCGGCAGCCTTCCATGGCAGAGAGGTCCTCACGCGCTTCGGAAATTCATCTGCATCAGCTCATTGTATTTCTGCTTGGGTGGCAAACTCATCATTTAGGCTGAGTGAAATGCCATTCAGTGGTACTGCTGTAGTGGAGAATAAGGACAATGTAACTCTGCAATACCCAGTTTAGACCTTGTAGTCCAAAGAACTCGTCTGGTGGACAGTTTCTCCTCTAGCTCAAAAAAAACACCCCACTTGCCTCCACCAATGATCCAAACCCTTCAAACCAGTAATTTAGCGTTACCAAATCATAAATCAGTAAACACCCTGGCAGCTCTGTCCTGCAAGTGCTAGCAGCATGACCTGCTGGGGTCAAAGGCATTACCTAAGTGAAGACGTGCAGTTGGTTCTGGGAGTAGTTGCTGTCTTCAAGCTGCAGCAAAGCAGAAAACTGTTGAGCTAAAGCTATTTGCTTGGGTCACCTGATTGTGTTTATATCTTACAAGACTTAGGACCGTCAGACTGTCAGTGCATTTAAATTCCAACGTACACCTCAGTGTTGATCTCCCACACAGTCATTACATATTGGTGTAAGATAAGGACCCAGGGCTTGGTCTCACAGTAGGAGGCCATAGGAACAGATCCCAGTTTTGACCTGAAAAACTCATTTGCTGGAAAATGCATTTTCTGAGACTCCCATTTTATTTGAAATTTCATTTTATCTATGTATTTTTTAAACCTTCACTTTTTTTGAATGAATGCTTTTGCGCACCATGCCTTGTGATTCGTTGCTATTCCCAGATCATAATAACAAGGTTTATTATATTCTAACCCAGTGTGCTGTGACAATATTGCAAAATTATTGTTTTGTTTCTCCTAAACTCAAGGTTTTTTGTTTGTTTGTTTGTTTGTTTTTGTAACAGTAATAATAATAAAAGACATACAGGCTGATGAATTATCTACCATATCAGACTGCAGCACAATAGAATCTGAAATAGCTGAGAAAGTAAAACTGAAAAATACCTCAATTTACAAGTGAAACACTAACACACGCTAAAACTTTTGCTGCAGTATTCCTCTTCTGGTTTTAGTTTTGTCTTCACAAGAAGACAAGACTCATGCTGCTCAGGTGATGAATTTTAAACAGATTGTAGGGATGTTCAGTGTAGGCTTTCTCTGGAATGCGTAAATTGCCTTCTTTGTGCAGGCTCCAGCTCAGGGAAAAGCAGTACTTTTCAGTCTGGGAAGAGATGTATTTCCAAATGAATAAATAATCACTATTGGTGTGCAGCTAGATAATAGCTAACTTCTCACATAATATATCAGGTAGAATAATTTGAAATGGAATTGGTACTGCTGACTATGTGAGTTACCTTTTCTCAATGTATAATTCTTGTGAAGTTTATAACTTCAACCAAGGAAGTTGAGTTAACCATAATTTGTTTCAGTTTCATAGAAGCATAGAATAGAATCATAGAATCATCTAGTTTTGAAAAGACCTTCAAGATCATCAAGTCTATCAACATGACCTACCAAGTCCCATCACCAGACTATGTGCTGCAGTTCCATGTCCCCCCCTCTTTTAAATACCTCCAAGGATGAGGACTCCAATGAGGACAGCCACTCATAAATTTTATTTTTCTAGTCCCTTCATCAGCTTCATTGCTCTTCTCTGCACACTTTTGAATACTTCAGTATTCTTCCTGTAGTGAGGGCCCCAAAACTGAACACAGTACTCGAGGTGTGGTCTCACTGGTGCTGCATATGAGGGAATGAGGCGTACAAGGAGCCCCAGCTTCTGGGGGATTTTCACAAGCAGAATCTGCCAACTGTGTGGAGTTTTGAGGGATGACTAGCCTCAAACCTTTGACATCTTTCCTACTGGTGGGAGGATTTAAATCTGGGTGTCCATCCTAGCCCCCATGTTATAGGGCATAATCTGCCTTCCCCCTCTGAACTAAAGTTCTCAAGAACATGAAGAGAATGGGTGGATGACAGATATCTGAAGAAATTACTGGGTAAAGGCAGTGATATTAATTATCTTTCACTGTAGCAAATATTTATGTCATGCAAAGGTTGTATCTATTCTCAGAGAAAGGACATGCTATTTAACATCTGTTAAGCTCACCAAACTCCTTTGTATTAAATTCTACACACCCTTTAAATGTCACCAGTTCTAGGACATGTTAAAGATAGAATACTTTGTTTGCCCTATATTTGGAGGCAGTTGGCACATTCTGGCATACTGTGCTGTTTGAAATAATGTGCAGAACAAAACATAAAGCCTCAAAATAAGACCCTGGTGGGATTTTAGATGTGCGCAGGCCCTTTGCTGGCCCTCTGTGTGGAAGTGAGCTCCAAGCAAAGCCAGGATGGGGTGGCTACCTACCTCTCAGTTCTGCACAGTCCAGTGTGCCAACAGAGTGTACTTTTAATGCTGGGCTCTGATTTCCATTTCAGCAAGCAATTATAGAGAGAATAGGATTAAGTGCATTGTAAGTGAAAAAGAAATTGAAGGACTGTTCTGTTTTTTCAGAGAAAATGTTGCACAGGTTAAGATTTAAGATGCTATATAAAGGCTGGTCATTTAGTTTTGTTATTCACTTTTGTCTACTCAGGATACAAGTTTTGGGGGCAGAAACCACTTCTCTGTGTGCACTTACACAACATAAAGGAAATACTGATTTTTCCTGTACCTCTGACTGACCTTCAGAACTGCTCAAACTACTTGATTGGTTGAAATGAAAAATTCTTTTCATGGGAAACTAGTAAAAAAGAGACTTAATGAGGATAAGTGTGCTTCAGATGCTAGACTATGGTACAGGATTTCTGAGCTAGAGAAGTAGTTTTTGAGGAGATGGTGCCCTACCTATCATGATTAAAGCTCTTAGTAGCATCTCAAACTGTCTCCTAAGGAATGATGCAGACCACCAGACTGTACTACCTATGTGCACTGAAAAGCTTAAAATGGCAAGGGGTGGAGGGAGCAGCGTTGCTTCTTGAACATAGAGAGAGCAAGTTTTGTGGAGGAGGCCTGGTAAGAGTGACCTCTAGACACCTTGATGGGAGTCATAATATGATAAATACTATTTTCAAGGGAATTAAGATGTACACTATTGTATATAGCAATCACCTAGTATGGTTTCTGAGAAGTATTCATCTGGAGACAGTGAGCAACTCAGCTCTACTAACGTTTGTGGGACCATCACTTTCTGAGGAGATGCCTGCTACTAGTTTGCATCAGGCAAAGGAAGAAAGCAGAGCATTAAATAGGAAAGGAAAAAGCAGTAGAGTTGGTCAATGGGCATTTTAAGAACTGTCCCCTTTCCTGCCCCTGCCCATAATTAAATAACACACATTTCTGTTTGTTTTTTTTTCTTACTGCCATATGATTTTTATCCTTATTGGTTTCTCTTCATGTTTTCACATGCAAAGATTTAATGAGTCCTCATTTTGTGCTGCAAATTTGTGCAGACAATTTTGCTTTGATTAATTCTAGTTGCAAGTGAATGTGAAACATGCATGAGGGACAATCACCCTTTAATCTCTGCTAAACTCCAAGCTTGCTGGTATGAAAATATTAATCAGTATCCTCCCAAATGCATATGATAAAATGCAGCACTCACTGGTTATCGGGGAAATCATTTTATCAGTTGCAACTGAGAAAGTAATGTTTAATGTTCTTACACCACAGATATCTGGAATAAAAACACAGTTTTCTGTGCAAACACCCTTGAGGAGTGTAAGAGAAAAAGGCCAGGAAAACCTGCAGGATTTTTCTTCCATTCATCCTCTCCTCTTTCCAGCTGATTTGGTCTCATTGGCTATGAGAGGTGGTATCATTGATTGCATCTGCTGATGTCTGAAAAAAAAAAAAAGGTTGGGCTCTTAGATGCATAGTCTTTTCCACATGTTTTCTAGTGGGTATACCTCTGCCGCGCCCTCCACACACTCCTCCATGTAAGTTTGAGCAATAAGGGTTTCTTTTCTTAATAAAGATGATTGCAGTTAATTTGATTATAAATTGAATTGTTATTAATTCTTTGATAACATAAGTAGACTCAAAACAAAGCTTTGCCCAAAGAAGATGTGACCAAGATTCACTGCAGGGAGATGTACTTACTGTGCCACCCTGATGCTCTGTCAGAGGTACCCAGAATAAAACTGCACTTTCCTGTCCTCCGGTCCTCTGTGGATTCTGAGACTTAAGGGGGTTTCTTTCCTCTCACTCATCATCATTATAAGTAGCCAAATTATGCCCTCAGGTCACTTTGTGCAACCCTATTACCTTCAAAGTGAATCCAGTGATGTACAGCCTCATTAGATTTGAGGGAGTTTGCATAGGTTTCTCCAAAGGCACAGTCTGAAAGTAATGGAGTTACAGGATATTACATTACCTGCAGAATATCTTTCTGCTGATGCTGGGAAGGACCCAGCTACACTCTCAGAGACTTGGCTGAGCTTTCTGGTAGAAGAAAAAATTTTGAAGAAAAATACAATATGAAGTAAGGGGGGACAAACAATTACATGCTTTTGGTCCATTTTCATATCCCATTTGGAACAGATTCACATTTTCTTACCAATATTTGTATGAAACTAAGGTTTCAAAAAATAAGTATTTTAGTTACTAGAGCTTCTGGCAATTTACTTTCACATGCTGAATCTCTTATATGTCTCTACTAAAGAAGGAATTCTGAAACATAGCATCCCAAATGATTCAAGCATTGGATTAAAGAGCTATTCAGAAGTACTAAGCAAAAGTAAACATCAGAAATCATGTCACAGTCAAAGGAAAATGAATGATGTATTAAAGACAACTTACTTTTTAGTAGGAGTTCTAATTACTTTTTCTTACATTATGTCAACATTACCACAAGAAATCGAATGCCTTATCACCTTATGTGTCCTTTCAAAAAGTTCACTTTTTGCTTTGCGTTTTGAAACATTTTCTGGACAATAAACACTCAGTAAATTCTTCAAGCTGGCAACACTGCAGTCATATTCTATTACAAAATTTTGAACATCTCTTGTTGAGGAGCTGCAGTTGTGGCTCTATAGCCATGATATCCAGCAGAACCAGACACTGGTCAGTGTCTTAGGAGAATTGCATCTAAGCCAAGCTGAATGAAATGCCATTTGATTTCAGTAATTCATTTGGTCATTGGGTTTTCATTATGTGCCATACCTCATACTTTTTCTCTGACTGGATTATAAAGTTGTTGGTGCCTCTTGCACAATTCATGCAGTGAGGAGTGCAGGGGAACGTAGGGGTTCAGCTGGAACACTAAGGTCATAATGGTCTTCACTTCAGAGCCAAATACTGGCAGTTTGGAGTTAACCATAGTTTTGTACATACAGATTTAAATTTTAGTGAACACTAATGTTTATTCAATTTCACATAATTCCTAAGTAGAATTTAAATATACATTTCAATCTATCTTTGTCTATGTTTTTACAGAGTGATGCAAAATGTGATATGAAGAAAAGAAGTACTAGCCTAATAGCTGTTTTTCATAGTTAGACCATATGCAATTTAATAAGAGCTACAAAGAGCTACTCCATTCCTTCCTTTTGTGGGACTGGAGTAAATACCGATGAAATTTAGTAAAACTTGTCTCCAAGGAGACAGAAATAATTTTTCCAAATGGCTCTATAAATTAAAATATTTGGTCTGTCTTGAGCAGCAGGGGAAGACAGATAGTAGCATGTTCACCATAAAAGGTCAGGAGACCCAATTGAAAATGCGGAAGCATCAATTGTTTCCATTCACTAATCATATATAATTGGTCTGGCTCACCTGAACTAGAACACATTTGTTATTATAATGCATAATTAAAGTTCTTTTCATTTTTCTGCTTTCCAGTTGCAATTACCTTTTTTTTTAACAAATGTTTGAAAAGGAAACTTCTTGTAAAAATGAAGATATATTTGACAAATTAGTATAATTAAGAAAATGTCCCTGAAAGAGGAAAAATTCTGCAAGTATGTACATTTTCAGTTCCAAATTACTTATTGACTGTCCTCTGTGGATTCCATAAGACAGAAGAAATTCTGATTGTGTCTTGTGTGGATGCATTCAACCTTCTGTTTCATTTTAATATTCAGCCAGGCACACTGGGAACCAAAATTCTGAAGTAAATCATGAAAGCATAGGACTAATTCTGATTTTGATTGGGAAGTTTAGCATTGAAATGACAAGTAAAGACAGCAATAAACAGCATACAGTATATAAGCATGATTCCTGTGAGTAACTCGAGGAGCTATCATAAAGCAACCAAGTAGTAATTGTTTTTGTGTTCCACAGTATTAAGGAGGTCTCTTACATAATGTGCTGTGACTAGGACTTATGTTGTCTGCTGCTGCGTGGTGTCTTCTTGACACTACACAGCTCATCAGGAAGGCTACAAAACTGGACCTTGCCAAGTCTTCTTTTTTCTTTATCAGTAGATAATTATGAGAATAAAACCATGGAATTTCCATAGTTCTGCTTGCACAGCAAAGTGGCAAAACAGCAAATGAGGGGATGAAACTGTGCAAATCAGAATGGCTGAAACAATCACATCTTTATTTTGCTTTTCACATTTAAATCTACTAATGCTTTGATTTTGCTCTTAGGAAAATAGGTTTTGCCCATTCTTCTTCCTATTCCTCTTGTACTAAAATGTCCCTCAAGCACATACCATTCTCTGCTTTTCCTGAGTTTTCTCACTCCCACATGCTCCTCTCCAGTTCTCTCACTGAGGTATGTGCACAGTGTCAGGGGCTTTCTTTTAAAACATAAGCACCTAGATGAAACAGATTAAAGTAGAACATGAGGAAATACAGTTTGGGAAACCAGACAAAAGTATCCTTACAAACTGAAGCTCTGAAGCAAGATAATATTTTAAGGCAAAGATAAAGCTATTGCTTTCCGGAGGAACATAGTGCTGGTGAGAGATACTGAAATTTAGCCTTGGAGACACAGCTCTTCAGAGCAGTCCCAGCCCACTGTAGCAATACAAACTTCCCAGCAAGCCTCCAGGCTGCCTTAGACTTTAGGATTAAGAAGATTAGGGCTGTCAGTGTTACAGCTTTGAACGTGGCTTTTGAGGGTACATGAGGCTGGTCAGCCATCACCTGCTGGTAACAGCTCTTAACATGAGCTGCTCTTTAACTGCTGAACCAAAGGCTCCTGATCCAAATCACATACCCCAGGGTATTTAGTTCCTCTGAAGGAGTGCTCTGGAGTCTTGCTCATGGGTTGGATACAATAGGTTAAATAATCTATTAAATATGTAAATCTCAGCCCATGAGCCAGAAAGAGCCACTGTATCCCGTATCACTGCAATGCTCTGCTGGTGAGCTACATCAAGAACTGGAGTGAAACTGTGCAAATGAAGTCTTCCATAACGCACTTGTCTATCAAAGGTGGAAGCTTGAATGTGTCCCTGTGAAAGTGAATGGTTTGGGGGAATGTTTCTGGGGTATGGTGTGCCATAGTAATACTGACATCTCTCTCCAAAACCTGACACTGAAGTGAAGATCAAAGATGAAGATCTCTGATTCAGTCAGGCTGTGCTAGTCTCAGTCTGTGTGAAATAACTAGTAACTGATACTCCCATACACATCTTTCCATTCTTCTTGTGCTACTTCAGCTCTAGCCATTCTGGGCATGAAGGAAGAAATCCCAACGTCAACATGGTGGCCATGCACCCATCACAAGCTCTGCCATCAGTTGAATGTGTGTACCTGAATTATTTTACCTTGTTTGTTTGCATGTTTTCAACACAAGCTTCTTTCAAGGTAGTGTTTTCTGCAAATTTGGAGTGATGACATGGCACTAACAGTTACCTAGCTCTGCCAAGCCCATCTCTTGGGGGAGAATAAGCTAAATTTGAACAAAGCAGTTGTCTTTTAAGTTAAATCAAACAGGAAACTATTGCGGCTGGTCCTAGTTAATCAGTAATGCAAAATAGGCTCTTCATTAATCCAAGTTTAAAAGAAATCTCACATTCTGAACTATATGTATTTTGTCTTTTCCTGATATATAGCTACTTTCTGTATCGTAAAGTTAAATTTAAAATCTTAGAAGTGATTATGATTTTAAATAGGAATATTAAAGTCACTGATGGGTTAGAGAATTATTAGTATCTTAAGGGATCTAAGATTAAAGATTATAATATTAATAAAATGTATGCAGTCATTAATGTAATGTTGAAATGTTAAGCTTGTCTAATCTAATTTACTATATTACAGCATGATATATAATTTAGACTAATTAAATGTCTCTAATCTTTTTGCAAGCTTAAACTTCAATTAACCAATATTTACTTTCTCAGAATAAGATTAAGTACCTCAGTTTTCAAGAAAAATCTTTAAAAACTCTAGTGTTCCAATTTCAGTTGAAGCAATGTACTGCAGAGATACCAAGAGCTGTTTCAGAGAATCAAAATGCATTCAATGACTGAGTTCAGCATTTACATAAGGAGGACTATTAAACTGGTAAAGTGAATTTAATAGAACGGAATTACAGGGATATTGTACGTGCAATACTTTGGTAGCACTGTTATCTAGAAGGGTAGGATGTAGAAGAAGCAAATGGCTTTATTCTTGCCTGTGCAGCACACAGTGGAAGGCAGGTCTCAGCTCATTAGCAGGGTGCTTTAAGATTCACCTTCCCCAGGTTTACGCTGCAAAACAGAATGTGTAATAAGTACTTCTGTGTGCACAAAAGAAGGCTCACTCTGCAGAAGGAAAATGCAGCATGACTGGAGGGCAATTTATTAAAATCCACAAGACTGTTAACTGCAGAATGAAAGTTGTATTTACGAACCATTGAATGCATCAGGCAAGACAAGATATAATAATGATAAACAAACTAGAGAGGGAAAACTTCTCAGCAGAAACAAGCACAGGCATCACAGCAAAACACTGTTTAGAAATGTGTCTGCTATCAGATATTTCATGCAGCACAGCAGCAATTCATATTTAAGGCTTGTCAAATATACCTATTCTCTGTATAATAAAATACCCCCAAACCAACACAAACAGTTTTTAAACAGTCACCAAAAGGAGAGGGAAGAGCCTGGAAATCATTGCCTGTCATTTCCAGCTGAATGATGAGACCATATAAACGCAGCTTCTCTTCCCCTGAAGAGTGGCTGGGAATCCTGAGCAGTCACTCCTTTCTGTTCCCTCTCTCCTTCACACTATCTTAACCAAAATCTTTTTGTGGGGGAGTAGGTGAGAGTTTTTCTTTCCTTCCCCTTTTCCTTTCCCCTCCACCCCCCCTTTTTTTTTCTTTTTTCTTTTTTCTCCACAGCCCTCTAAGAAATTGTTGTTTAATCTGTGAGCAAGAGCGAGCCTGTCAGGATGAGAGTTTGCTCCACAACCTCATTTCCTTTGCTGTCTTTGATTTATTCATGACTGCTTCATATTCACTTGTCTATGTGCCAGTTGTGTCCTTCAGCCTTTCCCTCTCTGTATTTTAGACATCTCCATGCCACCAAAATTTTGTTTTAGAAAGAGAAACCTTATTCCTTTGCTGCTATTATTTTGGTCTGTGATCCAGCCTTTCTCATCTATTCTCCACTCAGAAGATGGATTTTCCACTTCCTGAGCATCCTGGTGGGCAAACTCTGCACGTTCTTTTGGAATATAAGTGATGAGAACTATGTGCTGCCTTCCTGGTGGACCCTCACCAATACATAGTGCAAGGACATCAATATGTTACTCTCTTGGGGATAGAGCTTAACAGATGCATCCAAAGATTTCATTTTTCTTGCTTATGGAAGTACAGTCAAGTAAAAAAAAAAAATAAATGTATTTCTCCATAAACACCTATCTACGGCAAGTTTGCCACTTTATTGTGAGCCCCACAAGCCATGCTTCATTCAAAAGGGAATGCTGTCTCTCAGTAGCAGCTGGGGAAGTTTAGTACCACGCTGAGGTAAATCAGGCTGCTTCTTGTCCAGCCACCATCTGGCTACTGATTGCATAAAACAACATCAGAGGTTCATTTTGTAAGAGCTGCAGACAAAGGACAAGATTGTCAGGAGGAAGGAAGGAAAGGATGAATCACTTACTCATTGGAAAACAAAACTTCAGAAAAAAAAAAAAATAGATAGAAATTCTTAGTACATTCAGGTATATGGTTTTGGCAGAGAAAAGGTTTGAAGAATGTTCATTTTAGCGTTTTCAAAACTGAGGTAGACTCATAAATTATGACAGCACTGACAAAAGAGGAAGGCGGGAGCTCTCCTCAGGCTCTCCAAAAATCGCACTTTGGTATGGTGCAGGGCCATGTCCCAGCTCTACCTCTGAGGGCAGGGACTCAGCTCATTTCTGCCCAGCCCTGCTCCAGCATCTCTGCAGGGTTCCCTCAGGAGCATCTCAGCTGTTGTACTTGATACTTGCACACCTTCCATTAAAAAGCAAATAAACAAACACTTCTGGTCTACCAGTGAGATCCTAGGTTTACAGAGATACTTTGCTTTAAATAACATTTTTTGGTTTAAAAATCAGTACTGGTTTGGTTTCAAATCGGTCCTCCCAGTGTTTGTTTTGTTTCAGTGTTGTCTTTGCAGGTAGTCCTATCCCCAAAAGACATATAGTGAGAAGCATTTAAATGAAACCTATGTGAATAAAACCTCTTTTGAAGCCTACTACAGAATAACACTTTGTTTATTTTTAAAGCTCAGTAACATCACATATCCCTTGCAGTTTTGACTTACAAATGAAATTCAGGCTATGAAGCACAGAAGTATAAACAAAGCATAAGGAACCATTTTTTACTTTGAAAATACTCTAAAAGCTTTTTCATAACACTTTGTTGCATAAAATACACCATTTCACGTGTGTTTACAACAATTATATTTATTTGGATATCTGATGTAGTAAAGTGTAACGAATGGTAACATGAAGTAGTAGGCTGCCTGCTTTGATCACTGCAGTGGAACATAAATGATCAAATTAAATGGATATGATTGCACTTAATATTACTATGATAGAAATAGAAGTTACAGCAATTATCGTAAAGTGAAACGAAACCAGAAATAGAATATTTTCTTTAGCACAATTAAAAAATAGAGTTCTGTAAAGTAATCCAAATCTTACAAAATGCTCATGCATCACTTGCAGTGGCTGTACTTTACTTAAGAATATTGTTTTCACTCCAAAGTACTTTGTAAGAGTAAATATCTTTGTTCATTGTTGAGTTAAAGCAATACCTGTCATAATATACAATAATTTTTAACAGTGGCTTGAGCTGTGGAGAGCAAAAAGAAGCTGTATCTATTAGAAATGACACAAAAAGGTGTGGGTGGAGAGAAAACATCTTTCATGAATTGGATCTGTCCCTGGTTTTGGGTGTAACAGTCCTGCACTGAAAAGAAATGACAGGTGGCCTTTATTTTCCTCAAACCATCAGAAGTACTGTTATTTTCTGTTTTATCCAAGAACTAGCACTGCAGAAAATTGATTCCATGCTGAATGAGAGCAGTGCTGGTTCCTGAGTCATCACCACGCTCTGGGTTTCTCCTGGAAACCTGCCAGTTGAGAAGCGGCCAGAGCTGACCTTCCTCAACCTGAATGGAAGTGAGAAAAGCACTGGTTGTTTAAGGGAATTTTTGGACATTTCGTAGACCAAATGTTTCCTGTTGGTAGAAAGCTTAGAGAAAACATGCTGTTGTTGATGGAGCATACATTTGGGGGAGTTGTCACTTACTAGTAATAATGCATGAAGAAATAAGTCCATGTATAATAACATTAGGGATATTTATAAATATATTTAGAAAGCAGGAGGGGAAGTAGCAGGCAATTTTGCTTCCAGAACATAAGTCAAGTATGTATTATTAAGCCTAAATAGACTGGATTAATCAAATGTCATACTGGCACTTCTAATAATGATTATACATTGCAAATTCCATTACCTAGCTTTACCAGCCAGAAGAAAAGTTACAGAAGATCAATTAAACAAACAGGAAATTACCTTTTCTCTTTATAGTCCATGACTTCCAGCACTTACAAGGGTGCCAAGATCCCTGAAAATTAAACAGGCATTTGCATAAGATTAATAACTCACCTGCTTTCTACCTAAAGCACTGAAGCTTGTTTAGGACCCCAGAGTTATCTCATGCCTACTAGAGAGTCTGGAGATGATGAGAGCAAATTAAAAATGGCTTAATGTGTCAGAAAGGATCACAGCATTTGAACATGGGGCTCTTGCATTAATAAATGCACCTGCAGCATCCCAGAGATTAATGAGCAAGATCTCAGCAGAATTCATTTCAGTGGGAAGCTGCTGGCAGGAATTCACCGGTCAACTTGCCTGCTCTGAAGCAGGCGGTGAGGTCCCGTGTGTACATGGGCAGAAGCCGTGCAGAGGGAGCACCCAGATAGCTGTAGAGCATCCTTCCATTTGTCCCTAGCTGCCACGTCTAGTTTTAGGGGGAACCCAAGACTTGCAGTGCTTAAGGACAATGCACCCTGCTCACCAAAAATAATCACTGTAGGGGAAAAAAAGAAAAAAAAAAGAAAAAAAGAAAACCAAAAGAAAGTATGCTGGCTTGACAGTTGGAGGGGATGGGAGTAAAAATTCCCAGTAGCTTATCTGAGAGTGGTGGCTGCTTGTCCATGCCCCAGAAGGGGCCAGAGGATGTGTCCAAATGCAGGTTGGTGCATAAGAGGGCATCAATGGCTCGGTTGTTCCTACTTGAGCTGCTTAGCAACGGCCTGGGGGAAGAGAGAGCTTCCTTCTCCGCTCAGCGGCTGGCTCCTAGCAGGATGTTTAGCCAGATGGTGTACATAAGATTACTGGAAAATGTTTTTCAGATAAACCAAGAGCCTGAACAAACTAATGTAGTTCCAGGTGCATTAGCTGGTAATCCCCGGCAGCAGATCATTTCAGAGGAAAGCGCTACTGAAAAAACTACAAGCTTTTTGTGAATCTCTATCTGTCTTCAAAGCCCCAGCAACAACTTTATTTGTTTGAGAAGTGAGTGTAGAGGGAGACAAAAAGTTTTCATTAAGGGCAGTTCATTGAAAAGAAGCACAGAATGAGGAAAGAAGGCAGGCTATGCGGGGATGGAGGGAAGAGAGCAGCGATCCTCTTGATCCAATCCGAATGAGAAATAATTTTCATTTAGGGTGGAGAATTGTGGGTAGCTTCATAAAAACAAAACAAAACAAAAACAACCAACAAAACACAACATCATTCCTAGTCTCAGTACATGAAATGAATATATTAAAAAATAAAAAAAATAAAAAAAATAAAACAAAACAGGATTTGGCAGTTAATTCCTTTGTGATTAAAGGATGCAGAAACATATGAGGCAAAAACCAGCTTTTGTGGGTGATTAAATGCTGAAATGAATCCAAAGACATTTGATAACTGCAGAAGTGATTTATTGAGAATGTTCCTATTTTTGACAGTAGCCGTAGCCTTCATTGAAAGAAAACAGACTAAAGAAACCACAAAGCATAGACCACATACACATATACGTATATAGTAGTTATTTCAAGTAAGATTTTAAGAGTTTGTATCACTTCTGGGGTTTGGTTTTGGTTTGTTTGCATTCTGCGTGTTTGCCACAGTGAGATCAGATTCAACAGAGTATTTATTTGACTGGAGCTCACCAAATGGTTGACTCTTGGGAGCAGGATTAACAAGCCAAATAACGTTCAGAGAGTAGTGTTGGAAATATTCAAGTAACTGTATTGGCAAGGCACATTTACAAAGGTCATTTGATCCAAGCATGTGCAAAATGTATGCACATACTAATTGAGAGGCATATTTGAAAGTCTGACAGCCTGTTATTTGTGAGAGCGTCGCCTGTTTTTTTCAGGAATAGGGCAGGTTCAGATGAGGGCAATAAAAATATCTTGAAGCATGACAGGAAAGCATATAGAGCCTGCCTGAAAAGATGCTCAGGCTGAGACAGAGGGCTCTGGAATCATCAGTGCAGTGGGGAAGGTGAATCAGGAATGAGCGTTCACTGCCTTTCTGAACATAAGGACCAAGGGGCATGAAATGAAACTAGCAAAGGCCAAATTTATAACAGCAATGTAAAGTGGTTCCTGGCACAACTTGTAGTTAAACTGTGAAACTCCTTGCCATGGGGCATTGAGGAAGCCAATGGCCTTTCACAGGTTCAAAAATGCATTGGAAAAATCCTGGTAGAGTACTCCAGTGAAGCCTATGAAAAGCCCGGACATCACCTCTGGCTCTAGAACAGAGTGAGCTAAAGATACATGAATACTGACTATTCAGGGAATAAAACTGTTATATGCTTCCCTCATACTTCATGCTGTTTCCTAAATATCCAGTTTGCCACTGTTGGTGATGAGATAGCAGGAGAGCCTGCTCTTTGGTTGGAGCCAGCACAGCTGTCCCTGTGTTTCTCTTCTCTATATTGCTCTCATTAACAGTCTACTAAACCACCATGAGATTAGCGTATCAGCAGAACTGGTTGCAATTAAACGAGGTCTCAGCCCCGAGCTGGTTGATCTCTTTTACTGAATCTGGGGATAAGCTGAGTGCTGGTAGAGAAGCCTACACCTTCTGGTGCAGGATAACCACACCAAAGAGTAACTGTCCATGGGGTGATATACTGAGTATCAGGTGAATCATGCCTAAACATATTCATAGCAATTAGCAGCAAAGAGACATCAATTAGGGGAAGAATGCAGGTCAAATAATCAATAGGAAAAAGGCCAGTCTAGAGTCTCTATTCATTCCTTTTGCATAAAATTCCTTTTACTTCGTCATGCCATTGATCAGATCCCAATGTTGTCATAAAACAAAGATACTGCAGGGCCTACTAGTCTGATAGATCTGATTAAACAGTGGGAAGGGAGGTCAGAAACACCACATTTCACCAGAAGCTTTCTTATGACTAGGTTTTCTCCTAACATTGCTTGTTATGTGCTTTCCAGCTATACTGGAGCATTATATATAGGATAATGCAACATCATACAGATGTACAGAAGTACAATAATATTTTTCATTGTCAATTGTATTTTAAAACTCCCATACTTTCCTCTGAACAATTTGAACCATGTGATATTGGTTAATGTTTGGAAAGGTTTTCAGTGTAGGCTAACTGCTCATCCTTTCTGAAATACATTATTACCAATAAAATCATAGAATATCCCGAGCTGGAAGGGACCCATAAGGATCAATCAGGCCTTCTCTCTCTAAAGAGAAGGCCTTCATTTTGTGTATCTGTTCTACACAGAACCTGCATATCTGAACTGAAATCATGTAGGTTACCACTGATTTTCACAGAATCACAGAATTTCTAGGTTGGAAGAGACCTCAAGATCATCGAGTCCAACCTCTAACCTAACACTAACAGTCCCCACTAAACCATATCCCTAAGCTCTACATCTAAACGTCTTTTGAAGACTTCCAGGGATGGTGACTCCACCACCTCCCTGGGCAGCCCGTTCCAGTGCCTCACAACCCTTTCAGTAAAGAAATTCTTCCTAACATCTAACCTAAAACTCCCCTGGCGTAACTTTAGCCCATTCCCCCTCGTCCTGTCACCAGGCACATGGGAGAACAGGCCAACCCCCACCTCTCTACAGCCTCCTTTAATGTACTTATACAGAGCAATAAGGTCACCCCTGAGCCTCCTCTTCTCTAGGCTGAACAAGCCCAGCTCCTTCAGCCGCTCCTCATAGGACTTGCTCTCCAGGCCCCTCACCAGCTTCGTCGCCCTTCTTTGGACCCGCTCAAGCACCTCGATGTCCTTCTTGTAGCGAGGGGCCCAAAACTGAACACAGTACTCGAGGTGCGGCCTCACCAGAGCCGAGTACAGGGGGACGATCACCTCCCTAGCCCTGCTGGTCACAGTGTTTCTGATACAAGCCAGGATGCTGTTGGCCTTCTTGGCCACCTGAGCACACTGCTGGCTCATATTCAGCCGACTGTCCACCATCACTCCCAGGTCCTTCTCTGCCTGGCAGCTCTCCAACCATTCCTCTCCCAGCCTGTAGTTCTGCTTGGGGTTATTGCGCCCCAGGTGCAGGACCTGGCACTTGGCCTTGTTGAACTTCATACAGTTGACCTCAGCCCATCGGTGCAGCCCATCCAGATCCTCCTGCAGAGCCCTCCTACCCTCGAGCAGATCGACACACGCACCTAGCTTGGTGTCATCTGCAAACTTACTGAGGGTGCACTCAATGCCATCATCCAGATCATTGATGAAGATGTTAAAGAGGACCGGCCCCAGCACCGAGCCCTGGGGGACGCCACTAGTGACTGGCCTCCAACTGGACTTGGCTCCATTCACCACAACTCTTTGGGCCCGGCTATCCAGCCAGTTTCTAACCCAACGAAGCGTGCGCCAGTCCAAGCCAAGAGCAGCCAGTTTCTTGAGGAGAATGCTGTGGGAGACGGTGTCAAAAGCCTTGCTGAAGTCAAGGTAGACCACATCCACAGCCTTT
Organism: Anas platyrhynchos; assembly: GCF_047663525.1. Taxonomy (NCBI): domain Eukaryota; kingdom Metazoa; phylum Chordata; class Aves; order Anseriformes; family Anatidae; genus Anas; species Anas platyrhynchos. The sequence goes on along the minus strand of NC_092587.1, from coordinate 109,706,991 downwards.
CCCTCATCCACCCAGCGCGTCACTTTGTCGTAGAAGGAGATCAGGTTCGTCAAGCAGGACCTGCCTTCCATAAACCCATGCTGGCTGGGCCTGATCGCCTGCTTGCCCTTCAAGTGCCGCATGATGACTCCCAAGAGGATCCGCTCCATGAGCTTCCCTGGTACTGAGGTCAAACTGACCGGCCTGTAGTTCCCCGGGTCTGCCCTCCGGCCCTTCTTGTAGATGGGCGTCACATTTGCTAGTCGCCAGTCAGCTGGGACCTCCCCCGATAGCCAGGACTGCTGATAAATGACGGATAGGGGCTTGGCCAGCTCCTCTGCCAGTTCTCTCAGTACCCTTGGGTGGATCCCATCCGGCCCCATCGATTTGTGCACATCCAAGTGCCATAGCAGGTCACCAACCAGTTCTTCATGGATGGTGAGGGCCACATCCTGCTCCCCGTCCCCTTCCACCAGTTCTGGGTACTGGGTATCCAGAGAGCAACCGGTTTTGCCACTAAAGACTGAGGCAAAGAAGGCATTAAGCACCTCTGCCTTTTCCTCATCTCTTGTAACTAAGTTTCCCCCCGCATCCAGTAAAGGATGGAGATTCTCCCTAGTCCTCCTTTTTGTGTTGATGTATTTATAAAAGCGTTTTTTGTTATCTTTAACAGCAGTAGCCAGATTGAGCTCCAGATGAGCTTTGGCCTTCCTAATCTTGTCCCTGCACAGCCTCGCTACATCCTTATAGTCCTCCTTAGTGGCCTGCCCAATTTTCCAAAGATTATAAACCCTCTTTTTCCTCCTAAGCTCAAGCCACAATTCTCTGTTGAGCCAGGCTGGTCTTCTTCCCCGCTGGCTCATCTTTGGGCACATGGGGACAGACCGCTCCTGCGCCATTAGGATTTGCCTCTTAAAGAGCGCCCAGCCTTTCTGGACCCCTCTGCCCTTCAGAACCGCCTCCCATGGGACTCCACCAACTAGTGTCCTGAGCAGCCCAAAGTCAGCCCTCCGAAAGTCCAATACAGTGGTTTTACTGGTTCCCTTCCTGGCCCCGCCAAGAATAGTGAACTCCACCATTTCGTGGTCACTCTGCCCAAGACAGCTCCCAACAATCACATCCTCCACCAGTCCTTCTCTGTTTGTGAAGAGAAGGTCTAGCAGGGCACCACCCCTGGTAGGTTCACTAATCAGCTGCGTCAGGAAGCTATCTTCCACTTTCTCCAGAAACCTCCTAGACTGCTTCCTCTGGGCTGTGTTGTGCTTCCAGGATATGTCAGGGAAGTTGAAGTCCCCCACGAGTACAAGCGCCGACGAATTCGCAACTTCTGTCAGCTGCCTGTAGAACTCCTCATCCGTCTCCTCATCCTGGTTCGGCGGTCTATAGCAGACCCCGACCAGGACACTAGCCTTGTTGTCCCTGCCGATCCTAACCCAAAGGGACTCGATCTTGTCATTCCTAGCCTCGAGTTCTACAACATCGAAAGACTCTCTAATATAGAGAGCCACACCGCCACCCCTTCTGTGCTGCCTGTCCCTTCTGAAGAGCCTATAGCCAGGCATCGCAGCACTCCAGTCATGAGACTGGTCCCACCACGTTTCCGTGATGGCAACCAAGTCGTAGCCTGCCCGCTGCACGATGGCTTCCAGCTCCTCCTGTTTGTTACCCATGCTGCGTGCATTGGTGTAGATGCACTTCAGCTGGGCCTTCACCTTATCCTCCGGCCTTGCCATTGCTCCCCCTGGCACAGCCCCAATAGTCCTTGCTTCAGCCCCATCCCCCTTCTTACCTAGTTTAAAGCCCTATCAATGAGCCCCGCCAGCTCCTGGCCCAGGATCCTTTTTCCCCTAAAGGATAGGGACCCATCTACGGCCATCAGACCAGGTGCTGAGTAAACTGCCCCATGGTCGAAAAACCCAAGATTTCTGCGTAGGCACCAGCCCCGGAGCCACGTGTTTAACAGGTGGGCTTTCCTTGTCCTCTCCGTACCCCTCCCTGTCAACGTAGGGATGGACGAAAATACTACCTGCACTCCCGCTCCGTCCACTAACCGTCCCAGCCCCCTAAAGTCTCTTTTGATAGCCTTCAGGCTTCTGTCATCAATGTCATCACTACCTGCCTGGACTATCACAAGAGGATAATAGTCTGAGGGGCGTACCAGGTTGGGGAGCTTCCTGGCAATGTCCCTGACCCTGGCCCCAGGGAGGCAGCAGACTTCCCTACGGGTAGGGTCAGGCCGACAAATAGGGCCCTCTGTCCCCCTAAGGATAGAGTCTCCCACGACAATCACCCTTCTTTCTTTCTTGGTGGAGGCAGTCCTGATGCGTGGAGTCGACCTCCTCGCCCTATTTTATACATGAAAACTTTCTAAAGCCACCCTGCCAGTATACGTGGAGGTCAATGTGTGAAGACAGGCTCTGCAGTAGCACTCCAGTTCAGCTTAGCAGTTTTGCAGCTCTGTATGCTTTCCACTCAAATTGGCAGAGGAAGGAGTCAACTGCAAGGAGTTTTGCAGTACAAAGCCTATCTGTGACCCACTAACACACTCCATGTAGACCTGTGAAAAACTGCAGATGACAGAGCCTCTAATACTGTGGTCTGAAGTCAAGAGGTTCCTGATGCATCCAGACTTTTTTTTGAACCAGTACAGACTTTACTGTACTGCTTCTGATGCATTTCATTTGCTGCTGTAGGTCTGGATGAATAAAAGGTATTTCACTATACACATCGTGAATGTGTTTACATTTTTAAGGCTGTTATTTTCCTTAGCAAATTTAATCTTATTTTTGAGCTATATAAGATTCAACAGAAAAAATTCCCCATAAGACGTGTATGAAAACATATATTTGTGATGTAGAATTTAACCAAAAAGCCTTATCAAACTGCAATTACCCTGAATAATACCTGCTTGTGAGACACCCCACTGCAGATAGGCCAGAAAAGAGTCTTCATTTATTTATATTAGTGCAAATACTCTACACACTCTCAAAGCAATCCAGGAGCATGTCAACTACTATGCTGGCAAATTAACTAATAAAATAGCAGTATACACATAGGTACTCAAGGACTTAAGGGAAAATCTTAGTTTGATTGTTCAGTAAAAGAAAGACTGAGTTCTTAACAAATTTGTAGAAAATGAGCTGAATGCATGCTAGGATTTTGTTGAAGGTTAAATCTACTTGAAAATGAAAGAAGCCAGTATCCAAATTCTCACATGTATCTCATGGCTATAAATTACTGTTTGCAGATTCTGCAACGTGCTAGCAGACACCAACTATACATTATTATAATGGCTTGCTTTGATAAATGGAGAATGGAAATAAAGCAAAACCAAGCAGGTAAAAAAACCCACCACCACAAAAAAAAAAAAAAAAAAAAACAACAACAACAAACAAACAAACAAAACAAACAAACAAACAAACAAAAACAAAAAAACTTATACCTAAATTCAACAAGACTGAAAAATTGACTTTGAACTTTATTTTGATGAGCAATTGAAACACTGGGTTTCCAGATAAAATTGTTTCCTTCAGCTCACTCTGCATTGCTTGCTGAAGGTGTATACATTACATTGCACACACTCAACACCACTACACAGAGGTGAGACCCATATTAGGTCTTTTGTATCAGTACCAGTAACATACAGAAACATGTACCATGTAACATGCAAGAACAACTCACCTTCAGCACTTACATATATAAGTTCCATAAAAGAACAATCTGGGGGTGAGGGGTAGACCTTTCTTGCTACTATGCATTTGAAATCCATTGCATTCAGAATTGAGATTGCATTCTAAAAGAATCGTAAAATGTTCATATTTGGAAATGTTCAGTTAAGATGTTATAATTAACATCTAGTCTGTCTTTAAATTAATATGTATGCACAACTTTTATGCCATCTTAATATACTTTGTCCTAGCATCTCCTTGGTTTTATTAAAATTTTAATAACTTTTTAAGCAAGGGAATTATGTCTGGTATCGACTAAATTATGGCTAAATTAGAATCCACCAGTCTACATCAATAGCTGAAATTATGCCCTTGAAATCCAACAGTTAGTCTAACTCAGGATTTGAGAAATAGATAGAACATAGATGTTCCATGCCCTCCTTAAAGGTTATCTATTTTTAGGAGAGAATATGTATCTATAATTGCTTATTAAAATAATACTGGATAAGAATGCCATCTGATTCTAGTTGTGGTCATGTTTTCAAGATCTAATACAAGCCCCTAGAAACAAGATCCAAAACTACCAACATAACCCAAGGTGCAGTGTGGTAATAGTGGTATTGCAGTTATTTTAAAGTTATTAATAAATGCTTCTTAAGAAGCTCAATGTATTGCTGATAGCAAAGAAACCTCTATTTGTATCTTCAAAATCTCTCAGTGCTATCGGTCTTCACACAGTATTTCTTTTATATAATCTTTACATCTTTGTGTGGAAATCTGAGACAATGAAGGAGGAAAACTGGCTTAGAGCAGAGTTGATAAAGATGTACTTGTTTAGCTTCTGATGACCAATTCATACCAAACTTTGTTAGTCCCGCATCTGAAGGAATACTGTGATGGGAGCAGATATTTAACTGCAATGCTCTCATACTGTATATTCCTATCCCATGTACCTGCTAATTGAATCTCTTTAGAGATTTCTTTACTGGACAGCAGTCATTTAGTTTTAATCTGAGACCAAATCAATCCATTTGCTTCCTTTTCACCAAACAAAACCAAACTGCTTTGTAAGCAAGGGAGGGGAAATCACTGATGGCTGCAGGGAAAAAAAAAAAAACAAACAACTGATTGCTGCGTATATGTTTTATATATATATATTTATTTATTTATTTATTTATTTTTTTCCTGCTGGCAGGTATTGCTGAGGCTAGCCTGTGCCCTCCTCACCCACTGGCACCCCAGGCCAGCCTTTCATTGCTCCTGCACAGTTGTTTGTGTGGCTCCACAGAGAACCAGGTGGAGGACTGATTTGTCCTGAAGGATCACAGTCTGAAGAAATAGTTAGTTCTCCAGCTGTGTCTGTTTCTTTATCTGATTCACCACGTGGCTGCACACCCAGCTGTGCTGAGCACAAGGCATTCTGTGAGTGGAAACGAGCACGAAGGGCCAGGGCTTGCTTAGGCACTTAAGATATCTTGGTGAGGGAGGGTGGGCAGTGTCTTGGAGATATAATAACCCTACTTTGAAACAGTGTTTCTCAGAGAGTTTAGAATTTACAGAAATACTTGTTCATTTTAATTGGAAACAGGCAATTTTCAGCAGTATGTGTAGAGGCCATCTAGAAGGGAGGTCATAGGGGGTAGAAGAAGAAAGGTCTGAAAAATGAGAGAAATACATCAAATCTTATATTTCTGTACTATCATCTCAAGTGCTTACTGCTTTTGGATACTGTGATAAGGTTCTCTTCATCTGTATTAAAACATAACTGCACCAGGAAAGAAAGAGCCAGCACAGGAGAACAAATTAATGGGTACTCATGACAAGGGGAAGGAGACAAGTGGGACTGAAACAGGGACTATGTTAGAAAATACAAAACTGTTTGCATGGCTGAGGAATAGAAACTTAAAGACAGGAACTTGGAATCGGCTTTCAGCTCTTGCAAAACTAGGCAGGATCACACTCATGATTTCCCAGGAAAGGTTCAATAGTTTGTTATCTACGTGAGTGCTTGTATTACACCTCTGAGAATAAGGTTTCCTTTCCAGAAAGATAAGGCTGCTAAATCAGCTTCTGACCTTCCTGAAGCTTACGCAGACAAGATTATCTAATGCCTGGAAGCAGACAGACACAGAAAATCCTGATGTACCGTATCTTGTTGAACTCCCATTAAACAAAACTCTGTAGTCATTAACACCATGTTTTGGTCCATGCACAAGTTCATGCAAGTGTTTTGTGAAATGTGGTATCCACTAGCTGTTCCAAGATTCCAGCACTGAACTTTGGTCTTTTCCTTCTCTTCATAACACTGTAAGTCATATGTGAAACTATAATGTATGAAACTATCTTAGACTAATGTGGCAAACTTTCTTCCATGTATTACATGGGTAAACTGAAGTGTGCTTTGCTCCTTCACAAGCACTACTCAGTAAAGGTAGGTGGAGCATGTTTATTGGACCATTCATCTGTAGGCCACAGGGCAACATCTTTCTTACTTTCTCCTTCCATCTATGAAAGCAGAACTTGGACTAGTAACCACAAAATACACAGTCAGATACACTAGCACTCATTCGATCCCTCTCTTTATGAAAACATGAGCTTTTATCACATGCTTAGGGTGAAGAGATGTCAGTGTGACCAGTCATGCATTTTAATGTTCATTTTCATGTGTCAGTGGAGTGACATGGTTTAACTGTTCAGGTGGCTTACACAAACTGCATTGGTTTTACATATTTTAAGAGCAGATGAGACTTGACCTTCTTATATGTTGTGTCCTCCCAGTTCTGTCTGAAGTCATCTTTCCCCCCTTTCAGGATACGTCCTGTTCAGGTGCAGAGACAACCTGTTCCCTGTTGCACAATGCACTTGTCATTGCCAATAAGTTTGTTTGAATATTAGTGAAGGGTTCAACTGCTTTAGGGGAGAGATTTTATTATACTGTTCTCTCTTACGCTGGTATTCCACTGATAGTCCAGTGGTGTAAATGGTGTTTACTGGTTTCTGTCTCTTTGGCATAGGGATGTCTGTATATGTTTGAAGAATGTCTGGAAAATTATCATTATAGTAGTAATAATTAAAAAAATTAACTGGACCACTGTTAGCTTGCTTGTTAGTTTGCATAGGAACATCTCTGATAAATGGGGCTAGAAGTAATGCTTATGAGAAAATAACCAGCAGAATTAGTTATTGTGGAAAGTTCTCAGCAGAATGTTGTTATTGTTGTTCATTTAGATATTAATGCAAAACAGCATTCCTTATTTCACTGTAATTATATAACATAGTCTACACCATTTCTAGAACAAAAAACAAAAAACAAACAAAAAAAAAACAACAACAAAAAAAGAGCTTCAATTTCCTTCATTTTTTGTCACTAGAATTTTACAGTTTGTTAATATTCCACAGTTCTCCTCATGTGCCTTTCCCATAACTAGAACAGCTGCCCTGTCAGGGAGTAAAAAGCAAGCAATGATTATGTGACAGCTTTAGCATATTTGCAAAAATAAAATATTTTATGTGTTCTTTATGACCTTTGCAGGGAAAGACTGAAGTTACAAGAATAAAACCTGCTGTTAAAAGTCTTACTCCTGCCCTACTTCACAGCAGAAAGCTAGCACCTCCACTCAGCATGCTACGGCTATGCAGAAAATAGAGCAACAACCTCACTGCAGAGAGACATATGCCTGCCACACGGATATTATGGCCATAAACAACAATCTGACAGGGTAAAATGTAGAAGCCTTCACCTAAAAGCCCAAGGATCTCATTCCCCAGCTACTTTGAGCCAGCTGTTTTGCCTTGTGCTAGGGCCTTGTGAAAGGAAGGAGTTCATTTTTGAACTTCTCGTCCCTCACATGGCTGAGAATGACTTCCAGAAAGATTTGCTCTGTAACGTTCCCAGAGACTAAGATGAAGCTGACCAGTTTGCAGTTACATGGATCCTCCCTTTTGCCCTTCTTGGAGATGTGTGTGACGTTTACCTTCTTCTCTCTTATTGGAAACCTTCACAATAACCACAACTTTTTTAGGATGACAGAAGGAGGCCTTGCAACAGCATCATCCAGCTCTCCTAGCACAATGAGGTGTAGCCCATCTGGGCACATGGGCTTAGGTATGCCCCATTGACCTAAGTGACACCTAACTCCTCTTCTTTTGCAAAGGGTAATGCTACATCCCCACATGTTCTGACTACGCTTGGGGAACTGGAGGTCTAGTGCCAGAGGCAAGCTGCCCAAGGCATCCCCAATGGGCAGTTAGTCTGGAAATGAGTTCAAAGGACACAAGTCAGAGAGAGCAAACAAGAGAAGGGTGGCTACAATTTTTGCAAGGGAAACATGGCAGTCTGCCTTGGCCTCATCTTGTCTTCTGAAGCTATAGTCAGTCACACCTGCTTCTAGGGGAGGTAGGGAGTGTGTCCTATTCCTCTTTCTCCCTCCAGTCTTACTCTCTTCAGCTTTAAGAATAGGAAGGAGCATCTGACCACTACATGGGCCAACAGGACATGACTGAGTTCATGAGTTGCCTCTGTGAGACTGCTACACGCTGTTTGTTGGGGTGTTTCAGTATTGCTTTTTTAAAGTGCTTATAGCTTTTGTTGTCAATAACTGTCAGGTTCCAAGACATGCTGTTTGTTATGGTGCTTCATCTCACTACATTACCAGGGGACACATCCCGCTCTCTTCAGGCACTCAGAGCTCATCCTACTTTTGGGGGAGGTTTGGGTAAAAGTGTACAGAATTAGATCCAACATGAATTTATGAAAAATTGGATTTCAAAGCAAGGGTTCACACATGCCTTGCAAAACTCTTTCTTTTTTCTCATTTTCTGTCCAGCCTAAATTTAGAACAGCTAAAAGAAGAGCATTAATTTCTATTTAACAAGCTGACTTAAAGACATTATGGGATAAGAGCTACTTTCCACCATGACAGAGGCTTGTATGACCACATCATCTCTGTGAGGATGTCAGTTTTTACCTTCATTAGAGACATAGAGACAGAGTTCATAGCCGTAAAAAAGACTAAAGACATTGGCTGTCAGTCATCTCCTACTGAAGTCAGATTTTCTTCACCTTTTCAAGAGATGGCATCAGTGCTTCTGGACAACACTGGCGCACTATTTTCTTGGTCACAGGAGCAGGCAACCCTGCAGTAGAACTGTAACCTTCATCATATTTGCATGTTCTCATATGTACTTTCCATTTATGTTCTCAGTCCGTATGAGCTTTCTGGAACTTTTACTTTGAAGAAAGTTTAGACTGTGATTTAATTTTTATTTTATTTCTTTTTTAAGTTTGAATAAAACATTAATTCCTTCTCCTTTCTGGATGGAATTTCCACTTATTTCACACATTTTATATTGATTTCAGAACTGATTCCCAGAAGTTTCTCCTGTCTGGCATTCTGTAGATGTACCAAATGGAAGACATGGTGAAAAATGTCAGCTAAGTCCCACTCCAAATATTCCATACCAATACTGCAGTTAGAATCCATTGACTAAATCCTGCACTATGATAACTTGTCTTAACAAATGCATGGTACATTTGTGGTATGTGCCATTATGCAAGCTTGTGTATATGTATGCTACAATCTCTTTATCATTACCATGATATTTGCATTAAATTTCATGGTAGCTGCAGAATTCTCTAGAGAAATGAAGTCACCCAGTTCGAAAGCAAAGACAGGAGCCAAGTTTCAGAATGGGAGTTCAGTAGGAAATAAATTTATTATTTTTATAAGGTATTTACTCCATAAAGGTGGCTCTTGGTCATTAAGAAGATCGCAGACATCAGTAAAGTGGAGCTGTCAGAAAATACAGGGTAATTTTGACCGGGGAACCTTTTTCCAAATCTGACCAAATGCTGCATTGCTCTGTGTAGGGAATATCTCAGCTCCTCAGTGTTCCTTAGGAAGCATCCTCTTGCTACCTTAGTAATTCTCTGCATACTTACTCATCAGCATGATTAAGAACATAACAATTTACATTTTTTAAAAAAATCACCTTTCATTTTTCTGCAAGAGAATTAACAGCTCTGGCAAGTTTTCCAGCTATATGGTGGCTGCACAGTACAGAGAAAAAAATGTTAACATTGTGCTTCAGTTTCCTTGCCACGTGAAACATTGTCACTTCATAGGTAGGTCATTGTCACTTTGTAGGTCCTGCCTATTGAGACTTTCTCTCCTCCTGTGCATGGGCATTTCCAGGTGAGCAATATGGTTACGGCTTCAGGCACTACACCTGGTTGGCCTATAAGATAGGGTGGGGTATCTGGTTGCCCTAATCACTTACCTGGGACTGTTCAAGGTTACACAAATGGCCGACCACGAAATATTCTTTATCTACTACCAAAACCAAACACAAAGGACAAATCTATGAGCAGAACTGGGAACAGCCCTGGTCCAGTGAGTCATGACCAAGAAATCTGAATCTTGTAATTTCTTGAATTGCCAGATGGTCACAATTTTGGTGGCAGTGATAAACATTTTGTTTGAGAAGTTCTTGATGAAACCTTTTCTTGTGAAACTTTTTGAAAAAAACTGGCACTGGTAGGAGCATTTAGTATGGAGAGGTAAGTCTAGAGTTATTCTGCTCCATCTGCTGAAGACACTAGAGCCTCACTCTCATGGTGAATAAGTCTCCGAACTACCAGGCACACTTTTTCTAATTCTGTCTTTCCCCACCTGCTATCATCTATTAAAATCTCTGTCAAATTGGTGTTTTTTTTTTTTTTTTTTTTTTTTTTTTTTTCCACTGATATGCAGGAACATTTTTTCACTGAAGCTGGCTTTAGATGGCATTTCAGAAAAATATGCTAGGTTCACAGGTTTTGTACTGCTGAGGTGCGTGCTGTGACTGCCAAGGTAGAATTAGTCACTCTTTCTTTCAGCAGATATTTAACTTCCAGTTCTAAATGGAATGATTTCCTCACCAAAATTGTTAGAAATCTGACCAGAGCTCACAATTGCAGTAATGGGCATCTGAAGCAAAGATCAAATAACCACACTTTTAATAACCAGTTGAAGGGATGGCGGTAACATACTAAAGTAGGAATAGATAATAAAAATTACTTGCAGATTTTTGCATATAAGACTTTCAGCTTTATTAGTTCAGAAACTCTGCCACAACATCTGCTCACATACACATGCCCACAGGTTCCAGAGGGCACACTGCTTTAGACATGGCTCAGTGTAAGCAGATATTTGGAATTAATCTAAATAACCTCTTCACCCTAATACTTGTAGTATTTAGATGTAAGCTGTCTCAAGTCTGTGGAGAAGAGTGGAAATGAAGCCTTATAAAATCCCTAACGCTTTGCCTCCTTTAACATCATTCCTTTTATTTATATATTTTTACTAATAGTAGCCCTATTTACTTTCCTAAGTCTACTACTTTAAAAAAAAAATGTATAACACATATACACCATGCTTCATAAATCCAAATGCTGGAACATGAAAATAGTTTTTATAACAACATTAAGGAAGATCTATCTTTCTTATGTGTACTGAAGGCATCACACTGACATTTTTAGGTGATGGAACGTAAGTTTGCCAGTGCAGCAGACCCCAGGGAAATGATGATAACAATAAAGCACATCTTTAAAGAAAGATTTTAAAGATTTTTAAAGCTGTTCCCCACAAAGATATACAGTAATCATATAATTACTTTTAAACTTAGGGTTTTTGAGAGGACTTCAGCTCAGGCTTCAATTTCGTGGAAGCAATTTGCCAGAGACAGATTACTTTGGGAACATTTTATAACCCATAGACATCCTTTTGTGGGGTAATCATCAGTCAAAAGTCCACATATCAAAATATGCCCTTGCATCTCTTTGCTATAAATTGTACCTGTAATTATTTGCGGGTACAGAATTGGAGGCTAATTCTGGCAATTAGGGCCTTAATATCTTGAATAATTTATAGAAAATGGGTTTGGGTAATTTTCAAGTTGTAAAGCATCATAAAATCTAAGGAATTTCCTATATCCATCTGGCATATTGGTTAACATGGGCCAACTTAGGGTGTAAAAGCAATTTCAACACTAAAGAGGCAAAGGGACTTTCTCCTATTTGTATCAAAGCTGCACTGAGTTCCCTAAGCCTGCTTGTCTCTGGCACCGGATTTCCATAGCATTTAACTGCTGTAATAATGGATGACATGCATAAACATTATTGAAGGTTAGTTCCTGCTTTGTGCCTAAAATGATTCCCTTGGGAGCATATCACAGCTTCAGTTTCATCATTACTCTTGTCAGTCAGTTGTATATGGTGGGATTTCAGATACAGTGGCTTATTAATATCAGAAAAATATTCTGTACATACGCACACTGTACCAGGACAGACAGTTACCCAGCAATGTTAAGGAGTTTAATTATAATGAGCTTTAGTCGTTGATATTTATGTAAAACTGTAGGCCCTTTAATGGAAAACAAAGCAGTGTCTGTTGGCAATGCTTTAAATAAATAAGTAGGGAATTAGCCATGGATAGGCACTGACTTGTGAGTAGTTTTATGCAGTATATGAGGATAAGACCTTGGCTTCTTGGATGTGAACGATGATTCCAAGCCTGGGCAGCCTGTCTGCACTACAATGATGCACCACAGAGCTGCTCTGGGACAGTTTGCTGTCAGAACAACACCTACTTAAATGCAAAGGTCACAAATCTCCAAAAATGCAATGCAAATAGATGGAGCAGACAAATATGGAGGTCAATATTTGAATCTGTAAATGGAAATAAGTCTCTGCAGTCCTTCCCACTTTCCTACACCCTTCCTCATATTAAAAACAAGGAGCTCAGCCTTCATGAAAATCAAAAGCTAACCACAATGCAAAAGAAAAAGACAGAATAAATGAAATATGCAAAATATATATTGCCTTTTCAGTGCTGAGATGTGCATTGGGACAGATCCTCAAAGAATATATTTGCGAGTAACCAATCTGCAAAAACTATTCTGCTCTTTCTGTTTACTCCTTGCATGCTACCAGTTTCTGGGGGAGGTGCTGAGTACTGCAGAGAAGTGCAGAGGCAGATTCCCAGCACAGATTAGCCAAAATTTGGTATAAATGCTCTCATATTAAGAGATAAGTCAAACACTCTTTTTCATCACCAAAGCAGTGCAGAAGGATGTGTGTACATGCAAAAATCAGGGAAGAGCCTATGCAATATTCTAGAAGGGGACATCATCTGCATTATTTCAGATAAAGGACACTTCTGCAAACTGTGCTGGCTAGCTTCTACTCCAGAAAAGAAACTATTGAGATGCTCGTAGGATTATAAGATCACTCAGGTCAAAAGAGCCCCCAGAACTCCAGTCCAGCCCTCTGCCCCAAGCAGGGCCAGCTCTGAGATCAGAGCAGGCAGCCTCAGGGTGTTCTCGGAGAGGTCCTGAAACCCTGAGGAGGGAGGTTGGATGTTTCTCTCATGGATACACATTACTTGCCATCCAGTTTTCAGGAGGAAAACACAAAACAAATCTTTTTGGGGGAATTTCTGAATGCTAATTTGCAACAAGTTTTAACTTCAATATAATACTTGTAATCCGACCTACAGGTCCTCACCCTGGTGAAACGGTTCTGTTCACAGCCATGAACATCTTCCCATGTAGAGCAGAACTTGTATATCCCCAAATTTACTGAAGCTTAGGAGTAACTTTTAATGTTGTTTAAAAATAAGAAGAAAAATGAAGCATCAAACTATGTGTCCATAATAGCAAAGTCTGTTGAAGTTTTGCTAGATTCTTACCTTCCCAATACAGAATTGTGTAAGGCCTTTTTATTCTGCGTTTTGTTTGTTTTGTTTTGTTTTGTTTTTTTAAAGACCTCCCATCTCTCATCCATGAACTTTGACTGATTTTAGCACTCTTGTGGAAGAAATACACTAAGAGAGTTATCGTAAGACATCAGTAGCAATCAGCTGCTACTACCTATTAAATTTTGCTGAAGATGAAAGGCCTCCTGCTGCCTTCCCTCTCCCTCCCCCCCCCTTGCTGGAAGGGGAAGGGGAACTCAACACGTGGTGCACTGTGTCTCTAAGCCATTTCAGCACAATGGAAATATTGCACATGGTGTGCTGTTCTGGACTTGGGAATTTTAAATTAATTATATTCATGTCTGTATAATGCAAAGGAATCACTTTCATAACAAAAATCCCCAAATGAAAAAAAAATAAATATTGCTTCCTTTAAAAAAAAATCTTTAATCAAGAAACCCCAGTTGTTTCTAGCAGATGATCTAGCTACAAGAAACCATCTCCAACACATGCATGATTCAAATATTCTTTTCAAAGAAAGCCTTTTGATGAAATAAGGGAATTAAACATCAAAAACAATGGCTACCAATTGCAAAAGACAGTTCTCGGTGTGACAGCTGGTCAGCTGAGTAACAAAGAGCTGACAGCTGTATCACTTAGTTCATTATCCAAATGTTTCAGAACGTGAGATAATTTTATTAAAGCAGTGATCTCAAAGAGTTATGAAGAAAAACAGCAGAAAATTGTTATGAAAAGAGCAATATGTATACATAAATATATGGTTATCAGTTTGGATGGAGCCTTCAGACCACGAAGCTCTTCAAGCAAAGGACCAAGAGCAATGTGTTGGCACCAGCTGCAGCAGAGCCCGTCGAGCACTTGAAGCTGACAGAGAAGAAAGAACAGTCAGGAAGGAACCAGGAATATTGGAAAAAAGTAATATTCATAGCTGTCCTCCCAGACCTTGCTCTGCGAGCATCTGAGTTAATGAACCCTGGCTACCTGCAGGCATGCAGCTGATTTCTGCTGAAGCCTTCCTTCTCTTTGCTCCACATATGAATCACCTCTGCTTGGCCAGCTTCATTTATTTGTGAGGATGGATGGAAATGAATGAAAGGTGGAAAGACAGCTTGTTTGTGCCTCCTTGTCCTCAGAGAGAAGCTTAAGTGGCTTGTTTCACCTGGAGTACGCAAAGGTTGTAATGCCAAGTGCTCTGCTGGTGAAACTACTCTCTCCAGGTGGATTTGTACCAGCAGGGCAAGTAGCTCTCGGTTATTAACTGCAGCACCCAAGGCTGTATCACTCCAGGTGCTGGAGATGAGGCTGAGAAGGGCATCCAGAAGAGGTCTCCTGGGCAAGAGCAAAGAGGGCAGACGCTGCTGCGCCCTTCACCCCACGCCCACATGCTCGGCATTGTGCCTGGCATATTTCTGGAAGATCTCGCATCACTCTAGCAGTGGCAAAAACAGATGAAGGGGAAGGAAAAATGGATGCAGTGTGATCTGTCAGCAAGATGATTGCAGCCTAGTGGTCAGCCCCACAGGCTGTTTTCTCGCATTTTTACATCTGTGAGCAGTCAGCACTAGCCCTATTGCCAAGAGATGAGTTTTATTTTTGTTTTTCATTTTAAGTTGACATAAATTGAATAGAGTTGCAGCTTGATTTGCAAAGGCTTTCTTGTACCCTTTCAAACTATTTTGGCTAGTTAGGCCATGCTGAGGCTGAGTGTGCCCTTGCCAAATGCCCACTGAGTGGGGCACACGTATGCACAGCAGCAGGGCACGAGGAGGGTGGCAAAGGCACAGTAGTTAAAAATGCAAAACAATAAGGTCAGGGAAAGTCAGGGAAAGCTACCTGTGTGACTGTGGGCCATCGTGTAAAGACATATGCCCCATGATGAAGCACACATAGCCTGAGCTAATGCCAGGAGGGCGGGTTCTGGAATGGGGTGCTGCCAAACCAGCATCCCTGCTGGCATACATATGCTGTACCTCCGGAAAATGAAGTAATCCAGACCTATCTGCATTTTTTTTTTTTCAGTACCAATAATAAAATTTCATGTGCTAAGGGAAGAAAACAGTGTCAGTAACAGGACATCAAAGCAACCCTTGTGCTGTGTTTTAAATAAAAAGCAGAGCAGTAGTTTCTCCATGTCATTTTCCTCTTTGGTGTGAATTTGCATCAGCAATATTCATAAGGTGAGAAACTGGAAAACTCTTTTTTTGCAAAAAATCATAATGCTGCTATAATGGTAAGTTAATGGAAATATGGAAAATATATGCCCTCAAGGAGATTAAGACATTGCCTGCATTTCTGGTAACGTTATACCTTCTGGACACAGCAAGAAGCACAGCAAATCCCCAGAAAGGTTGCTTTACCCCTTAAAAGCCCCATATGGTTTACCTCAGTGTGAACTTGCTTTCTTGGTGTTCCACTTTGTTGTTGCTTTTAAAGATCTTAATGGTGACTGTAAATTTCTGTCAAAGCAGCTGCCTTCTTTAGTGAAATGTTCTTATTTTGTACAAGCGCCCTTTGATCACTGAGGCATCAAGAGAACATATGCAGTCCAAAATATATATATATATATAAATAAATTGCTTGTAATACTAAAAGCTTTGCTATGATTTAAAAATAGAAAACAAACAACCAAGCAAACATCCAGCCTCTCTGCTTTTCCTTCCGGACAGCACCAGCTCAAAACTGAGAATCTGGGCAAAGTGTAGTGAGCAAGTGGCATTGCATATGCATGGCAAGGAGGACAGTCTCCAATTGAACCAATCACTGCGTTTTCAGGTGTATTAGCAACCCTTCTTATCCAGTTATCATCTGTATTTGAAAAACCTAATTCAAAAATTCATATTGTCTCTTTTGGGTTCCCTCTTTTCTGTTTTGAATGAAGTAGTTGTTTTCTTTAACAATCTCCTTCCTAATCTCACATCTGCAGTCAGTGTTCTGCAAAGTGTAATCTCCTGCAGTGAGGCTACAGTCAGAAATAACTTTCCAAATGCTCACTTTTTAATGTAGATTATTATTTCCATTGAACTGGGAGCCTTGTTAGGTTCTTGTTAATAACCCCTTATAAAGATTTTCTCAACCATAGACCCAAAAAAAAAAAAAAAAAAAAAAAAAGTAAGAAAACTTTTTCTTCTATTTAAGAAAAAAAAAAAAAAAAGGAAAGAAAAAAAAAAGCAGATTTTACACATGCATAAACTTCTGAGGTTTGGAGACCCATGCTGTGTATCCATCTGCATGAAATCTCTTATACCAGGATTAGAATATTTTAGCTCTCTAACACCTACCGAGGAAGGAAGCATGCATTGGCTTAGTGTTAACCTTAGTCCTCTTGAGCTCAGTAGGATCAGTCGTGTGCATGGGTTTATACATCTTAGCATAATGAGACAAAGACAACATTTCTTCAGAAGCCACATATAAACTTTTTACTCATTCAAATGTCAATAACAAAACCTCCATGTACCAGGACTTCAACCATCAAGTTTAAGTGTTGTATAAAGTGTGATTCAGGCTAATTTTGTAAGTAATTTTGTATTTTCTTACTAAAAAGTAAACCTGATAACATAAAAAGAGCATCCCACAGATTTTCAGATAGTTCTCACATTTTCAGTGAAAAAAAAAGAGTGAAAAAATGAATTCGTGTTCAAACTGTTTTTGTGAAAAAAAAGTGTTTTGATTATTGTTTTTTTAATTGAATTTGAGGAGTGCCACAGAGAAATTTAGATAAAATTCCTGTCAGCATTTCCTGAAATCATTTTGCTTTATGTAGGGTATATGGTAAGATTCCTTCCAAAACAAAAACACTATGAAATTAATTTTAGCTTTTTTTTTTTTTTTTTTCCCTAACAAATGCGCAACCTCCACACTAAAACATTTACAAACATTACATAGGACCTTCAGAGAAAGTTTCCTCCCTCCCTCCCTTCCTCCCTCCCTTCCTCCTTTTTATTACAAGGAAATGCCTTAAACAAGGAAGCTGGTTATTCAGAGGGTACACAGCATTAGAAGAGTTAAAAAGATCACTGCTGAAATAAAGCACTTGCCACTTTAGGCAAGTAGAAATAGGTTTTCTCACATCCTGATGAGATGGACATGATGAAACGTGTGGACTCCACACACAGCTTTCAAGAGGAGCTATTTGCAGTAATAAGAAGAACTCTTAGGCAGCAACAAGTGTGACCCATTCACACCCAAAAATGGGAAAGAGGGCTTGTGCAGCTCTGTCCTCCTCTGGACAAGGCTTCTGAGGATGTCTTTTCCCTTTCCCTTTCCCTTTCCCTTTCCCTTTCCCTTTCCCTTTCCCTTTCCCTTTCCCTTTCCCTTTCCCTTTCCCTTTCCCTTTCCCTTTCCCTTCTTCATTTCCCTTTCCCTTCTTCATCTCCCTTTCCCTTCTTCATCTCCCTATCTTCCTCCTCCTCCCTTTCCCTCTGCCTTTGGGGTAGGTATGTAGGTGGGAGGTGCAGCACCTCAGCAGCTGGCAGAGAGCCCACCCCTGTTTGTTTCCAGCTGGCAGACATCCCTGCAGCCCCTGAGCCTGTGGTGCAGAGCCAGAGATGGTGTCTCACGCCGTGCAGCCACGCATGCTTCATGCCTCCCCCACCCACATTTCCCCAGCTGCAGGGGTACAGGACAGAAGAAAAGCAACCTCCAACATAGGAAGACCCCGAGTCTCAAAGCCAAGAAAAGGCTTGTTAACACTTTCTGGGTCTGTCCAACAAGCAGGTGCAGAGACTTTCTGCCAAATAGGGAGGAACTGCCATTTTTGCTGCTCAGCACAGGGCTTGCAGCATTGTGGCTGAGTGCGCAGCACTCCTCTGGGCACTACAGCGTGAATGTATTCCCCCTCTGGGAGAATGCTGTCTGGTTTGGCCTTTATTGCTTCTCTAAAACTCTTCACGCTACTTGCCTTTTAGATCTTTGCTGCATGCTACACCAGTGTTTTCAGAGAAGTGTTCACAATGGCTTTGAGGTGCCTTTTCTGAATAGCAAGAATTAATTTAATTAATAAATAAAAAAAAATAATATATGCATAACTTGGGTTATTTCTATCAGCCATTTTATAATTTCCATATTGTAATTTATCATTTCAATCGGTGTTCCAGGAAGCAAATTTGTCAGCGATCCTCAAAATCAGTCCCAAGCACCTTCTTCTAAAAACTAGTACAGCAGCATTTGGTACCCCTGAGTTTTCTGGTGATGATTCCTACACTAATGAGAAACTGCATATTTTGTTAGCAGCTCAACTACTTTTCCTTTCTGCTGTTTTATTCCCCCAGACTTCTTGAGTACATGTAATCTGTGATAATTTGGTATTTAAAAAATGCCTAGTTACCACACAAGATTTTAAAGGTATAGATACATCTACAATTATCCAACTCATGCTCTAATACACCAATCAGATCACACTTAAAAAATAAACGAAACAAAACAAAACCCTCTAAGAATTAAGGAAACAGAAATTTCTCAGACAGAAAAATTCCAGTGATCTTTTTCTTTTTAATTTTCTTCTATTTTATCTTGCTTTTCATTTTTGCAAATGCTCAAACATTGAATGAAATGTAGCATGGACCAACAGCAATTTTTTATAATAATAAGCTTATTCGGTCAACTGCTGAAACTTTATTGAATAAAAATGAATTCTAAATACCTAATAACACATTTTACTGCCTTTTCTAGAATTCATACCTTTAGTCTACCTTTGCTCACAAAATGATATATATGACAAAAATACAGCTGCAATAGAGAAAAAGCATCTGTTAGAGTTCATGAAGGACAAATTTAAGAAATCATTTCTTGGCATGCTAAAACCACATGTTGAAATCCTGTCAAGCTCAACTGGTATTATTTTTGGCAGGATTAACAGTATGAGCGCAGAGATTAAAAAGTAGAATATCCCATGATTATGGCCAATGTATGTGCTATCTCAACAGACAAGCAACTGCATTTCTGACATGGCAATCTTGTGTTTGTTGTACATCTTTGTCCTCCAAACAATCTGAATGGAAGCAATGATAAAAAATAAAATAAAATTCCTTCTCATAAACAAAAAGTTCTATATCCTTATATCTTCTTTTCAATTCACATCTATGCTCAGATCCGAGTCTGTACCTGAACTTTGCTCCTAGGAAAAAGTCAGAACGCCACTATGAATAGGAGAAGTAAGATTCAGATTTTCATATCCACATCCAAACACAAACCTCTTTTCTATAGTTGGTGTTTGGTCTGTTTTAGGGAGCTGGAGTTTGGATTCAGCACTACTGATTTGCATACATATTTAATAATAGTCTGGAGGCTAGCATGTTTGTGGTTTATGTATTCAGCAAAATGATCTGAGAAAGATATCTTCTTATTTTAATGGAACAATTTATTATATACTTGCTATTTATATGCAATTGACACTTCAGTTTTACAAACTTGCAGTATTATTTCTTGAGACTTCTGTTTTCTTCATACACATTGTAAGTCCCAGGTAACTACAGGTTACTTTTCCAGGAACAGGACTGAGCAGAAAAGCATCACTTACACAGGTTCCTCCAGACTCCACAGCAGGGTGTTTCTGCAAATGGCTGTTCTGGAGGTGCCATGATGAATACAAGCCCACCGAGGCCAGCAGGCTCTTTTCTCCTATCAATAGTGTTTGAATCACAGCATAGTCACTTCCCTTCTTGTAAATCAAACCTATCACACAGACCTGCTATACTGCAGTTCTTCCTTCCTTGACCCAGATGTAAAGAGAGCTATGCATCACAGCTTCATGTAAAATAAAAGGAGTATGTCTATAGTCATTCAACTACCTAAAACAATTTAATATTTCAAAGACTGTATTTGCTACAGTGAATATAAATTCAAAGGTGTGATTCAGGAAATACTCCATATTTTGGGAAAGGGAAATGTAATCATAATTAGGGGGCAAAGAAAAATCAAAATAAAGGTATACAAGATATCCACACACTGAAAAGTGTAGAATTTCACTTGCAGTGTGAAAATTATTTAGCAAATTATTCTAACTCATCTCCTTAAAATTGCTTAGTTTGCTCTCCTCCCAAACTTATATTCCCCAATAGTGAATTTCTATTTAATACTCTCCTAAATCAAAGGCTTGCTCTTAAGGTTTCACTGAGTATTCAACCTATGTTTTAAATCTGACAGACATACTTGCACTGCCTTTAAGAAATGAAATATGGCCAAAAGACATGTATAACTAGCTTCCAGCCAGAAGAGAGGCATCCTAGTTCTTCATTTAGTGGAACATTTATTGGTACGTGGTCTCAGATTCTGGTGATGGCTTTAGCGATGGAAATTGTACTTCTGTTAAATGAGCCAGTGCCAGTCCTGCAACCTATCTTTAGAGGCTTTACATGATGCACAGAGCTTGAGTTAGCTCTAGTCCACATTTTCTGTGGGTATTTTCAGAATCTTTCTGGGCTAGAGGGTTGTGCAGCTATTCTCTTTATGGACCAGGAACGAAAAGACACAGGCTTTCTGGCACAAACAACATAGAGTTGAGATGTAAAGTGTTCCAAGCATTATGGCCATTGTTTGGTCAAGACCGTGCAATGCAGCAGATTGAATTTCTGTGTTGCTCTGTCCCCTGTGCCATCACTGTACTGTACACCCTACCAGGTTCTTTGAATACAAGTAGACATCAACTGGATTTTTTCCAATTCATTAAAAGACTATACACATCCATATGTCCTTTGGGTATTTTGAGACCCTGCACAGGAGAGTCCCGAAGGACTAATCCGCTCTTCCACACAGAAATCCTAGGAACCAGAACAGTCAACTACCTGACAAATCAGAACAGTATCACCAGACATCTAGTTTTCAAGCAGTAATGAAATAACCATTGCTTCAGTTGTCCTCTGCCTTTTCTAAGCCAGCTGGCATTGTGCTACAGGGAAATTACACATCCATTTTGATTATTTACTCTCATCTGCAGTCTGCATTCCCCACCCTCCCCCTGGATTTAACAATCATTACTGTTAATAAGGGCCAGGCAAGTGAGTGCTGAGGGTCCAATACAAAGGCCAAAAAAGTTAATGGAAGGCCTTTACATTTTGAATCAAAATTATGCTTTCACACCCAAACAACTTCAGTGAAAGCTGTGCACTCATCTCCCATGTCACTCCAGCAAGAGGCATACACGTGCATCTGCAGATGTTTAATGGAGAGCATATGGTTGCAAGACACTGATCAGTAGAGTTTATCAACATGGGGAGATAATATGTCAATGCACAGGGAAGGTTAGTGGTAACTGCATGCCACAGATTAAGTTTAAACTGCTATCAAACTTGACGGTGGAAGTTCTGAATCCATAGGTTCCTACAGTCAGCAGTTCACTGATGATCAATGGTACAGATAAACAGAAAACTGGAGGCTTTAAAAGCTTGTTGAGGAGTTGGATAACCAATTCTTGCCAGTTTTAATGGGAAGCAGAACACCTAAAACCTGTTCCCAAGAGAAATAGGTGGGGAAGCCTTAAAAATTGCACTTAATTAAAAAAAAATAAATAAATAGAAGAGTTCAGCAATTTTGTTCTCACATTTGACTTTACACCAATGGCTGATAGTGTTGGAAAGTGGTTAAGCAATATGTATGGAGAGAGGAAAGTGTGGCAAAACCCCACAGTTTAGATCCTGCAAGAGATAAATGAAATGTACTCAGTGGATGATCCTTAGCTGAACACAAGCTGCAGGGTAAAACATAAGCTTCAATCAACTCTTGCAAATAATTTGAGCCCAATACCATAAGTGCCTTAAATTAAATCCCTCTCAACAGGAGCCAATCTAAATCATTAAACATATGTCACATAGAGAGCTATAATCACTACAAGTGTCGTCTACATAGCATTTAATTTACATAGAAAATGTATTGCAGTTGTTAATTTGACCATTTTTCAATGTTCAGTATCTCACAGAAAACATACATAGTTAGAAGCAACACTTGCCTTGTCACCAAGCAAAAATCACACGTGCACACAATTCTGTTATCCAGCTTGTTGTGGCATATGTAACTGTGAAAGAAAGCTTTCCTGCCACGTACAAACAACCCACCTCTTGTTCAACTATGATTTATTACTACCTTCAGAGTTTCACAAAGTTTCATGCCAGGTGGGATCATTAGATAATCCACACCTAATTCCTTTCCATCATAAAAAGGAGCAGAATTTCATACTCTTACCTCAGAATGGAGCCCATTAACTTCTACAGGACTGTGCCACATCTTTCAGAAAGGCACTCAGCGTTGATCCAAATAAATTACAGCCTGCCAAGGAGTAGGTGTTCTGGCTTATGGTCTTTAAAACTGTCTCTGTTTTCTAAAATCATACACCCCATCAATTGCCACATCCCTGGGGGGCTGGGGAGTGTGGACAAGAAAAGAAGGAAAAAAAAAAAAAAAAGAAAGAAAAGAAACAAATCTCCCTCTGTCTCTGTGATTCATATCATACAAAATTTCCTATGGGCACCCTGGTCTTTGGAGACTTGTTCATCCTCGAGTAGCACATGGACTGGTGGTGTTTCAGGTGTAAGTGTTAGGGAAAAGAATAATTGGAGACTTATCTATGATTGCACCAAATGCATCTTTAAATACAATAATCAATGAGTCTGGTTCACTTATTATCTTTAGTGTATGTTGGAAGAAAGTCATTTGGGAATGTGAACAGAAGTAGCCTGAGATACTTCATAGATACTGAGATTAGAGTCATGCCCAGCAGGCACCAGCATTTTGTAGGTACAAAATAACTAAACAAAGCATAAAGAAAAAGAAGTATGTCAATACAATAAGTGAAAGCAGCCTCTTTGACACATCTGCACCAGCCAGCAAGAGTTTAAATAACAGGGTTTGGCCTTAATATTTTACTTCTTGAGTTACTAAAACCAACATGATAATACAAAGGAATGGGCATATTGGTTAAATACTAATTTCATTGAATATGGGTAAAAAAGTTACATTCACCTCAGTGGGACAAGAATCATATACTCTGAGAGAGTATTCACAGTGCCTACTTAAATCTGAAGAGTGTATATGACAATGTGCCCTAAGTCCAAAGCCCTTTTAGTCAGTCAGTGCTTTCTACCCCACTTTCCTTGAGATCTGTTGTATTTCCCTTAGAAGGCCTTCTTAAATTAAATTAATTTTCTGAAAACCTTAGCTCGATATTTTTTTTAGAGACATAGCTCATGCCTAACAAGAGCTGGTAGAGTTGCCTGTTCAGGCAGTTCTCTTTCTCCAGCTCCAGCAGGCGTGAAACAGCTCCAGCAACCTGAAACAATCTCAGCTCTGTTGTTATGGAAATCCACCCAGGGGTTTGTAAATGTGCGACATGAGGAGCTCAGTGTTTGATTTTAAGGGAAAGAGTAGCCTTGATGTCACTTTGAAACAGGTCTAACATCTAACTTCTAAACAATGGAAGACCTTTCAGATATAGCAAATGCCAAGAAAACTACAAATAACACAATGTATAGGAAGGTTTATATGCAGAAAGGAAAAGTGAATCACCTAACAAGGAAAACTAAATCTAATTTCTCCTGAGCTGAAGTTGTAATTTTACTTTGAAACTTAAGTTTTTCTCTAATGATTGATGGAATGGGTTTCAAGCCATACTTTACACACTGTGATAATTATAAGTAATTACAGTTTCCTCTTCATAGCAAGGTTGTTTTATGGACTTTTTGTCATAATTTCTAACAATGAAATTATGAGTCTAAAAAAACCATACATAATAGCTATACCTAGTAGCCTCAGCTTTTATATAGTGAACATCTGAGGAATGATTTAGTAACCATGATATTCACTTCAGGAGCCCAGAGATGTAGTTTCCAGTTTTTCAGTGAACAGTCATTTTCTTTCATTTATTTTCTTTTCTAGATCATTTAATATTGTACTTCAAATTCAATGTGACTAATGCATTTGTAAAATTCTCCACAACCAAATTTCCCCCACCTTTCAAAAGGTGTATATTTAACTTGTCTATCAATAACTTATAATTGCAACCAAGTATAGTACAACTACAACTAATAACTGTGTTATCTACCATAACTAACATATCTAACTAACAAGTTAATAATTCCTGATGAAGTTGTTCCCATTGAAGTTAACTGAGTGGTTAGGCATGAGGAGATGGAGTACGTAATGCCTTAGCAGAGCCTATAAGAGATTTTCTGGAAAACTTTGTGCTTGGTCAATGGAAGATTTTGGCTTCAATCACATTGTTTGTCTAAAATAGGTAAAGCTAGATCAGAAAAAGAAAAAAACAAAAAACAAAAAACAAAAAACACAAAGAGGGAATATAGTCCTGTCCAGACCCAATGTTGAATGGAACAACCAATGAGAGGTAGAATCTAAAAGTGTATTTTCAGAGCAACACAATTTTAAGTGTGCACAACTGCTAACATACTCATTGCACATAACAAGCAAATCTGTTCAAGATAGAAAAATCTGCATAAAGATTACATCTCTTTTACAGGAAACTGATAATGCCTATTGCACTTCTCATGTCTTGTTATTTCAGCCAAATTATTGCTACTGAAATCTTTTCTAATGCAAGAGTAGACTACTTAGCTTTGTGGTAAAAATCCAAGTATCATTGCGTGCAGTCATGCTACAGCAATTTCATTTGCAACCAAGTATAAAGTAAATACATTCTGAATTTTCATTTAAAACTTGTTGATAAGCACAGATGTAAACACATTTGAGTTGTGTGTGTGTTTTTTTTTTTTTTTTTTTAATTGTTTGGGTTTTTTTTTCGTTTGTTTTTTAGGAAATTTAGGAGCCTTTCACAGGCTCCGTATTTGTTGCACAAATCATATTCGGTGCACATAGCTCTTGAAACACGGAGGAAAATTCAAAACACTGTGAATAAGAAACAAGAAAGAGAAACATACGTAGCTGCTACAGTCTTTTCCAATCATGTTTTATACTGAATTCATCCCTAAGAATCAGCTAGTAAGTTCGAGCACTGGTATGCCTGAGAATGATTGCTGCTGCAATAGGCATTTCTATGTATGCACTAGATGCAATTGCTAGGCATTTCATGTTAGGGTTTTATCTAGTTAGAAGTTTGCTGGGTTAAGTATCCTGAAATTTGCCAACACATCATGAATTTGGTTTGCATAAAAGATACTGCTTTAACAGCTTTTGTGTCTGATTTGAGTGGGGGCCTCTGAAATTCACAGACTGATGTACAAATGTAATCATAGAAATTAAAAGTTTGGATTCAAAGAACATATCTGGACATTCAGCATTGAGAAAAGTGGTGATACAGCATGGAAAGTTCTCTAATGCAAGAATTTCTGGAGTTAAGGCTCTTATATCCTATTTAATTCAGGCCCCAGTATGCACAGGAATTTCAAAAACATATATTTCAAACCCATCTCCATCTGAAACCTCAACACCACTGGGAATGCTTAGTTTCCTCCACACATTCTAAGTATTTTCCAATCAGTCTGGTGAGAACAGAGGTTTTTGAAGAATATAAGTTCTGAGGGAGAAAAAAAAAAAAAAAAAAAGCATTACAAGAAAACAGTGTTCCTCTAGTTGTTAGTAGCTCCAGTTCAGGTTCCCATTCCAAATTTCCACTGAAGTTGCATAATTTAACATTTCATAAAGTTGTGATCAGGTGCAGATGTACTGTGTTTACACTTGTTATTTTAACATTTGCAAATGTAGATGAGAATAAGATATTTTTCAGACACAAATGGCCCTCAGTAGTTTCATGAATAGAAATGTTCCAGATTGATAATTACCAAGAAAGCTTTAAATTGCAGGCATCTCAACTAAGTGTCTTTTCAAGAGCCAACCATCATTATTATAAAGAAATATGTCAACTCAAAGAGCAGGTGCTGATTAAACATTACATGTAAGAGTGGATCGGTTGCAAAATCTGCAAGCCCATCCTTAAAGATGTAATCCTAGATGAGCCTACTTAGATGTTATACTTTACAAGACTGAAAATGTATCCTGATATTTTTCTTTAAAGCACCTGCTATGCTGAGGCTGCAATATAATAATATCTTGTTGAGAAAACTGTCAGCTCATTTTCTATGTGTTCCTTTTGATACTTGGGTATTTAAGGATGAAACTACATTAATGTTTGTAAGAGAGAGACTGAAGGATGGAGAAAAAAATATATTTCTATAAACTTTAAGGAATAATAGATAATCCCTGAGTAAAATCTGCTTACTTCATCTTGCTGGCATCTTACAAAGCATGGGGGACAGTCAGGGAAGGGCTCCCAGTGGTGTGATTGGAATTCCAAGAGGGTCAAAACAATTTATGCTGTAGGAAACCTGGTGACATTTGATTTTATATCTGTCCTCTACTCCAATAAAAGACTAAGGGATGGAACGACTTATGTATTTTACTGAAAAATCATTTTAATCATGTCTTTTTTTAAAAGGTTGTGGTTTTAAACCTTACATTCATATTTTCTTAATTAAATACATTATGTGGTCTGATTAGCTGATTGCAGTCTTACCTGTATTTTGCCACTCTTTCTAGAAGAATGCAAGTTTTCCAGTCCTATTGCAAAAGTCTCATTTGTAAGAGAGATCAGTAAAAGAGGCTTAGGAAAACTCTTCTGCTAGGCTAGCCACGGCCTGAACATCTGAACATACTCTATTCACAGAGGGGCTTTATGGGCTGGAAGTCCTTAGCCTTTTTTTTTTTTTTTTTTTTTTTTTTGTCAGAGTTCAAAAGCTCTTCCACAGTATAATCTCTTCCTAATAGACATGTTACATAGTTCCCCTATAAGCCAAGACGAGCTCAGCAAGCAGTGTGTCAAGCTGGCTATGTTTTATTAATGCATGTCTTCTGGATTCTGAGCATCTACCTTTATCCATAGCTATAAAACATAGCTGATGCTTCCCTTTGCTGAAGTGTTACAAGAAATGCCATCATTTCTGTCTGATCAGGACTGAGCATACTTGGCTCAATTCTCCATCTCTGGAACAGTGGTATTTAAATGGCTGTTGGGCTGTTTGCACCTAAACAGTGCTCAAGCAGACTATAGGGAAAAACAACAGTGATCCTGGGGCCACAGTTTATGACATTGCAAGTGAGAGGCTGTGCTGGGGGATAAGTGAGGGAACAGCAGCTTTTCTGCACTGGCCCCCTTCCTACTCTGCTAAGGACCTGCACCTTACAGGATTAGAGATGTGGCCAGAAGAATACGGTGTCAAGGAGTTTCCAAATGCTGCCTCTGATGTGCTTTTGAAGCTGAATCAGGAAGATGTGAAGGATAAAGGAAGGATAAACACACCAGAACTACAACAGGTTTCTTGTTTTCTGCCTGGTGTTACCCCACTGACCACATTGGTTGCCTGAACTGGTGGGGCCACAGGCTCCAGTCATGGGACAAGATTTTGGCAGGGTTAGTGAAAAGTTGCAGTGGACATTTGGCTACCATGGGAGAAGGGAAAGATGCTGACTGTCACAAGTAAAGTCCTCTCCACTTTAGAGTAATTATTTTAATTCTCATCTCCAGAGTGAGAGAACCAACCTCAGCCTCAGACCAGTCTACCCCAGACAGTTGTTGTGTATCAGAAAGAAACAAAGCCAAAATTTACATTTACAGAATGTGCGGTGTGTGACAACAAAAGCTAATGTAATCTTTGTGTCTTTAACATTTAAATTCTTGATCCACTATGTTAGGCTGTTCTTTTTTAAAACACAGTGTCCATAATAGTCTCCAAGGGGATATCTCTGCTGTAGCTTGCTAAGCTGTGGGCTCCTTGACATACCCCACGAGAGAAACCCATGTCAATCATTTCTGGATCAATAGCTAGCACTGCCTTTAGGGGAATTTTAACAGCTGGATTTCAGAAAGAGAAGAGCGATTAACTAAAGTTAGAGTGCAAAATGTTTTCCCTACTAACTTTAACCTCTCTCCTCCTCCACTTCTGTTCTGGAAAAGAGGTACTTTTGGACAGTCTGTGATCTGAGTTTATCCATGCTTTTTCAGGATAAGCTCAGATTTCTTCAGCTTTATTAAAGACCTTACTTTCATAAGCATCTTACAAATAATAGTGCTTAATGGGCACTCACAAAAAGTTTATACTTTTAAATATATAAACCTGATGTTTATGCATAAAAGGGCTGTTTACTAAATAATGCACATTTGAAAGAACAGTCTAGGATTATGAAATCTGATTTTCTATTTCTGTTTAAGAGCTTGAGAAAACGGCTAATCCTTAAATAGTGTCACTGCATATACAAACTCAACAATTTCTTCATGGCAAAGCTATATCCTCACAGCTCAGGACTGCTCTCCAGCTACAGTAGCTAAACTCTTCAGGGATTCAGCCAAATGAAGCTATACATCTTTCTATGGGTCAGCTGCTGTCAGAGTGCAGAAAAATAAAGTGAAGTGGCAGTACATGCTGTATTGATTGCTGCTTTCTGGGAAGTGCAAGATCTTGTAGCAAATGCAAAGGAAGGTGGTAAAGCACTTTTTGCACAGATGTGCTTCCCGTTATAAGCAGGTACCTACATGAAAGCATGTGGCAAAAAACCCTCTGAAATCAATTTTCTTTGCCATTGTTTTAGATAGGGTCTCTATTGCTCTATTTGGAGCAGTTACTCCTGGTTTTCCTCAAATATAAAGTACTATTACTTTGTATTTGCAACAAATCTGACTATATGTTTTAAGCTTTCTAATAGTTCTGAGGTAGATCCAACTAAAATCAGTAAGGAAAAACTTCCAGCAAGTTCTGCAGCTCAAGGCCATCAGTCTTTTAGCCTTCTTTCAGCCAGCTTTCTTCCTGTTATCCTCATCTACTTATATTTCTGTGATATTATTTCCCTCTTCTTCTATTCTTTAATATAAACATTTTTTTTCTCTCTGTCTCTGAAATTGGTCTTTCTTCTCTACTTTCATGTTGTCTTTCCATCCCTTTTCATTTTCAGAAGCATTTTGTAGTCCAACATATGATCAGCAATTAATGTGACAAGATGTCTGAAAGGGAAATCCTCTGACCCAGGCAAATATGTAGGAAAAACATATCTGTGAACTAGTGCTCTGAAAAATTTAAAGAGACACCAGAAAGTAAATTTCTCTTCCAGTGGGAGTATTTAAATTGTTACAGCTTAGTGGGAGAGATGCTCAGCCATGAGAGAATTTGATCAAAACCTATTGAAATTGGTAGAAACATTTACTTTCTTCAGCAAAGTCTTATTTCTGCTGAATTAATGACAGAGAGAAAGACTAACTGCTACTTTGCTGCTGGAAGCCTTAAATTTTTATTTATTTATGTATTTATTTATTTATTTTTGTAAAGATCACTGTTTCTGTAGAGTCCTAGAGTCCTAGAGTGTTTTGTTTTGTTTTGTTTTGTTTTGTTTCCTCACAAAAATCAGGAAGCAGGAGAATGACAGTAAAAACTATGAATGGATCCAGCTACAGAGCTATGGTCAATGCAGAGTTAACAAACCCATCATCTCATCTCATTAATTAAAGGAATTAATTACAGAAATATTCATTACTTTATATCCTGAACCATCATTACAAGCATTTTGGCAGTGCTCACACTGAACTAAAACATCCACTTGAAGCACCCACCTTGCTTGATAAGGGCTTCCTCATTGTCCTGCTGTCAGTACAGCTCACTGCAGCATGAGTCTTGCAGATATTAGGGCGTCCTGAAGAGAGCAGCTCAATTCATAATATACTTAATGATTAAAATATGGCTCTGTTGAAGGTGGAGACTTGATTTTCTGTGTACTTTCACAACATGCAGCATACCACCTGTGCGCAGCACTGCAGACTTGATGGTGCACATGTGCAGCAGAAAAGTGGGGTGCTATAAACCTGCACACACTTCTTTCTGTGCCCTTTCTAGGTGCACTGCTCCTGGGGAAAACATCTCAAACAAAAGCAAAGCCCGTTCTCTGCAAGGCTCATCTGCCTAATTCTAGCTCCAAGAAGAGAAGGGAAACAATTCTTATTCCCTTTTCCTTGCTGCATGACCAAAAATAGCATCAGATGGGACCCAATGTTGCATGTGTAACTGGGTAATTAGAACCAATTTTCTCCCTCTCCTGTTTTTCTCTCATTCGAAATTAATGCTGCATTGCATGGATAACTAGTTCACCCAAGCAGGTATGGTTCTGTGGGAGGAAGAATAACAAACAATGTGAATAACATATGTATTATCTGGCATTTTTAGTGCCTGCTGACTATCCTCTGCATCAAGTAAAAACAATAAAATACAGGCAGCAAGACAATCATTTTTAAACTACCATCAAATAAAGAATTTGCACTTCTGAAATGATCCTTTGGTTTCTTGCTAGTACTGCTGCTGTATTGCAAGAGATGTATAAATCAGGTCAACCAGTTGTTTCCCTGTAAAAATAGAAAAAGTTCATTACTTTGAAATTCTTTAACATGAATCATGCCAATTGAGCCTTTGGGAAATATCTCCACACTCACAAACTGAACTCAGACAGATCCCACTGGAAAAGGCAGATCTTTGTATCTTAATAAGCTCAACTTTTTATATATGTACATACACACATACATTTATCCCTTTGCTTTCCAAACGATAAAAGCATAGCTGAATGCAGTAGCTCACTAGTGTAAAGACAATTATAAAAACCTGTTCCCAACTCTTGTAGAGAATGTCTTGGATAGAGGGATGTTTCAGCATTATCTATTTAAGATCCTTTCCCTTCTTCGCACCCTTCATCTCAGTCTTTAATCAGGTCTTGTTTTCTGGGAGTTCTGCATCTTGACCTGATGTGAGTGTTGGTGGCTCTGCTGCACTCACACTTGCACCTGTCTGTGCAAGGGCTGAAACTGAAATGTGGTTTCTACCACTTTCATCGCCGTGCAACTAAAGCACTGACCATGCTGCATGAATGTAACAGAAAGTCTGACTCTCTGTGAGGGTTCAGTCTAAATCAATCCAATTTTGAATCAGACTTCAAAGCCTGAAAAACTATACCCCGCCTCTTGTGAAAGCTGGTAGCAAAGTCTCCACAGAAGCTGCAGGAATTCACTCAGGTCCTAAACATGGGCCCAGAGGTGGATTTCATTTGTGCAGTTTTGAACCTAGGACCATCAATTTGTCAAAGTGACCTTTATAATAATAATAATAATAATAATAATAATAATAATAATAATAATAATCTAACCTCAAAAAACAAATCTGATCTGAGATTTTTTGTAGTCTGGAGATGCTTGCTATCTACAGAGACAGCAGAGAAAATAAACACAGAGGTGAGGGTAAGGGACACAAGTAATCCTGGTGAAAACCAGAACGTTGCATTTTTGTCTTTTGTGCCTGCTTTCTCTTTTATTTTTGATTTGGATTGCTGGAAACAATGAAGGAGGAGTGGGGAAAAGGTATGGGCTTCAAGTGTTGTTTGAAGTGCATCCCAAAAGGAGGAGGCTACAGAAGGATGAAAGGTTTCAGAGATCATGTTCCAAATCCAGGATCAGGCACAGGCAGTGAGATGGCCATGACATTTGGCAGGGTATAGAAAGAAATCAAAGGCATGATGGGCAGAAAAACAAGCTGGGTGAATGCAAAGATGGCAAATGCTGAGGTAAGGACTGGGGCTTCCAAAAAGGAGGGAAGAGGCTGAAGGAAAGAGCAATGTGTGGAGGACTTCCAAGGCAGTGTTTGAACAGATTGAAGAGGGAGTGATGGCAGAAAAGTCATTCAAGCTCTCAGCTTCACTGTCTGTAAAATGAGGATGATAATAGCTGCCTAACTCAAAGGTCCCTGTTGCAAGGCTAAATTCACTCGTGCAAAGAATGCTAATGTGTTTAGTTTATATTCTGTGAGCTGAATGCAAAACCCATGCATTTAATTCCATTAAAACCTAGGGGAGTAAACCCATTTCAGCCTGGATTTGTGAACGTAAAATGCAATTATTGTTGGTTATAGAATTATGATTGTTGATGATTATTCCTGAGAAAGTTTTTTTTTTTTTTTTTTTTTTTTTTAATTCACACATAGAGCAGTTTTTAGGTCATGTATAAATTAGAGGTAATATCCAATTTCTGGACTAATCTTACACAGTTGGTGAGCTAAACTTAAAAAGAAAGATACTGTTAAACTGTCTGCTAAAGGTAAGCCTGCAAGTAATAACCTGTTTGGTTATTCTTTCCCTGTAAGATGAATGCCCAAACTTAGCTCTGTGATGAGCACACTTGCACTGGCTCTCAGTCAGGCTCTTTGTGGCACAGGAGAAGTGCTCTGGTAAAAGGCAAGGATGGAGAAAAACACTTGGGGTGTTTTCTAGCAGCGTTTCCAGTCCCAGCAGCACCCTCTTTAACTGTGTAAGTGGACATTATTTGCAGGAAAATTCTTTATAAGTACTATTTCCCCTAGCTCCATTTTGGAATAGCATCTATAGCCCTACCACTCCACCAGCCCCACTGAGAGTCAGAAGTGTGTGTGAGCCCATAGCCATTCAGGCAGCAGAGTGGTGTAAGTCCATGTCCATATTGACTGAGAGCAAGGGCAAACTGTATGTTAATTTTGCTTTATGAATCTCCTATGTTAACCTGGCATCAGCAACAGCTTCTCTTTCAGGAAGCCAGTGACATGTAGCTGCACAGTTATTAGGATTTGAACTCTCATTTCTCTTCAGTGGCAGACAGGTGGGTTTTAATGAGGTCTCATGGACCTCATGGTGTTCAGAAGGTGCTGAGAAAAACAGGGGAGTCTTCTCAAAGCATTAGTCCCTCTGGGAGATAGGTGTTTCTGGAAATCCTGCTAGAAAATCACCTTCACATCATGGCACTAGGACGCCATTGAAAGCTGTCAGTGTCTCAAAGCCTTGGGCAGTGACTTCCCTTGGGCCATGTGCCTCAACATCACTGATCCTGTGTGTCCTCTCATGCGACAAACATTTCCCCAGGGAGGCGAGAAGGTGCATGTCACACTCAGTCTATGAAACTGGGATATCCTCTGAGCAAGGAAAGGACACTTGGACATCAGCCACGTAGAAATGTAGTTTTATACTTAATTGGAGAGAACTGTAACAACTTTTTTTTTTTTTTTCCCTAGGGAAGAGAAAAATTCATGTGTCTTTATGAAGAAAATCTTAGTTGCTAACTATATATTTCCATTCTTATTTGATTGTACCTTTTAATATTTCAAACACACTGCATGGTCAGTATGTTTATTTTCAAATAGCATTCTTTTGCCTTTTGAATGTAGAATCTGAATAAGAACATAAACTACATATGGCTTCTGAGGTTTTTAAACTCCTGTCTCTCACTTTAATTTCTGTCATAATATCCAGATACTTTGAATTAGTATTAATATGCTTACTACAAGAATCATGTGTATGTATAAGTAGCTGTGCTTATTAAGTTGCTGGAACTGCTGGATGTAGGACAGAGGTGGTACACTAAGGGAGGAAAAGCTGTCAGCAGATAAAAATCCCAGCGATATATATTTTTAAATCTCATTGTGTCTGGTAGCTTTACCTATGGTCCTTGAATATTGTATCTAGTGTTCAGCAACTCTACCTTTTCTCGGTTTTAACAACACAAACACGATTTACGTCCAATGCCAGCATTTTTCACTGGTCAAAAAGCAGAAGGAATTACTTTAGTGATAAAGAATTTAAAAATATCTGGAGGGTGGTTCAATAGCAGTTACATGCTGTGCAAAGGAGGTTAACCACTGGTCCAGTGTGTAAGCATGGGCAGAGACCTGCCATAAATTTGCCTCATGCAGCCACCAGTGAGCTGGAGAGACACATGGAAAATTTAATTGGGAAATCTGAAGTTTTTCTAACAAGATAATAAACATAAGAATGTTCCAGAGGAAGATCTAAATTTGAAAAATAACTGCCCTTTTGGCATGTCCATGGCAACAGCTGAGTTTCAGGCTGTTTTAAGGGCAGAACATGTTTTTCCTCTTTATTCTCCCTTAGGTGTCAGAGGGTAATATAGACCACCCTCAAAAAACAGCTGTATTTTCACACCTCTGTTTTGCAGGCTATTAGGACTGTTTTTCTCTGCAAGCCAACTTCTCATCCAAGTGGCTTTCTTCAGTAATTTAATAGGGAGTACAACATTAAAAAAAAAAAAAAGGCATTGTTCTTATGTTAGCTCTAGAATAGCTAAGGAAAATCTCTTCAATCAGGATACAACTTTAAAAATATATGTTTGGAGAAGTTAGCATTTAACTATTTAGCTTTGAAAGCATCAAATAATACCACTGACTGAAATCACAGAAATTCTTTCATGTCTACTCAGGCAATTCTGTGTTCATGCAGCTAAAAGAATATACTAGATCCACGGTATTGGGACTGAAATTTGTTAGTGAGATATTCTGCATTGAGGAAACCCAACTAAAAAAAGACTAGGTTGATAACTGACATTGGAAAGGTCAACAATTTTTAGCTGTTGCTGTTTACGACTGGTTTTAAAGTGGGGACAGAGATTTTTTCCCAATAATAATCTTTTGAGCTGTGCCTTGTCTTGAAGCAAAATGTTGATACCCATTCAGAGATATGGAAATCAATTCAGCCATGACCTTTTCTAAAACTGTCTCAGTCTGTGATGACCCCGTTAAATGGAAACATTTGCTTGCTCAGAAGGACTGAAGCTACTTTTTCAGGTGCCTACTGAGGTGTGCTTTTATATTTTTGACATTTTACTTGCTGTAGGTTTTTTTTTTTTTTCAAAGGATGAATGGGGCTGATGCTTTGTCATATTTGTCAGTTTGACTTGCATCCCTTGCTGTTTTCTGAAGAGGAGTCACTCATGTGGCTCAGATCTCATTTCTGTCAGAGTAACATTAGAAAAAAGTCATTTTTCTCTTACTTTCCATGGCTAAATTAAAAGTAGGGGAAAAAACAGCTTTTTTTCTTCAGCCTTTGAGACATCACTTTGTAAAGTAAATGTAGAAAGGAAAAGGTTTTTTTTTTTTTTTTTTTTTTTTTTCACACATGTTGTGCACTGAAGCAGGATTATCTGTTAAATGAACATGACTGCTGGGTTCTCCCACTGATGTGCTCGCATGTGGCTGATGGAGAGTTACTCCCTGCATGCAGTATGATTGGATAATGTACATCTGGCTTTGCCACTCTGCAGCCTGCAAGCAATAGGGCATGTGGGACCAGAGCACGAGAACACTCCTCAGCCATATATGCTGGCACAGACCTTGGGAAGTTTTGACATAAGAACCAGAGCAGACTCTATAGGTCTTGCACTCACCTGACATGGGGTACTCAGCTTCCAGCTGATTCAATAGACTGAAACCTGCACATCATGGCAGCAAACACGGCACTGCTGCAGAGCCATCAAATCATAGAGTACCCCAAGTTGGAAGGGACCCACAAGGATCATTGAGTCCAAATCCTGGCTCTTCACAGAACCACCCAAAAATCAGACCATATGTTTGAGAGCATTGTCCAAACACTTCTTGAACTCTGGTAGGCTTGGGGAGGAAACCTGGGGAGCCTGTTCCAGTGCCCAACTACCCTTGAAGAAAGGACAGGCCTGCCACTGCCCGAGGCTAAGCAGCCTTCAGTTGGCTGGAGCTGCAGCAGAGCATATCCTGGCTGAGCTACAGGGGAGGGAGGTGAAAGGGAAGACTCAAAACCCAAGCTTTCTCCCATGTATGTGCTACCAGTGGCCTACCTTGAAAACCAGTGCTTGTTTTTGTGCTTAGCAGTAATAGCCTCATTTCTGGAACATCATTTATATCTTGAGTTAACATTGATTTTTTTCCCTTCCCTTGTAGAACTCTTTGGTTAATTTGTTTTTAAAGTGTTGTACAGTAATTACTTGATTTAAATGAATCATCTGACAAACGGGTTCTTCGTCAAACTTGTCACTTACTCTGCTATTTCTCTTTTAACCTGGACCTTACAATATATTCTGAGCTTGACTGTAAGTCATCAGCAGACCATGAGAGAAGAGAAACTATTCACTAAATTGCAGGATTTCATTAAGAGTATATGGACGAAAACACAACAGAATGAAACAGACAGATTGTATTTGCTGCTTTGTTTGTGATGCAAATTTATAGACTGATTCAGCTTTTTTTATACCCATGGGTCCCAACAGAAAAATCAGTCTCAAATAAGTAGTAGTTCAAGGTTTTCCCAAACTTCACTCACAACAAACAATGATTTCCTCCATAAACTATCTCATGGACTTTGTTCATGGGCAGCAGGGCCTCTCTCTTTGTGCTTACTTCAGGGTTTAACCAAGAGAACATACAGTTAAATAAACATTTATTGGCTTGGAGAATGATGCTAGTGGTCTCAAAATTTCCCTATCATAGGGGTGGAGAAGGGGAGTACTATCTTTCAGAGACTCTAAATGGCACCTTGTTTAACATCTCTACTTCAGCTAAAAGAATGGCTGAAGGAAAGCTCTGTAGGAAAGGATTTGGGCATATTAGTGATGAAAAACTGAATACAAGCCAGCCATGTGCATTTTTCAGCCCAGGAAACTGACTATATCCTGGGCTCCATCAAAAGAAGTGGAGCTGGCAGGTCGAGGAAGGTGATTCTCTCCCTCTGCTCTTATGGAGTAGGGGAATACTGTATCCAGCTTTGAGGCACACAGCACAAGAAGGACATAGAAGTATTAAAATGAGTACAGAGGGGTCCGCAAAGATGATCAAGGGGCTGGAGCACCTCTCCTATGAAGACAGGCTGAGGGAGCTGAGGTTGTTCAGTGTGGTGAAGAGAAGGCTCTGGGGAGACCTTAGAGCAGCCTTCCAGTACCTAAAGGGGGCCTACAGGAAAGCTGGGGAAGGACTCTTTGTCAGGGAGTGAAGTGAGAAGACAAGGAGTAATGGCTTTAAACTGAAAGAGCATGTATTTAGATTAGATACTAGGAAGAAACCTGTTACTGTGAGGGCAGTGAGGCACTGGCGCAGGTTGCCCAGAGAAGCTGTAGATGTCCCATCCCTGGAGGTGTTCAAGGCCAGGCTGGATGGGGCTTCGGGCAACCTGGTCTGGTGGGAGGTGTCCCTGCTCATGGCAGGGGGGTTGGAAAAAGATGATCTTTAAGGTGCCTTCCTATCCAAAATGTTCTATGAATCTGTGATTCTATGAATTATATTTCATGCATAAATTATGAATGTTGTAACCGCCTGTTCTGTTCCTACACAGACCTACCCAGACTATCTCACCAATAAATTATAACATGAAACCAAAGTTCTCTGTAAGTGCATTACTGACATGTTAACATGCACAAAAGAAACCTGGAAAATGTGTTGAAAGGGTACCAACATATTGATTGTACAGCAGACTGTTAGAGAGACATATCTGAATACATTTGAAGTATACACAATGGTGCATGTGCTATTTTGATTAGTTTGCTTAGCAAAACTTTCACGCTATCCATCACTCCTCCTTTCCTTCTACTTCTTCCCTCTGCTCAGTGAATTTCAATTTTTTTTAAGGGGACCAAACAAAAATTCTGCAAATTTCTGCTAATGAAGTATAAATAGTTCCTGCATATACATCAATTAAAATTAATCTCAATTTAATAGACAACTGATTAGAGGTTTGGAAAAAGTCCTAGTCCTAAAATGAGAAAATGTTTGCATTTATGCGTAAGCATAGGACATGAAGACTATCTCATGATATTTGAAAAAAAGTTATTTTAAGCTAAACAAGCAAACAAAATGAAAAAGCACAGTACAGTAATAGTTTTCATGATGGAAAATTTTTTTGTTATCATCAACTGTCTAATTAAAAAGTTATCTCAGGCTATTGATTATACTCAGTGGATTCCACCTTGCCTCATGAAACAATGTTCTGCTAATCCTAGTAGGGGTCCAAGCAAAACACAAAAGGTGTATCTTGCTGGCCTAAGAACAAACTGACATTATTGCCAACTGAAAACACTTGTCTTCCACAGATGAAAGGAAGGAAAGTAAATTTTATTGAATCAGAAAAGAAGTAAGTTTGTTGGGTTCGTCATTGTCATGAGGAATTATAGGCTCTGAAAGATCTATCTAACTAAAATGAAAGTCTGAAATCCATTTAGTAAATGAAAAAATTGGTTAAGTTGGTAGAATTGATTAAGTCACGTTAAGGTGCTGTTACATATGGTTTTGAGAAATAACATATAATGCTGCGTATTCAAGAGTAGCTAGAGATTACATTGCCAACTTGGGTTTGATAGTCTCCAGTGTTTTCATTGCTGAGTTAAAATTCAAAACAGGTTTTAATTCCACTGTGTTTCCATTTCCTGATTATCAGCTAATGACTGCACTATTCCTACACTGGTGACATCAAAATTGCAAGAGATTGCAGCACATTAGCTGAATACATTCTGATGCTCAGAAAATATAAAGCGATATCTAGGGCTCAAATTTCACATGGGGAAATGTGAAAATATGTAAGTGAGAAATCCAAAGTATTCTCTAGTGACTTGCACTAAATGAGTAAATTATACTTGCAAAATCAAGTACTGAAGCTGGAGATTGCTGTTTAAAGGAGCTATTTTTTTTCAAATTAGCTGTGTTTGTTATGCATTCATCAAATCCCAGTGCTCCTAGATAGGCTGAATATGTTGTTGGCATAATATAGTCTCTAGAGGCTAGAGGGAGTAGACATCCCAGTATAAGTGGGATGGTATGTTGGCTTGAAACACAAGCACCTTTCCCATCTCAGAGTACATGCCAAAGTAATTCATAGTGCCAAAACTAAAATTCATTCTTTCCAGGTCCTCTTCTGGAAAACTTACTTTCATGTTAAAGTTCTTATTGATATCACTTGTTTTAACAAGGAGCAAGAAGTATATATAATTTCAATTTGAAAGGTAGAAAACAAGTCCTGACAAATTGAGCAGTGCTCAAATAGCAGTTGCCCAGCTGAAACTGCACAGAGGGGCTGGGACACCTCATTGTTCAAATAGTTCAGAACAGATGCTAATGGAAGAGTTTAGAGGAACAATAGGAAGTTGAGAGCAATTATGCTACATGCAGCACTGGCCTTTGAAGGGGACTTATAAAGCAGTCATGATGGTACTGGTAGACACCACATTACTGGAGACATCACTTATCACTTTGGCACAGAGGCAGAATCTTCTGTGGGAGCAGCATGTGGCTCAGATGCTTTATATCAACAAGTTCAACTTGTACAGCAATGAGCTTTGATAAAGCAAAAATATTCACCTGTCCCCAAGAAAACTGAGAAATGGCCAACATTTGTTGGTAACATGTGAATAATAATTAAAAAAAAAAGCCCTCTTAAGGCAAAGACCTCGAGTGGAAATTTTCGGTCCATTCCTACTCCAACTACATATCACTTGTGAATGTGGAACTTGTACTGTCAAGATTTGTAGAAACACTTCAGAAAATATCTCCAACACATCCAAGCTTCATCTCTAAACATAGATTACACTGAGCAGGAGGAACAAGACCAATAAATATGACTACTGCTTTTAGTTGGGAACTTGACAGAAGTTTTTGCAAGCATTTAAACATTTTACTACAGAAGCCTGAATGATAAACATGTATCATCTTTCACAGATGTTTGCCTAGCCAGCATTCATAATACCGAGTTAACCTACAGTGACATTGTAGATAAAAACTAATGGTCCAATGTGCTTTTGCTTTTAACAGCAAGTTAAACTGTTTTACTTTATGAACAGTCAGCTTATTGTTGCTCATAATTTATTTTTCTCTTTTTTATGTACAGCGATGAAGAGGTGAATAATACTTCTCATTTATCTCTGTATCAACAGGAGGGATCTTTGAAACCGTGGAAAATGAACCTGTTAATATTGAAGAATTGGCTTTCAAGTTTGCAGTCACCAACATTAATAGAAACAGAACTCTGATGCCTAATACAACATTAACCTATGACATCCAGAGAATTAACCTTTTTGATAGTTTTGAAGCCTCGAGAAGAGGTAATTATCTCAATTACTGTGTCAGTAACATACATGTTCTATACTACCTTTCCACTGCCTGATCTTCTGTTCCAATTGTAGTATGTGTATACAAACAGTAACATAAAAAATATATTTCAAAGAGAATCGAGCTGGAGTTGATCTTGTCATCTAGTTTCTGATAAAACACCTACATCCTGTCTGCATGCTAAGAGCCCCAGATGGAAGGAGACAGGTCCAACCAGTTTTTCTTTCCAAAAAATAGATTTGCCACCTGGAATTTTGCAGAAAATGATCACTGACTAACAGGGAGCACAGTGGGATGTCACAACCCATAATTAGCACATGCACACAGATATCCATTATTCATAACAAATGATTTCTATTGTACCTTAAAGAGCAGAGGCCAGTAGTGCCCCAGTCCTGAAATATTAAAACTTCAGTGGGTTAGACAGAAGTACAATTTCTCTGTTATATATAACTCTAAGACATGGAATGGACAAGTTTGGAATTTTTTGCATATTGTTTAGTTTTCCTGGAGGGAAAAGTATGGTCCAATTATTTTAATCCACTTTACTTGCAAATGTAAACAGAAAAGGGGAAAAACACACAACTTTTCTTAGGCACAGTGTATTTCTTCACCTCTAGGAGGCAACGTTGAAGTTTGCTAAGATTTATATTCAGCAGTCTAGCTCTTGGTGTGCACACAATCTATGGTGTGCACACAATCTATGCAAACAAGTTAGGGAAGAGACCCATAAGTCACCAAGACTTTGCAGATGTGTTTTGCGCTTTATTATAACATCTCTTTCTGTAAAAAGTACAAGATATATTTGGTCTAAGTTAAAAGATATGTTTGCTATAAGGAAAATGAAGGCTGAAAATTAATGCACTTCAAATCATGAATCATGTTAGAACACTGTTAAGCTTTTGTTTTTTAAATGTTTAAGTTACTAAATTCTCCTCACGGCACTTTAGTTTCTTACTGAAGATTGGGAAAAAAATATTTTCAAAGAACATCAAGGATAGCTTTAAATTCTGTTTATTGCTTTTTTATTTTTTATTTTTTTCAAATATATTCTGGAACTATATGCTATCAAAAATCAAATACTCTGCATTTCTAATCCATATAATCCAGACCTCCAGAGAGGATTTTACATTCCCTCTATAGTGAGAATCTCTTCTGTGACTATTGTGAAAATACTTCAGTGTCTTCACCATTTAATCTGTAGGAAGGAGTTCATTACAAATATTTTTGTAATTCTACACACTAAAGCACAAGGGATCCATGCAGACAATAGTAATTTCTTCTCTGCATGAATTATTAATATTATTTATGCAATTTCACATTAAAACCTGTTATCCTTTCAGAAGGCTTCTGAATTAAACCTTGAAAGCCTGTGCATTTTATGCTGTCTGTAAAACACCCATTTGTAGACTGAAAACAGAAAATAATTGATTTTCTGTCATATTCTATTACTATCAGACACTAAATATTAATTTAAAATATCTCTGTTCATTGTGGGTGTTCAGATACTTAGTATTTCATCCAACAGCAGTAATTTCTAGATTTTCCACAAAGAACTACCTTACAAAGAGTACAGCATTGCAACTCAGTGCAGAGGTTTGTCTCAGTCCATAAATACCTTATTAGAAACATTTGTGGTACATTTTACAAATGGACAAAGGTAATTAAAATTACTTCATCTTATGTCAGTTAGCCTGAAAAGACATGGGAGGGGAAGAAAAATAAAAAGACACCTACAGAAGGGATTCTTTTCTAGAAATACTAACCGCATTGGATGAGATACAGGCACAATGTATCAACAAAGAAGCCTTTGTTGATACTACCATCTGACTGATTTGGAAAGGTATTAAAATATCAGTGATGTTGGCTCTTTATTTCTCTGTGTTGTTACTGAGGCCTTTAGGCTTTACTGCATCTTCTGTAAACACCAATTATGGAGCGCCATGAATCATATTGCCCTTTACTGTTTATATTACTTCAGTAGCCTGAAATTAAAGCAACTCACATTGGTAGTAGTTTGCCAGTCATGGGGGGAATCTGTATGGTGTCTGTTGTGATTCCATGAACATATTCCCTGACACACTGCCATGAAACTTAATTCATGTGACATCCCTTTGGCAAGCCCATAGTCAGAAAGCTCCTGGTTTCTCCAGGATAATGCCATTCAGAGAAAGGCAGTTTGGGAATCAATGCAATCTGAAAGCAATGGACAGAGAAGTTGTTTTGTTTTTTATAAGCTGGTTCTAGGATATATTGCTAATCAGTAATGCCATTTTCAGGGACCATTTCCAAGTGGGTCTTGGAGCAACATGGTTACCTGTTGTCACTTTGAAATGATAAGCATGGATGGAGAATAAATTATCTTAGCAAATACCATGCGAGTTTCCTGCTTTGGCTTACCAGCAGCTTCTTCCTCCCCTCCCTCCTCTCTCCACAGCATGTGATCAGCTCGCTCTTGGTGTAGCTGCCCTCTTTGGACCTTCCCACAGCTCCTCCGTCAGTGCTGTGCAGTCCATTTGTAATGCACTTGAAGTCCCACATATTCAGACCCGATGGAAACACCCTACAGTGGATCACAAGGATGCTTTTTATATCAACCTCTACCCAGACTATGCAGCCATCAGTAGAGCAGTTTTGGATCTCGTACTATACTACAACTGGAAAATAGTAACAGTAGTATATGAAGACAGCACAGGTAAGTGGTGTGTTGCAAGTCACGTGCTATGTGCTTCTGCTAATGTTAATGTAGGTTCACGGATAAATTCTGTGAGAGAGTGCCTGTGATAGTTCAGTTTGGCATTCTTGCAGCAGGTTTCCCCAGAATATGGAAGAGAAAGATCTCTTATGGCACAGTTGTGCTTCGTAGTTGTGCTTCCATTCCTAGGCTTTTGGAAAGCTGTTCACTTCATCAGAAGTTAAGAAGTCACCAGGAGGTAGCTCCTCAGTTCTTGGTCCTGAGTTACATTTTGCTTCCTGTTTGTGGAACCAATAACACAGCTTCAAACTGATAAGTATTCTAGTGTGGGGCTGATCTGTGATTCCCTGTCTCAGTGAGGGGTTGATCTTTAGAAGAATGCATTTACAAACTAAAAGTTCAAGCTGTAGCATTTTTAATGCAGAGACTCTCTTATTCCTTAGAACTGTCTCAGAAAAAAAAAAAACAATTGTCAGCTGGATACTGAATGCTGAATCTAAAAGGTGCAATTCATGTAAATGTTTCCATCCTGTGAGTCTTAACTCAGAGAAGATCATTCACTCCTTGTGCCATTCTTTGTCCTCCTCCTGGGACAAGCAGTAGCCGTAGCATCTCCAGCAAAGACACAAAGCTCCTTGTGCCCACAGCATCTGCTGGTGTGCTGGCTGAAGCTGGGAACAGAGCAGCCCTGACACTGAAATTAGCTGATGGCTAGAAGCACTGGAGGGGCACAAACCACAGCTCTGTTCTATTACCAGGGCCCAAAGAAGACTGCATTTTTAAATTGGTCTTTATTGGCCAATACAAAACTATCGTTATCAAGGATCCATTGCTAAAGTTCCTCCCCTAAACCAGTGTAAAGTTACCCACCATGAAGATCCTAGCTAGACCAAAGTGTTGGAGTTGTAAATGAGGTGAAACCAGCTGAGGATTGTGTCACAGCATGATCTTACCTTTTGGTAGATCTCTTACCTCCGGCAACATTTTACAGTGGGGTAGCTAAAGCATATCAGTTATTCCAATGTAAACTCTCACCATCCCAATCCTTCAACACTATCTTTTTATGTATTTTTTAAGATGTAGATGAACTGCATGCATTTCTGAAAAATCGTGTGTGTTAACTCTCACTGGTGCAAAGTAAACACTTCACTGTCAACTCTGCTCTGAGATTTGCATTTCCCTTTCGATTCTCATTGCTTACATAAATATAGCACCTTTCAGAGCTCTACAGATGTGCAAGCAACATTTAAGTTGATTCTGTGATACTGGCATAAAACATTCCTGGCTGAGTCATGAAAGCAGCTTTCTAAGCATTTAAAAGGAGTATGTAAAAAATAAAATAAAATAAAAATTAAAAAAACACCATATTTATATAAAAAGTCACATTGACTGAAAGACAAAATTCTGCTTTAAAAACAAACAAACAAAAACCACACCAAAC
The DNA here is from genome assembly GCF_047663525.1 of Anas platyrhynchos. Classification (NCBI taxonomy): domain Eukaryota; kingdom Metazoa; phylum Chordata; class Aves; order Anseriformes; family Anatidae; genus Anas; species Anas platyrhynchos. The sequence goes on along the minus strand of NC_092587.1, from coordinate 109,662,604 downwards.
TTAGTTTTAAGGCTAAAAATGTTAGATTTATTTCCACACTGTAGACAGCACAAAAAAAGAACATCCCTTCCTGGATCCAAGAGGCAGGTTTCAGTGGAAATATTCTGATCACCTTAGAGTTGCAGTGTATACCAGAGTGCTGGAGGTAAAAGAGCAAGTCAGGCTGGGCTTACAGTAGCAATCTTTCTGCATTCCTATTAAGATGGTTTAGCTCAGCAGGATTCTTACGGACTCCTAGCCCTATATGCCAAAATATACTTAGGGGTAAATAAATAAAGGTCTTTTTCAGCCCACTCCTTTTAAAAACACTAGGTGCTGTGTACATGTTCAGTTACAAAAATGATTGATATTAAATGAATGATATTAAAGAGACTTCATTTGTAGAGATATTTCTAAAGTAAATTAACCATCAATCATCTTATTAACATGGAGTCAGGAAAGTAAACAGGTCAATTTTGGTCACTATAAAGAGTATTTGGATTTTGGTATAGATTGGCACCATTTAGCTCAGGCTCTTCTTTTTATTTCTCATCCTGATGTTTGACATTTTTATACTACAAGAAGAAAAAAAAATATAAAGATTTTTTTTTTTTCTCGGAAGCTAATTGTAAGTGAAGAGCACTTGCATTTCTAAACAAACAATGAACTCATAGCTGTAACAGTGAACTTGCAATGATCCATAAGAGTCTACTCTGAAGACTGAGGGGATCCTGCTTTTATCCTTCACACTACAGGATTGCTGCAAGCCCACGTGCCATCATGGCCACCTCTGGTAGAGAGGCCGCAAAATTGTGCCTGTTTGCCAAGCTGAGGTTTCTCCCCACTTCCTGTAGTTATGGGTTTCATTGCTGAATGGACACATCCATCAAGAGAAATACAGTTACAAGTTTGGACTAAGCAATGATTAAAAAAAATAAAATTAGAAAATTACCTCATTTGAGTGAGCTTGGGCTTCTAAAGGATCCAAATCACTTATGTCTACCCTTCTTATCTCAAACGCTACTTCCCATCCCATCAGTTTTTGTAATCCAACTGTTTTTCAGCTGTAACTTTTTTTACTGTCTTTCTTGATAGTAAATTAATGTCTTTGGGCTATAGAATAAGATCTCTGAAAAATTTCACCCCACTCCCTATTACCTATAGCTTTCCTATACTAATGAAAAATAAGACTCCTGAGCAAAAAAATAAGACTCCCAAGCAAATATTTGCTCCTTCATTTTTACATGTTAAGCATAATCCAATTTATTCTTAGAGTACCCAGGCCATAATCTACCTTTATTCTGGGTATTAATTAAAAAGAGTTATTTTATATCAAGTGCAATTTGCTGCCTAGGTAAGACAAGGAATTGTCTCCAGAACTTTAAAGACAATCTAACAAATCCTTGCAGAAAAGTTTATGATACATTGATCACTGCATTTTCCAAACTTCAGTACCATAAACTGTTGTTTGCCTTTCCACATGCTAGAGCTGGGTATGTATCCTGTATTTTGGTTAGATTCAGTGATTTTTAATATATCCTTTCCAATATCCCACTTCTGCACATTGTTATTTCACACATTGATCTGTAACAGACACATAACTTTGCCTCAGTTATCAAAAACTCAAACAATAATAGTTGTTCAGTGCAGGTTTGTCTCTGCCTCTCATCTACTCCACCTTTTCTGAATTCAATAATTTTAACCTACCAGATACTGAGAAGGGCAGCCACATCAATTTCCTCATCTTGTGTAAGAATCACTGATTTTCCCTATTTGTTAGAGAGCTCTCCTACCTTTTTTCATTTTCTTTCTTTCTTTCTTTCTTTCTTTCTTTCTTTCTTTCTTTCTTTCTTTCTTTCTTTCTTTCTTTCTTTCTTTCTTTCTCTCTCTCTCTCTCTCTCTCTCTCTCTCTCTCTCTCTCTCTCTCTCTTTTTTTTTTAAGATTTAGAGGAACTAAATCTTTCTGTCATATTAGTTTTATCTGTTTGCACTGTGCAAAATTTTAGTTCTTACTGAATTTGCTTTCTTTGAACTTGCACAGTTACAAGAGATATCAAACTTGGCTAATCCTAACACAATTTTCTAATAAAAAAATAAGTACTTTCTCCCATAGCAGTAAAAACTTTTCTTAATATTTTAAAAGTATGACTGAATTAGCTACACAGTTTTATTATTAAAAAAAGGAGAGGAAGGTGGAGGAAGGAGGAGATGAACAACTTGAACAACTTCTACTGACACACACTACCATACTTACCACTAGTGTCTATGACTATTTGCCTGTTGGAACATTATGTTCATGTTAGGCGTGTTTGAACTCCTAAAAATGTCAATCACAACTTGCAGTAGTTCTAGACATTACAAATTTATATGAAATATTCAAAGACTTTCACATATTTAAACATTTTACTTAAGCGTCAGAGCAAACCATTTCTCTTGTTCAAACCACTAAAAGACAAGTTGGAAGAGTACTGAATCCATCAATGCTAGAGAAAATCACAACACTGTTTCCAAAGGAAAAGGGGAAAGTGTTCAGCTGTCTGGATAGAAGACGGAAGAATACAGACAGTAACCCAAACAAGTTAGTGATACAAGTTCGGCTTCCATCCCTACAGCTTTTGTTTTCAAGTTCTAAAGAGCTTTTCCTCTCAATAGAATTGGCTGATACCTTCTTCAGGCTCTTTGAAGTTCACATCCAGACACACAGCTTCCACCTGTCCATACTCTAAAACAGTATTTGTCCTACTCAAGTTCCTGCTCTAGCACAGTCCTGCAACGTTGTCTAGGCCGTATCATCCACTTTGCAGAGGGTGAACCAATGCACAGGATATGTCTCTTCTGACCCCTTCCCATCTTAACCACTACTTTCTTCCCAGCCTTGTGGGGAGTCACTAATGCCTCCTAACTGGGTGTATGGTCGTACCAAGCAAGAGAAAAGTGACTGTTCTAAGTGCTGCACTTCACAGAATCACAAAATCATCTAGGTCGAAAGAGACCTCCAAGATCACCAAGTCCAACCTCTGACCTAACACTAGCAAGTACTCCACTAAACCATACTTGCCCAGGCCTTTATCCCTGTCCCCTGGGAGTCAGATTAAGCTCTTAATGTTTAAGATATGTCACAAGTCAAGTCTTGGTGATAGTATGTCCAAGGGTTTGGAGTTCTTGAGTAGGAAAAAGAGGAAGATGAGAATACTGATGGTTATTTGTTGTAGTTATTGATTATGATGGCAATCACCAGCTTCAGGCTTTTGTCTGGTCCTCCAAGAAAATACCTGCATACTTTTCACACCTAAATGTTTCTTTGATTTCTTTGGTACACTGTAACCAGACTTTGCTTTCATTCGGTGTTGCAGTAGGAAGTGATGGGAGGTGCAATTCCAAGTGGTATGTGACTGAAGCAGGTATTTAAATATTCTTCAGTTCTCTCAGTTACACCATACTGGCAGCTAAGTACTTTTTGATTCTGGAAAGAGATATAACACTCAATCTGTTCCTGTGAATTAAATGCAAGATTTCCTGCATGCTGGACTCTCCCCATCCCCAAACTCATTTTTTCCTCTTAGTGTCGCTGTTTGTGATAGTGTCTGAGGCACTGCAGTCAACAGCAGTGCACTTGAATGCATGATACAGACAAGTTACAGCTTTACAGACAGATTGCATAAACTCTCCTACTTGTTAATCAGTGTTGGAAGCATGAGCTCCACTCTCATAATAATGAGTTCAAATTGTTTCATATTTACACAGGCTGGCTACCAGCCAGGTTCCGATCTCACAGTGTGTGCAGTAATTTACATTTGAATAGTCATAATGCTTAATATTCTGTATTGATTGTTGATACTTGAAGACCTCCAAAGAACAGACCCAGTATTGCAGGCAGAGACAAAGACTTTTTTTTTCAAAAACCATTGCCAATAAATTGAGTGAAAATCAACAGTGAAAGCCAACAACCAATAGCCAACTTAGCAATAACTTGCTAACCTCAGAAGAAATAGTGATCCTTCACCTTGCCTTATATGTACCATTGGATCATTCAGACAAGGACATTCATGAACAAGACAAACATATACCCACACCCAGCAAGAGAGCAATGACTTTTTTTCATATTAATCATTTTTTGATTTTTGTTTAAGAAGTGCTTCTTGCTCGTATTCTCTCTCCCTATACAGATTTTTAAGGCAGCCTTTTACTTTCACTCAGCAGGAGATCATGGGCTTTTTTTTTTGGTGGGAAAATTAAGTTCATGGGTAATGAGAAAGAAATTGTAATCACACACCTCAAAGAACTCTTAACTATCTTACTTTGTTTTTGGAGGCAGTACAAATTACATAGGAGTGCTGAATTAGCTAGTAGAATTGCACTGTGTTTAAATACTTGGACAAATCTTCTGCTGGTTGAGCTCCACTGACTTCAAATAAGCCCTGTAGATTTCTACCAGCTGAAGACATAGTCTTGGAAATCATGTTCTTGTGTTTACAGATATGGAGTTAGATATCAAAGTATTTCAATTCGTTAGAAGATCTCAGACTTGCTGAGTGACCTTAAGCAAGTCATTTAATTTCACTATGTCCTCGAGCTTTTTGTCTCTAAACTGATGATAAGGGAAAAATAACGTTCCCCTCTCTAGGGTATTGCAATGTATGCTGAAATGAGGACAATGAAAGCCATATGGATGCCTATTAAGAATAATTATTGTTAAGTGGCACTCAGGTTAATCACTAGCTCAGGTTAACAACTTGTTGCTCACTTAGGGTAACATTGCCATTGGAAGCTTTTCTCCCTGTCTCTCCTCATTTGCTCATGCCTTATATTAGCCAGGAAAGATAGTAAGGTTTTCTTGTTTAATAAGGAGGTTCTTGTTTAATACTGAAATAATAATTAGCTGCCAGCAAAGAAGAATTATATTTTTTTTTTGCAATGTACGGTATCAATATTGCATCAATACAAACATATCCTAGAGTCAACAAATTCCAAATAGATTTCAGAGTGTTTAGTTGCTGAGGCAAAATGTAATCATGAAAAGGAAAATCTATAACTATATCAGTCCAAAGCTGGAAAATATGAGGTTAACAACTTATCCTTTAGATATGTGAAATATGTTAGGACTGATAAGAGACCCTTTTTAAGTGACAATAAATACTCCCTGCACATAATGGTTAGTTGTATAATTGCATATCATCTTTCAGGTCTAATTCGACTGCAAGAGCTCATCAAAGCCCCTTCTAGATACAACATTAAAATCAAAATCCGTCAGCTGCCCTCTGGGAATAAAGATGCCAGGCCTTTACTCAAGGAGATGAAGAAGGGCAAGGAGTTCTACGTGATATTTGATTGCTCACATGAAACAGCAGCAGAAATCCTTAAGCAGGTAAGGGGAAGGGAGTAAAAACACACAACACTCATTTTGTATCCTGAAAGTCATCAGCCTATCTGGTTTTCATTTTGTGGGAAACACTAAAGTTGAATCAGTTTTCAGTTCAGCCATAGACTAGTTAATATCAGGGACAGAAACTGCTAGAAAATGTGCAGCAATTTCTGAGTACTCAAGATTTCAGGGCTTCACAGAACCATAAGAACCAGCAGCCGTATTGATGTCTAAAGAGAAGCCTGTAAATATCCAGCAGAAGGAAATATGCATTTCTGTTTCATACTTCAGGTTCTGCTTGACTAGGAAGATTGTTGCATTTATTTTAGGTTGTCTTAGTTTAATCGATACAGTTTATATGCCTTCCCCCCACAAAAAAAAAAAAAAAAAAAAAAATAAAAAAAAATGAAAGAGACCCATTTGGAGTGCTTAGAGAGTGGCTCACATCAAGCTATTGCCTCTTCAGAGGCTGCACATCAAGTTCAGCACTGACTGTAACAACAGGGCATTAATCCACTGCAGAGAATAGCACAGCTCTGCATTCACATGCCCGTAACAAAGCAATATGTGGTCTACTGGCACCACCTCATTACATTTCAAACTCTGGTGCAGCAAGAAGATGGAGTGGAGACATTAACAGAGGAAAAACGTGTACTTTAGAAGAGGAAGGAGGCTATTGTTCAAGGTTTCCATAGCCCTGACCTAAATGCTAGAGCTGGATAGTCACACAAGGCAAGGACAAGCACCACAAAGCCTGATGTTAATGGGTTGGGACATTACCAGGGGCACACAAAGAGTGGTGCAAATTAGAATTTGCTGTTGTCACTTACTATATTTTTCCAGACAATCAAAGTCTAAAGCACCAGCTTCTGCAATTCATTGACCTGTAGACAATAATACCAAACAAGTAATGGGTTGGGAAGAGTGTTCCCCTTTTTTTGCTGCAGTTGTAGATTTGGATTTTTTTTTTTAATTTATTTTTTGGTTATTCTCAGTTGGTCTAATGGGAAACATTGATCACAGGAGACCATCAGGAGAAGTTCCACTGATCTAAATGCACAAGGATGCGTTGTCCCATAAAAGTTGGGACCTAACGTTTCCATCCCATGGCTGAAATATTTATATTATTTAGAGTAGCATTATGTGTCAGTGGGTAAGCCAACTTACTGGATGCATTTGTCTGCAGAGCCTGAAACCGTTGTCTCCATGCTGGAGACTCTTGGTGCTGTCAATACAGACTTGCAGGGTGGTGTCCTAAATCAGCTGAGCAACACAGCTGAGAGCAGGTACACAAGTTCCTGTGAGCTGGTGGGGTTGAACTTATTGCAGTCAGGAAAGTTGATCTGTACTATATTTTAGGGTTTTCTCCATGCAAGTTATGTATTTACAGTGAGACCAGATGTAGGCATGATGTTGGGAACATGAGGAAAGAGCAAGGGCAGGGTGTGCAATCACATAGCTGCTCTCTCACCTGATGGGGAGCACACTGCAACATGCAGCTCTATGTGAGAAGAGGGGTGGGTAGGAGAGCTGCTGTCTGGAGGCTGCTGTCTGTCCAGCTGCACTCTGCTTGCTGGAGGGCTGTCCAAAAATATTAAAACATGTCAGCAGGAACAAGCTGCTCCCAAATGCAATTTGTGGGGGAACTGACAGCATGGATTTTCAGGGATCTGCAAGAAGAAAGTGCAGATGTCTGGCACACTGCAGGAGGCACAGAGCTTCAAATGTACCAGACTGAGTGTAAAAAAATATATATATATAAAAAAATAAATAACCTTAGTGTCAAAAGAAGAAGAGGAAGTGCTAAAAGATGCACTAAGACAGGGCAAAGTGACAGAACAGTTTGTGTGGGAAATGGATCGGGGGAGACAACTGACAGGCTGCAAATACAGATAATGCTCTCCAATGCCTTAAGAGACCAGAGAAGGATGGTGAATGGCAGTGTGGAAGAAAACAGGAAAATTAAGGGAGGTACACCTGTAGGTCAAAGCTGCAGGAAAGGAAGCATCATAAATATAGGCGAGAAAGAAAAGGAAAATGTCTTGTATGAGATCCTTCTGTGGCTGCATCTAGTTGATGGCAGCAGTAACTCAGGTGTTGATATTCCTCACTGCCAAAGGCAGCTGTGAAATGCAAAGGTGTGGAGGGCTCTGAATTCATGTGTGGATCATCTGTTTGTAGGTCAGCTGCTTGAAGTACCATGGTTCATATTCTCATCCCTGCACACAGAAGCCTCTATATAAATTTACACTGAATTGCAACAATATATTAAAGAGAATACTATAGAAATTATTTTAAGAAAAATCTTTAATGTTAGCAGCAAAAAACACATACCATCATTAAATTCAGCCAATGGCTACCTAAAGCAGTCCCCAAAGCAACAATTTATTGTCTGACCACTGTATTTACGGTAATGTAGTAAATGCTTGGTAGCCCATACAGAAGATATATTAGGGTGGTGTAAGCGTGTAGCCGGTGGGGGTGGGAATGATATTTCACAGATTAAAACTGCAGCAGGGTCACACTGGCATGTGGCCCCCATCACTTATGAAATGCAAGGTTCCTTCATCCTGCTCACCCTCCAAGTCTGCCCAGGTTCACCCCAGAGGAGTCTGCACAAGGGTTTGTACCTCCCACCTCCAAGCCCAAGGGTGTCCCTTCATTACTAGCTTTGGCTCCGTCTCCTTTGAGCACCCCCCACCTCAGGCAGGCAGCATCTCTCACCTCCTCCAAGCCTCACCTAGGCTGGGTAAGAGGCAAAAGGCCACCTCTTCCCTGCCTCCAAGCTACAACTCAGCACCAGTGGCTCTCCAAGGAGGGGCTGCTTACACCAGTGTGTGGGGGACACCAGCTGTGGCACAGCTTTTTTGCTGGGACAGGGGGGCAAGGGATACCCACAGGCTCTTTCTGGGACTGAAAGGATTAGCATATCAGAAATTTATGTCCTGAAAGTGTCAGCTTATGGAGCTGTGTTTGGCAGCATGGAGCTGCCTGGACTGGTTGCGTTACCAGGTTTGGGACATGGGGAGGTGACCTCTTCACTTGCCTCCTTTGAGTTTTGTTTACAAACCAGCACAAAAGACAGATTTCTTCTCTTAAATAGGACTATGTTTTGCTTATTTATAGCTTCAACTAAAATGCCATCGAACCACTCTTCTTCCTTGTGCACAAGAACAGGAGAATCAATAACCTAATTTAAACAAAATACAAAGCCTGCAAGACGCTGAATAACCTATTCCCTAATCTCACACATTTTCCCTTCTCTCTGACATGCTGCAGAGAGCCCAGCCTTTCACAGTCCCTGACCAGGTTAATGAGACCTGGCCCTTCCATCATCCACATCTGGAAGGAGTAAACAGAAATTGTGGTTATTAATTACTGACTTTTCCAATCGTTACTCCAATCTTTTTTTTTTTTTTTTTTTTTTTTTTTTTTCTATATTCCTTCCTGAGGGCTGGTAACTTTGTGTGGCTGGTGTATGGTGGCTAAAGGAGGTTTCCATCTCTGTTGCTGGTGCCAGGTAGACAGGTAACCTCCCAAACCAGCACATCTGCTGCCCAAAATGACCCATGCCACAGGCATCAGGGTATCTGAAATTACTTGAGCCAAAACATTACACCAGCAGAGTTTTCAAACAAGATGCACTGCACCAGCAGAGCTGATGGAAAAAGTTTTAGCTGGTCTGTCACTCCCATAGCCTATTTGAAAATATTGGTTACTGGAGCTTTAAAATTCATAAAGATTGAACAAATGTTCTGACAAGCAGCAAGATCTAGTAGGGAGTCAGGTGCTGAAAGCAGGAGCTAAGTGCAGCTGAGGTTTCTAAAGGTAGAATTGTGATCTCCAAAGACCCAGCTCAGGATCTGCTCAAGCTCTGTAGGAGCCACCCAGGTTGTTTAATACTGTGCCTATCTTGCCCTTCTGCAAGGGTGCATAGCATCTCCTGTCTTTCCAAGCTCCATAACAGACATCCCTGAGAGCATGAGGTAATAAGGCACCTTCCAAATATGCCTAAGACCAACAGGACTGAATCAATTATATGAGGAATTTAGAAACACTTTTTTTTTTTTAGGGAAAAACATGGTGTTTACAACACTCACCTGAAATATTCTGTGGACAGAGATATAGTGCTGGTCTAGACTAGGTAAGCAATCGCACAAGTCAGTTAATTCTAGTTATTGCAAACAGCGATCTGTTTGGGGTGCAAATCTTCCAATATGTTCTGCACTTACTGTATCTTTTTTTTCTCGATTTTGTCTTTTTGTATCAGGAACTTTGTTCAAGAGGTTAAGTTGTTAGGGTTAACCTTCAATTTACTCTTATAACGCACCAATAGTTGGCATAGATTTTACTGTTAGGCAAACTCACATCTCATAAATTATGTTGCTACTAGCCTTAAATTATCTACTCCTTCCTCCACACCTTTAAAATAAATTTTATAAAACGTAAAGCATATTTAATCAGGTTTAAGACACTCATAAAACATTTTATAAAGACTTCTGTGTTCACTTTCTCTACGTGACAAAGAGCAAAATAACTAATGTGGTTCCTACAGAAGTGCAAAAACTTTGTCACCATTGTACACATTCTAAGTAAAATAACTGTGAGAATATAAAATTTCAGTTCCAAAGTATTCTCCTTCCATTAGCTTGTCAGAGAGGCTGAAGCCTACTATCTGCTATGAAAAGGCAGGATTATTCTGTTCTCACTGCTGCTGAAGAAATACTTGTGGCAGATCCTCCCAGGTGACCCCCACACCCCAGTGTGAGAAGCAGAGATATTCATCTCACTGGTTCTCCTCTCTCTCTCATCATAACTCTGCTTTTCTGAATCTTCTGTTTCTCTGTTCTTGTTAGCCATGCTATCAAACTATTTGCAGTACCACCACCCATACTTCTTGCACATGTAGTTCTTTGCTGCCTTGGAAACTTCAGTGGATGGTGCAAATTCAAGTGAACTTTCAAAGTGATGGGGTGTTTTCAGTCTGTACTGTGAGACTATGACCACACCAGAGCTTCAAAGACAATGTCACTGCCCAACCTCTCTGGGATCTCTTCAGGAAGCATAAGGAGCCAGCTACAGCTTTTTGGGCCCCTGGGCCAATGCTTTCACTCCGTCCTATTTCTATGGGCCTTTTTTACACCTGGACTCCAATACTGGGAAACAGAATCACAGAATCACACAGAATTTCTAGGTTGGAAGAGACCTCAAGATCATCGAGTCCAACCTCTGACCTAACGCTAACAGTCCCCACTAAACCAATTTCCTAAGCTCTTCATCTAAATGTCTTTTAAAGACTTCCAGGGATGGTGACTCCACCACTTCCCTGGGCAGCCCATTCCAATGTCTAACAACCCTTTCGGTAAAGAAGTTCTTCCTAAGATCCAACCTAAAACTCCCCTGGCGTAACTTAAGCCCATTCCCCCTCATCCTGTCACCAGTCACGTGGGAGAACAGGCCAACCCCCACCTCGCTACAGCCTCCTTTGAGGTACCTGTAGAGAGCGATAAGGTCGCCCCTGAGCCTCCTCTTCTCCAGGCTGAACAAGCCCAGCTCCCTCAGCCGCTCCTTGTAGGACTTGTTCTCCAGGCCCCTCACCAGCTTCGTCGCCCTTCTCTGGACCCACTCAAGCACCTCCATGTCCTTCTTGTAGCGAGGGGCCCAAAACTGAACACAGTACTCGAGGTGAAACTCGTCATGTTTCTTGACATGACTCATGTCCATGTTGGAGGAACTTTTTACCACTTCAAGCTGGATTGATGCTGTGGATGTGTGACATAGGTTACATGGAAGGTTTCCAGTCAGGAACGATTAAAGCTGCCTGCATGAAGTCCAGGAAAGCACAGTAAGCACAGTGCTTTTATGTTGAACATTTTAGAGGCTAGGAGGCAGAGGGACTTTATTCATCATGGCATATCTTGCTGATCCTAGAACATAATGGTGGTACTAATTAATTGGATAATGAAATGCATTCATTTAATGTTCATGAAATTGAATAATAGCATGAGTGAGGAAAATGCTAAGTGAAAGTAAGTGAAGTATCTGATGCGGTTCCATTAGTCTGGTTACAGCCCTCCTTGAAGGAAGACTGAGACTAGCTCTAAATGAGGAGATTTTTTTTTTATTATTTTTTTTTCCACAATACGAATGAACAGAGGTTAGAGCTGAGATATAATGCAAGCCAAGAACAAGGAACCCAAAGAAATTTACAGACATATGAGATTATATTTTGATACAGCCTCTGTCCACTTGACATATATATTTTGATCATTGATGCTTGTTCAGATTCACACTGTAGTTCATGAACTACAGCTAAAAGCACAGGTCTGCTACACATAAGTGCAAACACCCTATTTGAAATGGATAGTTAGAGATGGAAGTCTCTTTATCTCATTTACCACAATAACCCATATCTGGGTTTGGCTAAAGAACAGATTTTATACAGGACTGGATGGGAAGGAGATCTGCAAGGAGAATGCAGAGTATTTTATCCTGGTTTCACTAATTTACATTCAGCTAAGTTCCACAGCAAGTAAAAGCTGTTATTATTTAAATAGGACATTTATATCAGATGCATAATTATTTAACTAATTGCACACAATGTTATTTAAATAGGAATATGTAATGAAATTCCATTCTAGTTTCTTATGGACAGCTATATACACAAAACCGAATCTCGTTGCCTTCGCTTGTATCTTCTGGGCTGTTCTCATTTTCTGCAGTGGGGAGGGCGCTTGCTCTATGGGAAGAGCCTGTGCAGCTGCTTTGCCAGGTTATTCAGGTGTCCCAATCTGAAAGCTCCTACCATGCTTTTACTATTGTCTGTCTCTTGGTAGTTCCTGGAATCTGCAGCCCCTGTATCTGCTGTGTTGCAGAGAGCAGGAAATCAGTCCTTGCTGCTGAGAGCACACAAGTGCAACTTTTCTAATTACACTAATGGGAGCATCCGAGTCATTAAGGCACTGCTTTGTGGTCTTCAGCACAATAGCCAACATTCCTCTCACTGTTGCTTTAACTTGCCTCCATTTTCTGTCTTCCTAATACCATCTTTTAGAGTGGGCATTCGATACTATTATAAAATCCATCCATTCACTGGAAATTTTACTTAGCAACAATGCTACCCTAGAAGAGAAATAAATTATTATTGCAAATCCTTTCATATCTGTGAATAAAAAGCACCCTATTTAGGTCAATCTACAAATCTAATTCGCAAGTCACAGAAAAATGCTATGTACCTGTTAACTAATTATCATTGTTAACAAGTGTTAGAGGGGAAGACAACCAGTGAAGCTTGTTCATGTGACCAGTGCTAAATGAGAGGCCAGAGATCAGTGGCAAATCAGAGGCCAGCCTGGGACAGATCCAGCATCAGTGCTGATTCCTTAGCCAGAAAAGGACATTATTATTGCATGTGTGCCACTTATGAGCTTCCTTCCAGCTATCTGTAGCTTCACATCCTAATTGAGTCATTATTAATACAGAAAGTACAAAAATGACATGTTGGTTAAGCTTTTCTGGGTGGTTGCAATACTTTCTTTGGAAGGGAGATCTTCAGCAAGCTTCTCTCACAGCACTCTTGGTGTCAGGTCCATGCCAAATCTAGGACACCCTTCCACCACTGGTCATTGTGAACCTGCATTTTGGTTATGGCAGATAACATTGCTGGTCAAATCCCATTTTTCACATGCAATTGCTGCAATTGCCCTTGTTTTTCAAGTGTTCTGGTTCTGTTTTGTTTTCAAATACAGTTCTGTAGCATGACTTTTGAAGTCATTATTATTCACAGGCATGTGTATGTGTCCTGCCAGCTCAGTTTATCGTGTATTATTTGGGAATCAATACTTTCAAAAAATGTTTTAATCAGAAATGTGTTCAGGAGACAAACACTTCTCTCTCTCAGGCTATTGCCCTTGGCTGTATGGGGAAAGTAATAACTGGGCTACCTTGCATTAACTAGCTGCATACCCAGGAGCAGTGTAGCTGCAGCAGCACAAGCTAAGTAATGCTTCCCCCCCACCCACCCCGCTACACACTTTATAATCTTTCTAGCTAATATGTACTTCTAGTTAACTTAAAATTGTATTTTAAGGCATTATATCACTTGGCATTGTCCTGGTCCTCTGTTGTCTTACTATTTCTACACAGGCAGATTGGAGATTACACATTCTGATAACAGAAATGCAATGACTTGATTTCAGATTTTGTATCTCAGGCTAGAATTAAAACTCTAATGAATCAATAATTTAAATCTGTGTATTTGTATCCTTCCTTGTCCCATTTATTAATATAATCTAGCTTTCATAATAATGTAGCACCATGAACTAACTATGAACTTCCTGTAGAGGACCAGCTAAATTTGGGCATCCAGAGGTTTACCTGGGTTCAAACCACACGTGAATCATTATTAGTGAGTGGCTGCTCTGTGCCCCATATGAAGTAATTGGGTTATTTCAGTACAGTTTCAGCTAAAAAGAAACCTGCATCATAAAAATCCTTCCTGACACCTCCTTCCCACAGCAGGGACTGTAGTCACAGAAATCCAGCTGCTTCAGGGAACAGAACTGAGTCCAGTCAAATCAGCTGGGAAACACAGCATGCAGAAGTTTACGTTGATGCTGCTATATATCATTTTCTGTGCATAAATAGGGAAGGAACATCACTCTTCATGATTGCTAGAGTGCTCATTTTTACAGGTAATAAAATAACTCTAAGAAATGGAAGAGAAGAGGATTATTAAAATAAGAAATAAAAAAGGCAATTTTGACATGTAAATTCAATGGAGTGTTTCAATAAAATACTTGCCTTCTGGCTTGATTTTTAGTGGCTGGAAATGGATTAGTTGTTTGTGATTAACACTGATTATTATCTTCTGCAGCTTAGAAGGTTCAGGTTCTTTCCTTTCTTTATGTAAGGAATTTCCATACACAATCACGCAACTGATTTTCAGAGGCAAAGAATATTGGCAAGCCAAATCATATTATTTTCCCCTGTCTTTCAAGTAGCTATTCAGGCACTGCTGAAAGTGTTCTAAAACACTATTAATAGTACATGCTTACTTTACTCTGATCCAGACTGAATAACACTTAACCTTTGCCCGTGTTTCTGTCACGACAATGAATTTACCACTAGTTTCCTAGCTCACAGTTGTTCCTCCACTTCACACAATCCCAGAGAGGGCAAAATGTTTGCGTCACAGTAACAACATGCATGGATGTGGTGATAAGATAGGTGATGCTGTGCTGGAGCTGTAGGGCATCCCCGTACATGTGATCAGGGGTATCTTATGTAAGCATTTTCAACAATTTTTGGAGAAGAGCTGGAGCAAAAACATATCCCCGTAGAACTTTCCTTAAAGCACCACTGCAATGTGAGGGCTGGGAAGAAAGTCTTCCTCCTTTTCTGCCCAGTGTCGTCAGTCAGTTTGCATTTAAATGGCATCCTTGCCACAGAAACACCACCTTACCTTGCAGAGGTAGATGTCTTAAAAACATCTGACTCTGGAAAATTATTCCGGAACCAAAATCCGTTCCTACTAGCTATTTTGACAACTTCCCGCAGACCTGAATTCCCCAGGTGAAACAAAAGGCATTTAAAGAAGTTTTCTTCTTTTCTTTGTTTCTGGTTTACTTCAGTGAGCACTCACCAAGTGTCTTGTTCTCACATGGTAATGTAGAATAAAAATAATGCATCTAAGCACTTTTTCCTATAAATTCCATTGTCTGCTAGTAAATTTCCTTTTAACACTTCTAAACTGCAGACTAAAGAATTTCACTTTTAAAAAATCAGCTCCTCATTATCGCCAGTCATTTTTCTTGTCCTAGAAGTTTTGCAATCTTTAATCTCTTTCCTGAGTAGAGGTGATAAAAACATCATTTACATACAAATATGTTATTTTTTGCTCCTGAAGAAAAATGTAGATTTTATTGTAATCAAGCTTTTATAACCTGTAATGTATTGTTCCAGATTAATCCGTGCTTTTCAAAAGACAGTGGAGTATACTGAAAGCGTCTAGTGTAAAGTACACTCAATTTTTAATCTCTTTCAACAGATTCTCTCCATGGGAATGATGACTGAATACTACCACTACTTTTTTACAACACTGGTAAGAAACACTGGAGATTTGGGAGTGAAATTTCGATGTTGCAGAAAGGCCAAGTAAACCCTTTCCCTCGGTGTATTTTACTGCAATTACTCAAGGAATCCCCTGGAGAATGAGTACTAACACTCCTTAGTATACCAGGAGTCACGAGTTTAAGGTTTTGTGGTGGTGCTGAGATCAAGACTTCTGCAGGCAGTGGGGTATAGTCCCCGTCCTGCACAGTATGTGAGCTTGCCCTTCAGTCTCTCTCTACCTAGCTTAAAAAGCATCACCTAATTATTAGCTAGTTGAAGACCACCACAGTCTATTGCATTGACCCTGTCCCTCCAAGCTATTTTTGTTGAGTACAATGTAAAAAGAAGACTGTAATTCAGGGGTTAAGATGTGTACTTTGTCTTAGCACATGTTGGACAAGCACAGGTAATAGCTAAAATGTTTACTCATATATATAGAAGACAAACAAACAAACAAACAAACAAACAAACAAAAAAAATCCTATATTTATAATCTCACTTGGGAAATATGATAAGAAAATAAAAACATTAATTTTTATTTTACAGTAAAAATCTATGGATATTCATTTCAGACACATTATTCCTACATTTTACCATACATACCACATATAACAATCCGTGTTTAAGATCTATTCGCATGACAGACTAGAAAGACAGCCAAGAGCCAATATTACTAGAACAATCCTAGACATTTGGATTATGTCAGTTCATGTGCATCAGATTAATCTTTATTTCCATTCCATATAAAATTTTATGTGGAAGTGAAAATTTATTCTGAATCCACGAATCAATTCATTAGTCAGAAAAGACTCTCAAACTGTTTGGAATTTGAAGTAGTAGTTTGCAATAGCACTCTTCTGAGCCCATTTTAACACCAAGAAAAATGTGAAAATTTAGTGTTTAATGTGGATCATACTGTTTTATACAATAGCAATGAATCTACCATATAATGGTGACCAAGAAAAACAGTATACAGAAGGTAGCATGGAGCATACATTAGAACAAGCAGTAAGCAGCATTGGTGGTATCTCAGCATTGTGGTATTGTAAATGCTGACATTTTCATGGCTACTGTGGTATTAAACCATGACCACCACATTTGTCATTTTACTAGCTTGCCGGGATCAACAAAAAGTTGTTTTGAAAAACCAGCCTTCAGGCTTTGAAAAGCAGTTAGCATCTTCCCACTGCTTGATAAATCTAGCAGCAGAACGCGCCACACAATTATGCCATTTAGAATATCCATTATTTCCCAGCCCTGTAAACACCAAGCACTGCAGTGCACGGAGTTACTGCGCACTGGCCTGACACGTCCATTAGGCATATTGGCAGCGAGTCACCTGAAGCAGGCAAGGCAGGAGAAAAATGGGGTTCATAAGCAGAAAAAGTGTATTGCTCTCGACATCTCTCGGAATTTTCCTTCCCCAAGTTGAGAAATAAGCTTGACGTTGGCCAACTAATTCCTCGTGTTGGTTTGACAGAGCTGTAGTGCTGCTGGAGGACTGTTATAAATTAAAATTAGATAGTGTTGTGCGGGTTGGTTGCAAAATAACGTTGTTGTGGGGGACTGATTTTTACATTCCAACAAAGCAGATATGTGGTTTGTCATAAATTTCACACAGCTTTGGTTTATTCAGATTTATAACTGAAGCAGTCGTGACTAGGTTTTGAGGGCAAGCAGAGAGTTCACATGAGGAAAAACAAACAAAAAAAAAACACAGAACACTTAAGCGCACTTAAGCTTTGGATTGAAAAATCAAATACAGTTTTGGCCTAATTGTACCTTCCAAACATCTTGCTTTAAAAATGCTACATCTGGTTTTGTTTGTTTTCTTAATGATGATTTAGGATCTATTTGCATTAGACCTGGAACCCTACAGATACAGTGGAGTAAATATGACAGGGTTTCGTCTGCTCAACATTGAGAATCCCCAGGTTTCATCAGTCATTGAGAAATGGTCAATGGAGCGTCTGCAGGCACCACCAAAACCAGAGACTGGACTGCTTGATGGCATGATGACAGTAAGTGAATGACTGCTATGACGCAGTGATGTCTACAGCACATTTTACAACTCTATACTAGCGGAGGTGAACCAATTCCACCAGCATTTCCATTCATAAAGCAAATGTTGGAAAACAGAATCTCCAAAACAGATTCCTTCTCCTGTGATTCTACACAAGAATGCATTTGCCTCATTAACCACTGTTGTACTTTCCCATGTGACAAGCCACTGCTGGGAAGCTCTGGGGATGAATAACAGTTCTCCATCACAGTGCCATCCAGCTTACACCGTTCATCTTTTTGTTGTTGAATGTATATACTGCTGCCTCATTTCTCCATTAATGTTCTGGATGGAGTATAGAACATAACAGGAAATAAAAACTTTCAGAGCAGGTATAGGATTTATGACCTGCAGGGAAAGATATTGTACATGTGGACAGTTAATAGCATTTCTAAATTGGAAAAGTGCCCTTTCCCTTCATTTCATCATCTACAGCAACTCTGGCTTTTAAGATATAATTTAAGGATAAATGGAAGGTATCATCAAGCCAGGAAATCAGGATTTCCTGCCTACCACCCCCCCATGAACCAAAGGAGAGAATAGGAACAATTGCACAGACTGTGTGACTCCATTTGGGTTTGTGGGGTAAAGGGTTGCCATCTTTTTGCAGTATAAGATAATGTGTCTTGTATACTGGATGGTGTTAGAGGTGATACGAAGTAGACTTTATTGCAGATGATTGCAGAGGAAATTCTGAAGCGTCCTGACATCCTGAAGAGAAATGCATTATGTGTGCTATCTAGCATTTCAAAAAAAAAAAAAAAAGAAAAAAAAGAAAAAAAAAAAAAAAGAGCTTTTTTCAGTTTTCAGGGGAGAAAAGTTTCTCTGGGAGCTTCTGATGTAAATAGACAAGACATGAAAGAGTAGGTATTCACATCTAGCTATTCACCTACATTCACCTAGCTATAAAACTAGGATTTTAGGAAAAACGAAGTCCTTGCTAGAGTCTTAAACCTTCCTTTTCATCTCTATAATACTTTAGTGTCCTTGATGCTCTGAAACAGCAGGAATACCAAGGAAAGCATGCTCCTCGTTGGATGTGATCATTTAAATATTCATAGCAAGTTCTGCTTATTCAGTTTGATGGAGAGCTGCAGTACTGCTATATTTCATTAGACAGTAAGGCTATGACAAGCTGCACATTATAAGATCAGGATTACATGTCCTATTGTTATTTCAGGATTTCTTCTTTCAGGCTCATGCTATATTTTTTACCCTGATCTGAGCTTGTGGGAGGTCAGCAGAGCATGACCAAGGCAGTCTTGAGTTCATGTCCCACTTTATGCACAAATTACACACATAGGCATAGTTGTTCTAAGACCTTAGAATTTCTTTGCAATAATTTAAACAGAATATCAAAATCAGAAAGACAAATTCCAGGACTATCTCTTAGTGCCTTTCTTCTTAAGCAGAATCACAGGTGTCAACATATAGACACTTTGCTTCAGAAAATGGGGTGACCTTTTTTTCCTCAATGCTACCCCAAGCCCTAAAACATAACAAGAATGAGAGCAGAAACAAATGAGTGCAGGAGGTAATATAACCTAACCTCTCAGTTGCTGCATGGCAGGATGGATAACTAACAAGTTGCATGAGATTCCAACTGCCAGCCCTGGCAGTGCTGCCCAACATACCAACCATGCAGGATGCACCATGTCATCAAGTAAAAGCAATGGTGGTCCCAGGTGGTAATGCAAAGTGAGGTATGCATGGAAACATTTTCAGCAAGCATCTCCAGATCCACTCAAATCTGACCCCTAGGACTTGGACACAGACCATCACTCATGTAATATTCAATCCTGAATGGACAACTCTCCCATCAAACAAAAAGAAAATGATCGCAAGTCCACTGGCATTAATCAAAAACTTCCCACTGACATGGAGGGATTTTGGATCAGGCCTTTAGTCACTGGGTCTGTTTGCAACAAATATCTGTTTAAAGATTCTTGACGCTGAGAACAGTTGTTGCTGTCTCTTCCTTCTTGCCTCGTCATTTATAAGATTTTCAATTAGCGTGGGTTGTGGGAGCATTGTTCCAGGCAGATTCTGATGGGTGTTTCAAGAGTGATTCCTCATCTGCAGTACATTAAGATTAGTTGATAAATTCAGATCACATTTGATTGCCAGCAAAATCTTCCAATGCTGATAAGACTGATGCTGTCGTAATGTACTTAGGTAAATGAAACAGACAAAGAATCAAATCTATTAATTTCCCATGGGAATTGCACGGGAAAGGAATAAAAATGGATGAGCTTTGCAGTTCATATAAATGAGGCCAGTTTTTCTCATCTCCAGTTACTGCCTTTTTTTAAGATCCTTCCTTAATTATTCATTAGCTTTTCAAGAAATGTAAGCACTTCTTTTTTACAATCCCTGTGCATTAAGTGAAACACAGACATTCCCACCTCACACACCAGAGCACTGAAATGCAATGCAGGTGAAGGTGAGATTTTTCTAAAACTTCCCAGTGACAAAGGCTGATAAGGTGAGTGATATTAGACTGAGGCTTACTGGGCATTATTTTAAACCACTAAAACCATTCTCAAAACAAAACAAAACTAAATGTAACAAGCATCTGGTTACTGTAGTAATATTTTGGTATCTTAGGAGTATTTTCATCTGCCCTGTCTTAGACAACTATAAGTTAGATGTAGAAGTTCAACTTTATTACCAAGGCACATCAAAATGACAAGTCACTTCCCTCTAAGGTGGCATGCCAGGTGTGGCAGGGGAATTGCTATGGCCAAAGCTCAGTAGAGACATTTCACCCATTTGTGCCAAAAGCTGGGATCCCTGAGGGCAGTACACACTTAGAAATGATAGATACCTTTGGGATGCTTGGTGGGACTGATTTTCCTGGAAAGCTGGGACCTGGGCTATGTATCACCTTAGGCTTGTTAAAACTGCTCTCCATGACACACAGCTACCTGCAAGCTCCTTCCTGTGTTTTCCTCCCTGTGTACATCTGGAAATACTCACAAATGAGCTGCAAAAGCAAAAACCAAACAGCCAACCAAAAAAAAACCAAAACAAACAAAAAAATCACTATGTTTTCTTATAGCTCAGATTTCCATGGAGCGCCCAGGAAGGAAACAAGGAAACAGAGACCTCTTCCATACTAGCAGCTCAGGAGAATGGTTGTCAGTAGAGAAAAGCAGGGACTGGACACAAAGATGAACTTTAAATAAACACTTTCTGTTGTGTATGGGTTTTTGTTTGTTTGTTTGTTTGTGTTTTTATTTTTTTTTCTCTTCACACAGACTGAAGCAGCTCTGATGTATGACGCTGTTTACATGGTAGCAGTGGCCTCCCAGCGTGCCTCCCAAATGACTGTCAGCTCCCTGCAGTGTCACAGACACAAGCCGTGGCGTTTTGGACCCAGATTCATGAATCTGATAAAAGAGGCAAGTGTAGACCATCTGCTTATGGACAGCATAATCCTTCCTCTGTTCTTTAACCACACTGGCTTGTGTTATTGCTCCTGTGCCTTTGTCATATGCTGTCCTCTGATTTCTGGCATCCAGAAACTCAATTCTTCTTGACCTTCCTAGCAGAGAAATGTTGACTTACAGACACAAGGTTGTGACCTGAATTTTAGTGGCAATTCTACCTGGTCTTTCAAAAAAAAAAAAAAAAAAAGTTACTAAACCATAGGATGATAAAATCTCAGACTAATACGACATAAGAGTTCACATGGATTTTGCTTGGTTAATGTTTATTATGGATGTCTAACTTCTAAAACTAACAACAAGCATTCTAGAAAGTGAAAGAAAAGTGAGTTGGTTCATCACTTAAGCCTGGCTGTTTTGCAGATTGTTTGAGCAGTACACCCAATAACACAATATCCAGTCTTTATTGTGAGTCTTAAATGCAAACTTTTCCTTTAGAGCACAGTGTAGAAATGAAAATGAGAAATTACGTGAAGTTTCCTAGATCTATTTTTAATCTTTCACCTTAGTTTTTGTCCATGACAATGGGATTCCTGTCAAAGCCAAGTTCATTACCATGTGGGTAGGTAGAACAGGTCCTGTTGGCACAAGGTAATATGTCAGGACATATGACCGAGTCCAGGAATATTTTTGGAATGATCTGAAAGGTGGGACATGTGGCAGTTACAGAATATGTAGAAGAACTGCTGTAATTTTCTCCAAAACCAAGAAAGCATTTTAGAATTGCCATAGGCAGGCTACAATGTAGGGATTCACCTACACAGAAAGCAGTGAAACCTACTGACACAGCACTCTCCACACACAGTTTTATGGATTTTAAGTTTTACTTGTAAGCTTCCCTTCTTGAAAGTACAAAAAAAAAAAAAAAAAAAGGAAAAAAAAGTGTCACCCCAGTGCTCAGACATCTGACTTAAGAATTAAGGAAACTGAAATACTTCCCAGCCTGTGACACAGATCGAGGGAACAGTCACAGGAGACAGCACCGGTAAACCTCATTCTCTCACACTGATCTCAGCCATGCCATATGCAGATGACTGTAAGCAAGAGCAGAAGATGAGAAAAAGATCTCAGAGATCTCAAAGATCTCACTTCTCTTTCCCTTCCTCCCTCCTCTATGATTTGATCTAAGCAGCAACCTTTGTTCTTTTACTAAATCACAAGCTAAATGAGTTAGCAGTGTTATTCATACAATTTCTGATACATTAAAAAAAAAATAAATTTACAATCAAATTGAAAATCAGCAAAAGACTTTGTAAACAGTGAATGCACCTGTATATTTCTACAGTGGTGTCATACCTATTTTGGGTGATGTTGAAAATATAGTGCAAAGGTCCTGAATCCTAAGCCAGAAGTACTTTGACCAAAAACACTGGACGTATCTCAGTAGATGCAATTCAAAGCTTAATGTTAAACAGTTATACAGTTCACATTTATCATGTACAGCTGGCTTCTCTTGCATGGAGTGAGATGTGTAAGCTAATTAGTGATTGTTGTGAAGATAGTGTCTTTCATGGTCAGTAAAACACTGATTTAAACACTCGAAGGGTCTTATCTTCCTGTTTCTGTTCTAGCCCAGAAGATGGTTATTAAAATTACATGATAAGGTTTAATAAGACAATATTACATTTCCCTTAAAGGCTATAACAGGTGTTGAAAACTAAATAGCAAATGCAATTATATGTTCCTAGTTCATGTCAGGATATGGTTTGCTCAACAAGGAGGGATGAACTATATAAATTAGGAATCAAGTGAGTAGGCATGGAGAAAAACATCATGCAGGTGGAAGGGTGGTTTGGGCCCACATAAATACAAGTTATGTGGCACTGACAATAGTTTAAGCCATTTTGCAGACTGGCCTAAAATGTTCAATGCCACAGTCCCAGTAAATAATATTCAGACAACGAAGTTGCATGCAAGGAGTAGCTCAGGAGTGAGAGCTTAGCAAGAACTTCAATGGCTCCCTAGTGTGATTTGTTTTTGGTTTTTTTTTTGTTTGTTTCATTATGACTTGGTGGTGATAAGCACTGCAGTCATCCCATTTGCTTTATGATCCCATGCTATGAAATGCTAGGCTGATGGTAACAGAGAGGACACAAGCAGAAAATAAGGTGGAAAGAATCTGCCTTATATGAGCTGATAAGATGCTTCTCTCTTCACTGCCCAGATGACAAATTAAATTTTTTATGTTGTTACTGTCCTATTGGGTAATCAAAACACAAGTCATACCCAGTCTTCAGGTACACAAGTTATCTTCTTCCAGAAAGCAGTAGGAAAGTGGATATCCTAGGGCAAAATATCTTCTTCTGATTGGTGTTGGTTGGAATGTATGCCCATTGGAGTCCATTTCTGAATTTTCAGAGTACATAAAATTAAAAAATCTGATAATTTAATGTGATAATAGTCTTCTCTTAGCCTTAAGACTTCAGGCAAGTATACCAGGCAAGAGTAGTATCAGAACCACTGCCTGTTTTCCCTAATGACCAAGACTTGCAGTGCTACTAGTAGGACTACAAGAGACAAGCACTAGAAAAAAATGTTTGAAACTACAGGATAATCAATTACAGTGACAAAAAGAGTATTCTTCTACTCTTTAAAGGTAGCTCTATGAGCTAATGATGATTGTAGGAAAAATTTGGAAAATTGCATGGAAAAGTAAGCCTGCCCAAAGTCACCCAGCCCTGAGGATGGCTTTGAGGTCAGAGAGGTCATCAGCTAGTTCCCATGAAGGAGGCTGTTATACATAAAATACACTGTCTGGGATCAAGACTGTTCTACAATAGCTCATGAAGATCTATTTAATGAAAAATAAATCCTTGTCAGAAGCTTGTCTCCCTCAGTGACCTACTGTCATTGATATATATGTATGATATTTTAATATTTTAGCCCTTGTGGAAGTGTTTGCACAGAGTACCATCTTTTGCAAGCCCAGAAAGAAAAATGAGGTTATTCTCTTTTCATGGAGGGAAGAAACCGAGCAAGCATGATTCCACCTTTCCTAAGCGACCATGTGTGTAAACATGAAACAGGTGTTCATAATTAAATGATCAGTTCCCCTTTAAATCATGAGATAAGCTCCAGAATAACAACTGCCAATTGATTTTTATTCAGTTATCATGTAAACTAACGTGCATTCCCTTCACTCAAATCCAGTAACAATTACAAGAACAACTGTATTGAGAAGTATTTCAGAACATAGAGATGAAGACTTTATCTTGAGTGACTTTATTAAATCCCTTCAAACAGAATCACACACACAAATCTCAAAGATTAAAAGAAATCTGAAGCATTTAAATCTACACTTGAGCTTATGTTATGTTGTTGACAAGATATGTTTCAAGCACGTCTGGTTAGTAGATACCAGGAGTGAGAGAAATCCATCTATGTTATAAATAAAATAATTAAGAGCAGGCTTCTTTTGCTGGTTTTACATTATTAAAAACACCACCACCATCAATAACACGTTGTAAAAACACGATTCTTGACAATCCTCTGAGCTCAATGAATTCATTATGTAGGCTAGCAGAATGATCACAGAAAGAAACAAGATAGTTAGACTTAGTCATAGAAGGACTACCATGATGGTATAATTTTCAAGTCTATGGATAAACTTATTTATAGTAATTTTTCAGAGCAAAGATGTCCCAACTAGATTGGAAAACCAAGACAACTCAAATGGTTTTAAGCTCAAGAAACTTTTTCCTTAGAATTTATAAGTTTTTCTTCTAGATGATTCTTATTTCTTCAGGTAATATATGGTATTTCTCATAGACGGTCTCTGATCTGCAGCAAAGACAAGGATTAGTAACATTAAGTCCTAAGTCCCTGAAGAAGCTTGCATCACTTTTCCTTCTTAAAAACCTATAATGAGGGCTTAATTTAAGTTATTTTTACAGAGAAAAGATACTGTAAGTGTTGAACACATTGTATAGTTTTTGAAGTATCTAGCATTATGAGATTGTCTGTGGATGACACTCTGCTTCAAGAGTAAAATTAATAAATAATAGTAATGTGTCCAGTTCTTCCCTGTACAAGAGGACAATAACTGGTTCAGCATCAAGAAATGAAGCTATCCAACAAGACCATCTTTACCTACTTAGGTTATAATTTTGCCTGTTTTTTGAAACCATGGCAATAATTCAGAGTGTGGTACTCTGCATTCTGGTTACATTGGCTGTAAATATTTTAATTTTCTGCTTCTTCCTTAAAAAAAAAAAAAAAAAAAAAAGTACTTATATGTAGAATAATATCACTCCTGTAATCAAAACTCAAGGCATTTAAACAAATGTTGGCCTTGGTCTGCAGAGAGGCCTTTCCATCAGCATAGTTAGGAAGCTGATAACAAGCAGGCATCATATTTTCCAGCCACCACAAAAAGAGCTGTGGAGCAGCTGAGTCCTGCACCACAAGTAAAAGAGGATTCTTGAGCTAAACCAATTCTTCATGTAATGTCCATGGAAAGCAAAAAGATAGGAGGACTTGGTCATACGAGGACTATGACGACTACATATCTTGCAAGCCTCTGGCTAAACTTGTTTGTAAGAATTCTTATGAGTGAAAGTGTTTCAGAACGTTAGCCACTGGCCCATACTTCTCTACAAAATCAGCTGCGTATCTATCTCACCTTTGCTGAGATTGTACAAACAAACAAACAAACAAACAAACAAACAAAAAAACCCCACCTCCTTCTGTTCCAAGGTATCTGTTATATACATGCTTATTCTACACCAGACCGATCTATGACCAAAAAGAAGCATCAGTAAGTCTGTTTTCTCACATTTTTAGTGCAGTTTTGCAGGTCTGAGATATTGTGTTTTTTGTTTTTTTTTTTTTTTGTCAGCACATAGATGTTTGAAAGTTTATCTCCTTGAGATCTCTGGACTCTTCAATGTTTACCCAGCACTATAGATGGATGTCAACTGTGCACTATGAGGCAACTGTGCACTCATTCTGATCCGCCAGTATGGATGATATCTTGTTGTTTTGTTTTCCTCTTGGTAAGGAGGAAGGAAACATCCTCAGGACTACTATATTTTCTTGGAAGCTCCTATAGAGGGAACTGAAGCCAAAACTGAGTGAATCTGCATCACCACATGCAGATTGATTTTGCCCAAGTCTCATGAGCTGACCAGCATTTTGAGAGGACAGGAACAGTCAGAGTCTTGATGAACTGGTATCAAATCACAGGGTGTAATTTTCAGGGATTTCTTGATAATAACTAACTAAATCTAAAATGAATGTTGAAAATCACTGGAAAAAGATATTGAAGATTTTTCATTACAGAAATACCATGACTTTAAAATAAGACAGAAAGGAAAGTAATCCCTTTGGGGAGATATTCATCATTATTTTTGGCTAAAATTCTCAGAGTCTCCAAACAAAGAAACACAAAACCTTGTACAATAGAAGAAAATACTGCTTTGCTTTTTTTTTTTGCTTTTTTTTTTTTTTTTTAAATGCTCATTTGTTGTTATTAAAATCAACATGTTGGAGCATTTTCATGATTATAAAAATCTATAGTCAGGCACCACAAGACTGTGGGTGTTAGGAGACCCAAGAACCCAACATCTCCCCTACTGCCTGAAGAAAGTTCTGTGTGTCAGTCACCTGACCTTTCTGATGCACAGAAATCTCTATTCACATGACTTAGGAAATACAAGAATATTTAAATTCCAAAACATAAAATAATATCTGTTCTGTTACATCCTTTTCATTGGGTTTCAGTGTTAAGATAAAATATATCATCTGTAACATATGGGTGGCAGTTTTCTCTGGGCTCTGATACTCCAATATTTAGTTAATCCAAAAAAAAGCAGTTGCTTAGTTTAGCAGGACACCAGATAATTTGGTGTTAGGATTTGATCCACTCTCATTAAAATAAATATTTTTCTTTTGTTCACTTTTTAAAAACTTCTCGCCCATAAATTAAGGTATGCATTTCTGATATAAGCCTATTGCTTTGAACTGGAAACTCTTAATTGAAAGAGCAAACAAAACAACTGCTAGACTTTCATCCCATGATGATTTATGAGAAAATAAAGGTCAGCTTTCCATGAAGATAATGTATGGCTGAGATTAATGCCAACAGAGATTCATATTCTGAAATCAAATTTCAAGTTTAAAATTTATGCAGTGATCTGTGCACACATAAATAGCAAAATAACGGTCCTACAACTTGCATGGTAAGAATAAATACATATTGAATAAACGAAAATTATTGGCAAGGCTCTGATACTGAAATGTTTAAAATGAAAACAAGAAATCTGACAAAAAGATTATGTATATTCTCTTCCATTCAATTTTTACTTTGTCAAATATTATGTAGAAAGTAGATTTGTTTAAAAACAGTGAGAAAGAATTCATACAAAGTGTTTTTATTTGAATATATGGAGTGTATTTTTATATTTGCTACACAAAATCATTTTTTTCAGAACATATTTTATATGTTCTAGCCTACTAAAAATGCACTTCATTTATTCCACACTGATATTTCCATTTAAGTGTTAGTGCATGGCCTAAACTTGATTATAATTATTTGTATTGGAAAAGCTCCCAGAAACCCTAACCATGCCACCATTGAGCAATTCACTATGCACAGTCTTTCCTCCAACGACTTTACAAGAAAACTGTTAAATGCAGATGGTTTAGATTTCGAAGCAGTGTACTCATTAAAATGATCTGTCCCTCAACCACGCAGCCTCCCACTCACTCATTCACATATTTGCCAGCACTCGTGTACTGTTATCCCAGGTGGAAATGACACAGAACTTTGTACCACATGAAGTCCCCATGGGTTCCTTGTCATCTCTGTAGTCCAGTGGATCAATGTCACTGTAATAGGACAACAGTGCAGGCAGGGAGGATGCTTCCCACACAAGATGCTGGGTGGGAACACTATTTCCTAGCTCTGCTGTGGCCTCTGCAACCATGAGCAAGTCTTTTCTGGCCAGCTCCAAAACTGTGCCTCAGTTACCTGAGAGGGCAAAGCAGGTCACCACTTTGTAGGCTGCCATGATCAGGCTGTTCACTATCTGCACTTGTAGCTATCACCTCATTCAAAACAAAAGCGACAGGGCCTGAAATCTAGGCGAAGAAGCCCTGTAGCTGGAAATGCTGCAATTCTACTCTGTTAAAGATAGATGACAGCTCTTGTCTAGTTAATGTATTTAGTCTGTTAGCTATGTGGAACATGATGTCTCTATACTGTCTTGCTTATACAAACAGTATCTATTACAATGCAGTCCCATTCCCCATTAACAGTAAAATAGTATGAAGCTGTTTTCCAAGTTCATAACCCACCCAGCCACTTCAGTAGCAGTCGTATTTGTGTAGCATAAAATACACTAGGAAGAATACATGACAAGGTTTAACTTTTCCTTCTGATCCTTCAACACCATTCCCTCACCTCTGCTATTATAAAGCAATTTAGTAAGTGTAAGCTTTAAAGGACCTTAAAGGCGTTTCAAACATATGCTCTGAAATGAATCCACCTGAACTGTCATCCTCAAGTATTCAGGGTTTATTTATCAAATTTGTAACACCAAAAGCCTTTATTGTGATTACCTGAAAGTTATTAAGCTCAACCACTGCTCTGGAAACAAGCACTCTTGAGCAGTTCACAGAAAAGCCTTTCTTCCCTAAGAAATCCCCCTTCTCTATTCACCCAATATTTATATTTCCTGTTTCAAGACAGGAATGTCTTATAATAGCTGCCTAAACTCCTTCCTAAAAACAAGCCTCCCTACACCTCCTCCTTTTCATCAGTGCCATTTATTAGAAGCCCAGGACAGGATCAGTCTTGGAGGAAAGAGACTATGAAACATCATGATTTTTAGTGGGGCAGATAAAGCCCTGTAATGGTGAATGCTGAAACTCCTTTTATTACATCTGTTATGCTGGATTTGGACTGGGATAATGGAAAAGTCATACACTAACTCACTATATTCCTTAATCCTTGAGAATCTCTTTTAATAAGAGGATTAATTGTAAGAGCTGATAAGTTGATGTGTAGCTCAGAGCACATTTATTATGATTTCCACTGTAACTAGCAGCAATAGCACAATCTCTTAAATCTATCAACTGTCTCTGCAATTCTAATAAAGCAGAAGCTTTCTCCTCCAAAAGGAAAGAAACAACAAGAGAATTAAAGGAATATTTTCCTTGTCATTAGCATTTTGATTAGGACATTTTGGCTATGTTATTTACTGAGTTGGAAGATTTAGTTGTAGAAAAGTGAGCTGTAGTATTGTCAGCACATGGCCACAATTTAGATGTACTTAAACCTACTGTTTTACAATTTTTTCAGATAGCTGATTTTGTAGTCCAGAAGCGTAAGTTTAAAGTAGGGAAAAAGCATGAAAAAAGGAGCTCACTCACCACCTCACCTCTTGCCATCAAGCAACACAATTCATATCCTATGTATATGTGCATTAGTCATCAACAACGATTCTGTAACGATCAGAATCCACTCTGTTAATAAGTCTAAGAGCCATTGGAGGAAACACCATCATCCACCTCTGCATTTGGATGGCAGTTAGCACAATAGTCCTCATCAGACATTTTGGATTAGCAGTTCATAGCTAAAGCAGTTGTTTACTTTTTTTTTATAAACAGGTAATACTGACCAAGCACAACAGGTCTATCACTCCAGTAATCTTGATATGTCTTTGAGATCCCTGTATGTACTCATCTGCCACCTGTTGTTAAAAGCTGAAGGATGCTGTACCTGAAACAGCATGGCGTCACTACATACAGAGGTTGCTTCACCTTCATTCACTATACTTTGATAATGTTTATCTGAGGTAAAATGTTCTAGTGCGATGGTGGTTAAAGGAAATTATAATATAATATAAAGTTCTATGTCTCTTCAACACAGAACTGATTTGCTTTCAAGAGCCCCATTTTGGTAGAGAAGAATTTCCTAATTTTAGCCCAAACATCTTACACAGTTATTCTGGAGTATGTATAGGTCCAAAAAGACTAAACTGCTAGCACGTCTCTGCCACTGTGCAAAGGTAAATGGGCAAACATAATTTGTGGAGTTGAAAACAGATATCTTCTCTTCCTGAATTCCAGGCCAGATGATTCCTGGTAAGTTGTCATTGTTTTCTAAACAATTACATGATAGTGTAATATCTTCTTCTTTGTAACGGCAGTTATTTAGAAATGTACATTAAATCAGTAATAGATATTATTTTTTTCCTAGAAACTTATAATAGTTAATATACACCAAACAATGCCAAATTGATAAAAATACAAATACTCTTGACTATATATTCAGCATAAAAATGCAGTTCAATTATTTGCCTTTGTAGGTTACCTGTAAGATGGTTGGGAAAGCTACCAACCAAGGGTCAAGGGTCAGTCCTTGACAAAACTGAGTAGATAAGGTAATATCCATATCTTTTACTGGACTTTACTCTGGCTTCTGAATGTACTTCTTTGATACTGAAGAGTCCAACTAATCAATTCCTGTTCCAAGCTCCCATTAAATGCATAGAAAAACTCTGATTGCATGCTTTTAAGATAAGGTTTCAAAAAGCTTGTTACACATGAACAGCAAGAGAAGAGAGAGAGAGAGAGAGAGAGAGAGAGAGAGAGAGAATATATGGAGGCTGTTTTGGATAATAAATACCTTAATACCTAAATATGGTCCATTGTCTACTGTGGGAATTTCTCAGGTCAGTTATCTGAGAATTAATATAATACTTGAGAAATAAAAAAGTAGTCTTTTTATGTGCCTGGATGAATAATTAAGTCTTTTGAATGAAAAAGGCTCTCATTTACCACCTCATTTCTATCCAAAGATAATGTTCACATAAGATGTTATTTATCGTATATTTAATATAATTTCATCCTAAACAATAATTCAAGTTTCAGTGGCAGATGCAAAGTGTCAGAATATTTTGCACAAAGGCAACTTTGAGCCTGGAATTACACAGGTTTTTTTGGAGCTGAAAAACAGAACAGATAATTTTCTGCAGTAATACTGTGCTAAAATAGCTTTTCACTCAGAAGTTTTATTAACTTCCTTTGTCTACATAGTCCAAAATTTAATTTATAATCATTTACAATTTATTGTAATACAATTACAATTTATTGTACATGTATTATGTACACATATTTTGTAAGTGATATAGTCACTGTTTTATTTGCATTTATGGGGTGCCTACATGTGTCTCAGATAATTTTTTCTAACAATAGTTCGAGACATATCTTTGAAATGGGGGGAATCTTATTCTCTGAACAGTTTGAGTATTTAAACTTGAAATTAAATCATATTAAAAGGTTAGAACTTGAGTCTGAAACTCAAAAGAGATTGCTTGGTTAATTACAAAAGAACAGGTTCAGAAAAACTGTTTATTTCACAGGTCATTGGAATAAATTATTAATAGAAAGGAAAAAGTGGATGCACATTATTAAACATTATTTAACATAATAGTTTAAAAAGTTAAAACAATATCAAGCCTTTGCATTTTTGTATTATCAGGAGGCTTTGAACATTTTAAAAAGACCTTGAAAAATATCAAAATTATCTAATCTGAAACATAATTAACCAGTAGCTATTATTTCAACACTGGACTTGGAAAGAGTAAATATGCCATGGGCAGATAAATAGTTAACTAAAATATTTGGATAAACATCTATTGAGTAGAAAAAAAAAAAAGTATAATAAAAAGGCAATCAATTTGTCTGAGAAAGATTGATATTTATTGTATGCAGTACTGCAATACAGTATCTGCTATAAAAATTGTCAATGTCCCATTATAGCTATATCATAAAGCTGGATATTTATTCAGTCCATGCATTATACACACTATGCATTATGATTTACTCATCTATTTATATCTTGCTACTGCAAATCTGTGAGGTCTGCTAGAGACAAAAGCAGCAAAACCTGAAATGTACCTGTTCTTTTACCTTAGCAAGTTTGGCTGTAGCTGAAATAATTGATTTTGTGATTGAGCTGTTGATTGGCCTTGGCTGAAACTAAGGCTAATATAGTCATTGACTCAAGATGATGAAGGGGAAATTGATATAAAGACCATATGATGGTACTGTGAATAGATAGCAAGCTTCTGGAGT
The DNA here is from genome assembly GCF_047663525.1 of Anas platyrhynchos. Lineage (NCBI taxonomy): Eukaryota > Metazoa > Chordata > Aves > Anseriformes > Anatidae > Anas > Anas platyrhynchos. The sequence goes on along the minus strand of NC_092587.1, from coordinate 109,630,557 downwards.
GTTTGCTCTTAGAAGCTGAGTCAGCTTCATTTTACAGTTATTATAATTTTCTATCAGTATATTTATATAGAAACCAATACTGTGATTTGTACACTTAACCCAGATGTTGTTTTGTAGTTAACCTGCAATCTTAATCTTTTAAAGTAAATAAATAGAAAAAGAAAGTTTCACAGTTTTAGTTAGGTTTCCTTGTGTAGTTTTGCCATATCAGGTACCTGACAGCCTTCAGAGAGGACTGAAGATTTATCTGTAATCTCTTCTATCTACTGCCTTTTCAATGTTTAGGAAGAAAGTGTCTGTTTAGGAAGAAAGTGTCTGAATAGCTGAAGGTCCTTTACAACTTGCTTCTCAATGGATAGTCAAAACTAATATATTGGATTAATTCTCCATTTTATTTAATAAGAGGGAAGAAGTCATCAAATATTTACATCTCAGCATAGATGAGAATTATAATTATCAGATAAAATACAGTATTGAAGACAGAGAAGTCTTATTTTGAGTCTCAGCTAAACATTGTACTACTCTGCTTCTGCAAACCAAACTGCTGAGAGAGCAGCATCTCATCACCGTTCTATTGTCAGAGGCAGCCTACAACCTTTACAGAGTGGGATAAAGACAAGCAAAAAGATATTACAAATGAAAGCTACTGAAAATCACATTTTTTAATTAAGCTGCAGGGTATACTCAAAATTATACCAACAAAACCAAAATATATTCTCTCTGTAAGAGTATCAAATTGTGTCCTTAGTTCCTCCAATATTAAAGCAAGGACAGAGTGCAAAAAAGCAATTTCTTTTGATGAATAACATGATTAGGTTCCGATTCAATTTTTATTATATCCTGTAACATTTAACACGGAGTGACACTAGAAACATTAAAATTGCTATAAATCTTGCATATAAAAGTATGACTTCTCATTGCTGTGTTCAACAGTCATGTGGTTTCTGACTATTCAGAAAGTTCTGCTTCATTTCTGGTCATTAATTGCATCTGAGAACTGTGCAACTGCTGCTCATTCTGTTTGCCAGAACATGATGACTAATAGGCACCCGTATCTTCAATTTACCTGACAGGCACCTAGAAGTGGCATACAAATATATTTTCCTAGCAATGATACATTTCAGTTCCTTTGCATATATCAGGCAAGTGTGCTATAGGAGGTAAACCATATTAACAGCTGAGAAGTTTTGTTATAGACTGCGGAAGACCCAGAATCTACTGCAAGTTCTTAGCTCATCCTTCCCAGCAGCTCTTGGAGAAAACTTGATTTTCTGGTCAGAGAAGAAACATCACATATCTATCTGGACATGTTGTACATAGAGGCACCACAGCTGTCTCAAAGTCTGAAACTAAATTATGCTGAAGTTTTGCTTTTACTTAAAATAAATAAAACAAATACACATTTCAAAAGAATAGAATTTAAATGCTATTTGAGGCCTGTGTCTCACAAACAGGGTCTGAAGAACACCTTTGACATTGAGGATTAACTCTTCTGAGAAACACTCGCTGACTCCTCTTTATAATTTAAGTAACATTTGTGTCATTATTTAATGACCTAACCGGCACTTAAGGTAGACAAAGGCTATATGCACTTACCTACTACCTTGAAATTTAAGCATACATCTGTGCAGCTTGTAACATCTTCTGATTCCATTTGTTTTATACGGGGGTACAAAAGCACCAACACCTTTTTCAAAAGTCACATTTCACCATATAGAACTGAGATTTAGGCTTCTGATACCATTTCCAAACATAATGTATTAGCTACTTTATTCCTTTATTCAAGATCATATCACGTTAGCAGAGAAGCGGAGCATCTGATATGTAATCAATAAGTGTGAGCATTTTACAGAAGCAAATTGCCCTCCGAGGAGGAATTGATCGCTAAAGACCATATTTTTTAAAATGTTCCATCTTTACGAATAGGAGATTAGGGCCGTGTCAGAGTAATAAAGAGTGGAGAAGAGATATTATATAACAAAATGCATTCCTATGTCTACCCTCCTGTTATCTTTATCATAACAGCATACAAAATCCACAGTTTCTCACTGTTTATAGCTGAGATTTTCATGTTCCCATGTCATTAAGGTGGAAAGTCTCATGCAAAGTTCATTCCGCTCATGGTTTTGTACTCTTACATTACTTAACCACATTTAGAAATCCTACCTATTTACACAAAATTCTAGATTTAAGATTTATATAGTTGACACACATGAAGAAATTATCTCATCGTTTATTATCAGCTTTTCTTTTACCTTAGAGGAATTTAATCTAACATAGGAGTTCCCCAAAATAGATTATAAAAATAATCTTGAGTTTGAAATCCATCACTTTCTTTCCTTTGTAGATAAGCATCAGCTCTGGGGAGAAAGGGGAACTATGTGAGAGACAGATAGATCTCACTTAAAAGAAAGTGAGCTTGCTTGGAAGCCTATAAGATAACAGAAAACTTCAATTGCAGAAGTTAGTTCTGGACATCGATCCTGCCACACTGAAGAAGCATTCCACCGCACAGGGAATCATCATAGCTTTACAGGCTGAAGTACAAAGACCACCACTTTAATTTACTCCTGATGCCAATGTCTAAAACAAGGATAAAAATATATAAAAATATATGAATATATAAATTCACTTTGTTATGACAGAACAGTAAAATGCTGTCTGGACCAGAACTAGTCATATGCAATTCCTATGCTATAATTCAAATCCATACATAAAACTTGTGTGTATGTTACTCTACAAAGTGTTTATTAGCACTCTGTGAATTTTTCCTGAAAGCCTGCTTTTAGAGCTATCCTCTTCATACCATCAGCATCTGTGAGCACAGGCAGTGGCAGTATTCCTATTTGAAATGATACGCCTCATTTGCTTACTTGGGAACTTGGGCCTTCTTCGTTGGTAATGCAAACTGAGTAGGAATTAGTGAAACAATTCAGCAGTCCAAGGATGTTAGGAGTCCACTGCTGATGGGGGAGATTTAACCATAAACTGTCCAAGAAACCAAAGAAGAATGACAAAAGCCCTTCATTCATTTATCTCTTCCTGGAAAAATCTAGGTTTCTGGACTCTCTGTGTAGCAGAGGCAACATCAAGACTATGAAATGCATAACTAAAGTATTTAGAAAGCTTTGGTGATTTTGGATGTTTCCCAGCTTTCCTTCATGGAAGACCTCTCAGGGATCCCATTCAGCAGCAATTGCTATTGATTAACCCTTCCTCATGGAAAACTTAAAAGATCCTGGGCTGAGGTAAGCAGGATCATTTCAGAGAGGCTGGTAGATTTAGACTGCTTCACTCCAAGATTCAGCCCCAAAGTTTGGACAAACATTTGTAAATTTCTTGGTGAACTCTTATGCAATGCAAAACTGCTCTGTCATCAGGCACAAGTAATACGTACTTCTTTCTTTCTTTTCAGTGGATTTTTTTTTTTTATCTACAGTATACAATACATATACAAATCAATATATATAAACTGTCACAAACTTGTGCCTGATTATAAAATATAAAATATATTGAAGAGAAACTGGGTGAAAAAAAAAAAAAAAAGCTATTTTTAATCAAAGTAACAAAGCAGCACATTTTTTAAAAACCATGTATAAGCAATTGAATGCTGTGACTAATTTGAAATACAATATTTGTCATGGTTTTCAAGTAGTTCTTACTAATCATTACATGGAAGGGTGTTTTTCTGTATTTACACAGGCACGGTGGGATGGCCTGACAGGGCGCATAACCTTCAACAAAACTGACGGCTTACGAAAGGATTTTGATTTAGACATTATTAGTCTCAAGGAAGAAGGAACAGAAAAGGTAACCAGATCTTTTGTAAAATAATGATGGGAAGCTGATTTGACAGTGGCATGGGAAAGTCCATTCTCCTCAGCTTGTATTTTCTGTAGTTGGGCTAAAACACACTGTCAAGACTACTTAAATTAAAGTTAAACAGAGCTACTAAGATTGTTTTAATTGTTTTACAATGTGCATCTTGCATTTTGAGACACTGGATAGGAATTTGAGACTGGTGATAATTATCTGGATGACAATAATTACTCTAAGTACACGTTATCTTCTGTTCTTGCCACTGTAACTAGTGGGGTAAGATTATATACATGTATGCATATATATATATATATATGTATAAAATTTGGACTTAGATGTACTGCTTTTAATAGGTGTGACACAAGGGAGAGGGAACAGCAGATGGTTGAGTAATAGCCTCAAAAAGAGTTGAGATGTTAAAAATCCTTTGTGTTTTCGAACATGATCAGTTCTTTTGCCCTCACATCCCTAACTGCTTATCATACATTGTGCTGAACAGGAGACTAAATTAGTTGCATTATCTCTGTTAAAAAATAGTAAGTTCTGCACGATGCCATCTCAGAAACTCATTCTGCTTCCAAACAAAAGCCAAATAAAGCTCACATTCCTTAAAGAAGTTCAGGGAAACATGCCTCAGGAACAAAAAACAAAACAAAAACAAAACAAAACAAAAAAAAAGATGTCCAAATGTCTTGTTTCCCTTATTTCACCACTTACTAATTGTCCTGAAGATGCAGAAGGGTAGGGTGTGGAGCACTCCTTGTCTCGCAGACACTAAGGAGGACCACAAAGGCAAAGAGGTTTTTGGCCATGCTTCACAACAGCTGGATGGCACTGCTCCTATCATGCAAGTCCCAACACTGTCAGCCAGGGACCGTGCTGGACAACAAGGGGGCTCGGAGTGTCCTGGAGGGAGGTGGGATGGCCTTGCCCCAGCTCTCAGCCAGCCAGCACTGGTACCCAACAGGCATTGCAGGAGGAGGATGCTGTGGGTGTCCAAAGATCCCCAAGGTAGGTAACGTCACCAGCTCATGTTAGCCCAAGGCTGTGCTGTCCTGTGCTCTGTGTACATTGGCTTGACTCTGCATAATAATTGCTGACAGGTTAATTGAGACTGTAAATACAATTGCTCCCACACAGCTCTCCAGACTGGTTCTCTTTTCATTTTTAATGAAGCACTTTGTTTATTTTTCTTTATACCAAGGCTGCTGGCGAGGTTTCTAATCATTTATATAAAGTGTGGAAGAAGGTTTGTACACAGACAGGTGATGCAAAAACCTTTGGGTTGGGTCATCAGACTCATCCTTTGGGTTTTGATGGTGACTCTCACATTGCAGTTTAGAGACAATAGTCTATCCGAGAATATGAATTTTTGTAGTAGGCTAAGTATTGTCCCAACTTAAAACACTAAACTCTAAATAATCCTTGGCAGGATTCAGCTTTTTCATCAAAATCTTTTTTCATCATAATTATTATGCTATTTCTTTGGAGCTGTGCCTTTTCCTTCTTTGAGCAGAGGCTCCTGGCTGCAGCAAAATCTCTCCTTTTCTCATTTGCTATCCTTCCTGATTCACCTAAGATTTACCGTGACTGGTAAATTTGTGCCATTTCAAATGTCTATGAGCATCAGCAGCAGGACAGTTTTAATGTGCAGGATTTTTTTTTTCTTTGTTTCTTTTTTTTTTAACTCCCACAGAATGCGTACTGTGTGGGCAATGTGCTAGCATTGTTGATTCAAAATTTTGACGGGTGTGTTATTAGCTCCTTACAGAAAATAATATAGTTGATGAAGTGGATGCTGTCATTCACTAACATATGGAAATTGGAACTAAGCTTGTTTATAAAGCACCTCAGGAATCTCAGTCCTCTTTTAACATAGGATGTCTCTGTCTGGTGGATAAGGCACCAAAGAGGGAATCAGAGACCAGCTCCATGTGCTGTTCCCTGCTGGAGGTACAACCCACAGTTTTCTTTACTACACACTTGCTATTCTGTAAGGAGAAAATAACGACTGCATTCACCATGTTGAAAGAGTTTTGGATTCACAAGTTGAAATTTTCTTATAGCACTTAGAATTATATTTTTGTATATCTTTTGCACAGCTCTTATTGTTTCCCACCCCTCCCACACACACAATTTAAAAGGTTCTGGTTTTGTGTCTTTTAATGCTACAGAGTAGACCAGTGTAAAGCATCCTACAGCACTCTTTTCATGTTCTTATAAAGGACGTACTTAATAACCTTGTTTTAATATCAGTGAATCAGGCAAAGGCACAAAGGGCTCCATTTCCCTCATTACTGGTGAATAGATCATCCTACCTGACGTGCAGAACGCGATTGAACTGATCTGGCTTTTGACTCTAGGCACTTCGTGTTATGCTGAATTGATTTAAACCAAATTACAGTTGGTTCAAAACACAGGCTTGCTGAGAAGGGCATATGACACCTCTCAGACTTGTCACTAAACTGCAATAAATCTCCTGGATTCACCATAGTGATGTACTACCTTGGCCTCATTCTTCCAGTGCCTCTCCGATCTCTTCCATTGCTCTAATCAAGGTTGACCTGTGGTGTCATCCTTATCTTCAGATGTAGAGTGGTCTCCTGGTGTATTTTGTATGCCCTGTGACTGTGTTGTTACATGTTCTTCATGGTTGTTCTCCTCTTCCCTGCTGCCAGCTGATAAAAGTGAATCAAGTCAGTAACAACGAGCAGAACAGCTTTTGATTAACTCGGCCACCGTGGTGCAAATTCAAGGACACTGGTTATTTACTATATTCCTGGCACAGACTATCATAATATCCAACATCTTATTCTGTGTATACTTTCCAGATCAGTTTCTCAACCTGATCTAATTTTGGAAACAAAGGGAATGCCTGATAAACTCTTCAAAAAATAAAAATAAAAAATAAAATAAATTTTAAATAAAATAAATGGCATGACTATCCCCATTAAGCATACTTTGGAGAAAATATTTATGAAACACAAGAATAATGGCACCCAGGGACACAAACCCAAAGTTTGTAAGACATTATACAGTTATTACCCTGAATTGACTATCAGCAGGCACAAATTAATCTGCTGGGTTTGGTACAAAGGTGGGTCTGTCTCTTCATCAGTTAACAGCCACAGAAAAAGGGTCCTGCATGGGTCTGATGACTGAGCACCTGATGGTGGTTACAGACCTTCAGTACACAGGACAAGTCAGCAGGTTTTTTGTTAGACACACTTGGCAGCTTTGTTAGCAATCCTAGAAGGGAGGATATGAAAGTTGATCCCTCCCAGGTAGAGCTGAAACATGCTGGCAGAGTGGCACAGCAACGCAGACAGTTCTGTGGATGGACGATACCAGTCCTCCATGCCATCCATCTGGTGCTCTCCACGAAAGTCCAAAATACAAACCAAACTGAGCAAGCTACTTGCCTGAGGTTCTCTCACACCAGCCCTCAACCACACAGTATATGTAAACCAAATTAAAACAAACAAACAAAAAAGATGCTTTCACACTGCATTTATGTTAAGTAGATATTTATTTGACTAGATCAACTCCATGGTTATAATTTCTGTCATTATATATATACATGTATACGGTATATACCATATATATATATATGGTATAAATCCAGATCCACTGAAATCATGGGTCCCTTTAGGCTTCAGATCTGGCATTAAATGCCACAATTCTTCACTATATTTGGAGCTAGAAAAGAATCAAAAATTGGTTTTGCCTTTGGTCGCTTATATTTACTAAGCAAATACTGATCAGTAGGTGAAATGATTTCACCTTGTTCACTCTGTCATATATAGTAGTAAGAAATGACAGAATAATCTTTGCTAAACCTGGTGAAGGCACAGCAGAACCAAAAGGCCAGTGCATCCATCAATCTGCTTCAACATATTTGTTCAAGCTTTTAATCTGTTGCAGTGGAAAAGAGAAATCTAGGCGTATGTTGCAACTCTACCATTTACAAAAGCAAAAAAATCCATAAAAATAGACATTTGACATTTTTTTAGCGGGAAAGGAAGTCAACATATTCCACTTTTGTAGCAAATTGGCTAGTACACCACTGTATTGACATGCCTTATACTCATACAGCTGAACAATTTCAGCCTGCTTTTGAAAGAGCAGTATGTTCCCTGTGTTTTCTAAATGTGACAATCAACCATTCGATGTCGTTGCCTTATTCAGATCTACAGCTGTTTCCCTTCTCTAGCATCTTGTACTTCTGGTGTCTCTTTTTGTGGTGACTAGAGCCAATGCACACTTCCCAGGCTGTGAGCATTTAGGGAAACCCTGCATTTCACCCCAGCCAGTGTGCTGCGGACAGGCAGGCTCTCACCAGCTCTGTTCTGTGTAGATCGGCGTCTGGAACTCCTACAGCGGCCTTAACATGACGGACAGCAACAAAGACAGGTCGACCAACATCACCGACTCCTTGGCTAACCGGACGCTGATCGTCACAACCATTTTGGTAAGTCTTGGTGGGCAGAGCTGGTGTCCCCATCCGTGCTGCAGGTTGCAGGCATGGCTGATGTGTCTCTACTGCTCCTTTCCTCCATACTAAGACATGTTTTGGTAAACGACTGTTTTCAAACAAATTTTGTGTTATAGACTCAGAACCAGCATAATTTTTCATCCATCAATAAGGGGGACTCAAAATACCCCACTGCCAATGAATGAGTCTGGAGAACCTTTGTCTCCAAAACTCTTTACCTTACTTCAAAATTTCAGAGGTGCACCCTGCATACTATTCTTCCCAAAACACATGCAAATGCTCAGTTTTATAGTCACTATTTATACATCTTTTCTGTTTACTGAAAGTGAGATGAAGAGGAATGAAAGAAAGCAGCAAATAGTAGACAGACAGATTGAGGTATGTCCTTCCTACGATGAATAGAAAATGTGGAAATGGGTATTCACCCAATTGTTTTGCTCATGTGTTCTCTCCACACCTCCCCCTCATCCCTCCCTCCCCCCCCCCTTTTTTTTTTTTCCTTTTTTCAATTATTCTGCCTAACCCCTCCGGGGAAGGGAAAGAGCTCAAAGGCTCCCTCTGCCCTCCTCTTCTGTTGCCAAAGGCCTTTTGCTGCACTAAATTGCAGCAATGTTCTTGCCCAGACCTTCTACACAAAATCCCTTTAAAAAAAAAAAAAAAAAAAAAAAAAAAAAGCAGTGAAGTAGTTTGCAATCTATCTATGCTGTTCTTCATTTTCTCCTCTAAGTACCTGTTCAGCTCACTGCTATATTACACATTAGAGATTTTTTTCAATAGAGATTTATTTCTTGTAGAATATAAAATTTTAGGTTCTGCTTATGATTCTTTTCCTGGTATTTAGGCTTTTCCTCCAATATTCCTTCCTGTCCCTCAGGGTGGGACAACGTAGAGTACAAATCTTGGATCTGATTTTGAGGCTGCTAAACACTACCTTAATTAAAGCCCACGGGAGCTGTGAATGGTCTGTTCCACTGACAGTTAGGGCCCTTATGGTTATCACTAATTGATTCGGTAAATTTGTTAACACACCTAGAGCAGCTTTTAATGGACATCATAAATTACTGGTATCCAACTAATTGCAATCCATTAATAAAATATTCGCATAATTTAGAGAAACTGATATAATCTGAAACAAACTTTATTTCTGTTGCTACATCTGCTGTGTTTTTCTATAGGAAGATCCCTATGTTATGTACAAGAAGTCTGACAAGCCCTTGTATGGAAATGACAGATTCGAGGGTTATTGCCTGGATTTGCTAAAGGAGCTGTCAAATATTTTGGGCTTCATCTATGAGGTCAAACTAGTTTCTGACGGTAAATATGGAGCCCAGAATGACAAAGGAGAGTGGAATGGGATGGTCAAAGAGCTCATAGATCATGTAAGATTGAATCATTCTCTCTTTATTCTCCTTTCACCTGCAGTGTTTTATGTGAAGCCAGCCCACATGAAATGTTTGCACTAGTCTACAGTTTTTCAGAGCCACTGCTCTGTCTTGTCACCTCTTGCTAGAGTAGGAGGTCACAGCATTATGTCTGATCTAGCAGTGCCTGGGTGTTGGGGGGCAGTGGGCACTGAGCTCGCATGGATGTTGTCACCCCTTGGCTACAAGCTCCACATGCAAAGGCAGAACTCAACTCTGCCCTGCAGCAGGCTCTGGTCTGTGAATGTAATCCTCCCTGGGGACAGAGCCCCAGAGGACTTAGCCCCCCCAGAGACCAAGCCCCGTGACCCTGGTCAGACCTTCCACACAAAAAAGCCACAAGGATCCCCCACCTGCAGAAAAAGGATGTCAGGTATGCAGCAATACCCTAGCACTGTTAAGTTTTGTTGTGCACTTTGTATTTATAGTCAGTTTGGGTTTAGCTTTATTACTCAGAGGAAGAGATGGAAGCAAGAGTATTGTGTATGCATGAAAACATGACAAAGAATGAGTATTTTCCCCTTTGTGTTTTCAGAAAGCTGATCTGGCAGTTGCTCCTCTCACTATTACCTATGTAAGAGAGAAAGTAATTGATTTTTCCAAGCCCTTCATGACGCTGGGAATCAGTATCTTGTACCGGAAGCCCAACGGCACAAACCCTGGTGTTTTCTCATTTTTAAACCCTCTTTCTCCTGATATTTGGATGTATGTTCTCCTAGCCTGCCTTGGAGTCAGTTGTGTCCTCTTTGTCATTGCAAGGTAAGACAAACACATAGTTTCAGATGCATCCACATTAACTACCTCTCATCTCACAGGTGTTACATTGGTTTTGCAAAGTAGCTATAGTATAATACTGTTCTAAGGATTTTATCCAGCCCTAAAACATAATGTTCTAGAAGGTCTCTTGCTATTTTCACATCAACACTGCTATCGCTTTTATATATTGCAATGTGATGAGATTTAACTTTCTTTAAGGGCAGAATGGAGAGAAATATCTGATGAAATGTGTCAGCCTTCTTCTGTCAGAGCACAGCACCTCAGCACACTACCTACATGTTGAAAAACAGTTGATATTACTTGTATGTAAACACTTTTTTTTTTCTTTTCCTACTAATAGTACATATAAAAGGTGGGAGAGAGGTTGTGAACAGATTTTTGCTGATTGATGCTAATTAGCTCAGCTCACTCCCCTTTGGAAACACAAGATACCATGCCTGGGATCCTGAGGGGGCAATCTGCAAGGTGGTACAGAACTAAGGGTCTCTCCCAGCACTGTCCTGAGGTGCAGCCTGCCTGTCAGTGGCAGGTTCCCAGTGAAGTCCCAATGTAAAAACAGTAAGAAATAAGCACGTACACACCACTTTTCCAAAGGATCCTAAAGCTCATGATGATCTCAAAAGCAGGTGTACCACATTTTCTCTACCAGTGGGCCACAGAAGAGCGCTCTACACCCTTAACATCAAACTTTACCTTAAAAATTCTAGACAGCTGATATGGTTTCACAAGCCAGCTACAAGCCACTTGTCTTGGCTGCAGAGACCATGGACCATGGTTTGGGAGTCAGTTGCTGTGTGATTTTGAGTAAGGGAAAACCAAGCATGAAAGAAGATGAACTGAGAAACTTGTCAGAGGAAATTGGTCATTTGAGGCATATTATTTTTTATACTCTTCAATAACTGTGGGCTCTGCGAACTGGTATAGTCACTTTCGTCAAATAATGGCATCGGAATTTCATTTCCAACTCTGTTTATTTGATCTCATCATATCCTTCATTTTTTTCTTTTCACAATTTAAAACATATATTTTTATTAATATTTCACAGAGATTTGTATTTTTGAGCATTTTACTAAGGATCATTAATGCTTCCTCCACTTTCATTATGCATTGTTTTGCATATACAGCAATGTCTTACACATTAATGAGTTACATGGGAAAATGGTCTGGGAAAATATTTATACTATGAAATATAAGAACTATAGTTGTGTATCATTGAAATAACACCCTTTCCCATCACAGCAAAGGTAACATGGAAAAGCTACAGTTTTTATTGCAAGTGATGACATTCTACTTTAAAGAATCAGCAATAATGTATATTTTCCAAAAGATGCATCCATAATCCTGATTCAAACATGACAAAAATCATAGTAATCTGAATCATTAATTCTGATACATTCTGCCTGACTTCCACATGTGTGTGAGCCAAGTCAAGTGGAGCTCTTGCTGCTTTTCCTACGGTTGCTTTTTTTTTTTTTTTTTTTTTCTAATCAACAGACACACCCTATAAAACCTTTATTCACAGGAGCAGTTCAGCTGAGAGTGGTTGGCCTCGGGCATACATTTCTCTGTGGTCTACTGAACAAGCCTAGCTCCAGGAGGTCAACCTATGTGAAAGCTTTACTTGTTTGCATGCTTCTATTCCAGTGCCAAAGTACAGAAGTCTGTGGGATTTACTTTTTCCTTTAAGTTTCTGAGAACATGAAGAGAGAGGAGGGAATTTGAGGAGGAGGGGTCATAGGTTAACTTATTAGTGTTGGCCCCTGGTAAAAAAGAGAGTTCATCCCTCCCTAGCAGTGACGAGACTGTACACAATTAGTCATGGCTTCCCACAAGCTCTTGCAGTGGCTCACTGTACCATAAATAACTGCTCTTACTGTACGCAAATCATGATCTCACTCATGACTAATATTAAATTTGCTCAACCATGACAGATTGACTTTTCTGCAGTTGTGTGCCAAGACTGAAAACATCCCACAGTCCTCTCCACCTCAGAATAGGCAGAAAGAAAAACAAAACCCAAGTTATCCTCAGCTCTTCTTCTTTTTTTTTTTCCTTTTCTTTTTTTTTTAAAAAAATAAAAAAGCATCAAGGCTGCAAGAGTAAATAAGCATCAGGGTCCCTTGCCTGCTTGCAGATCTGCCTACACACAGATGCATGGCCAGGAATAAACCGAATGGAAATGCGCACTGCTCACAGATCATCAGCTGTGAAACCTGTTTGCTTTACTCTCCTGGCTGCTAAATATTGCTCCAAACCACAGTGCAGTGTTTGGGTAAATCCGTAGCTTTGGCCTGTGTAACTGTGCTATGTTTTGCTTCCTAAACCTTTCCAAAAGGCAGTAGTTCCAGGAGTCGTGTAACTAATGAAGCATGATTTCCCTACAGATCTGTGTCTCCTGGTGGATTGTGATCACCAATTGAAGTTTGTTTGTTTGCTTGTTTACTTTCCCTGCAGCTGAAGGATTTGTAGGAGATCTTTCCTGTGTGCATTAATTGCCATGGAACATGCTGGGAGATCATCCTGCAGCTTCTCCCCTAGTGGGGCTACTGCTGCAACATTTCACAAAACTTGCAGGAGCATAATAACCTTTAAGGCCTCTACCTATTTGTCAAATGTGGCTAAAAGGCTCAAATGTCATTAAAGGTGACCCACAAACATAGACCCACAAACATTTATAATACATAGCCGACTTGCAACAATACAAAAAACCCAACTTGCAACACCTTAAACATATCAAGCTTGTGTATCACCCCCTTAACCTCCCTATTCTAGGGAAAGAGGAGAAGAACATGCCAGTTAAGCAAAATAGTTAAGATAATTTTCTGAATTTATGCACTTTTCTGATTATTTATTTTTTTTATTGGAACTTGTGCTGAAAACCAATGCCTAATTAGATAATGACTATGTAGGCTGAAGAAGTACATGAAACTGTGCTCACATGTGGTCTTAATTTACTCCAGACTTTGGACATTTTAATTTACTTCAAGAAGCTAAGCCATCCTTAACGTCCACATCTAGGACTGTTCATGTCTTCATATATGCCATGATTTCTGTAAGATTTGCCAAATGTCTCAGTAAATATTTGGCAATCTTGTTTTCAGTAAAAAACAAAAATATATGTTTTTTAAAGAATCTCTGTAATCAACCACTTTAACAATGCCATAGCAAATTAAGCAGTTATTGGTGTTTTGACATAATTTTGCAGAAGACAAAAACTTGGGAATAATTCTCATGGACTGGGGTAATTTTGCTGTTATTTTTCTTCAGATTTTTCAACAGCTGAACCATTTCTTGTTTCTCTTTGAGTATCATGCAGCCTTGTCATTGTTACATTAATTCTGAAACTCAAACACTGAAGTTTTTATCACTGCTAAAGGTTACAGACTGACAAAGCTCTTTTCCCAAGTATACTGGCAGTGAATGAAGAAGGCATTTTCTGCCAAAATTTCTGTTTATTGCTAATGTCATACCCACTGTGCTGTTGATGTCAATGATGTTAGAGCTAGGCAGCTGAGATAACCATCAGTCATACAAGGTGAATAAGCTTGCACATCACCTATAGAAAAAGGTGTTTAGGTAACCTTGAACATCTCATCTATAGCAGAAACCTCAGCATGGGTTTCTCACTGAAAACTGGGAAAAACTGGGTAATTGACCAGGTAAACAGAAGACCTGAGTGAGCACTGACACAGAGCTAAACTATAACTTATTCTCTTCTTGGATCTCAGCACAGCAATAAAAACACAAGAAGAAAACCAGCTTTTTTGTTAAGGTGGAAAAGTAATATAAGCCCTAGTATCACATTAAAACATATATCCGTTGTGATAAAAAATCTTTCCTGTCTGGCAGAAAGAGTTTTTCTGCCAGAATTTCATTGCCACTTTCCAACAAATGCAGTTTGGCTGTTTCAGTGGCTGTAGTGTCATAGAATCATAGACATACTGAGTTGGAAGGGGCCCACAGGTATCACAGAATCACAGAAACCTCTAGGTTGGAAGAGACCTTCAAGATCACCGAGTCCAACCTCTGACCTAACGCTAAGCAGTCCTCCAAGATCATCAGGTCCAGCTCCTGGCTCCACACAGGACCACCCCAAAATCAAACCATGTGTGATGGAGATGTTTGTCCCATCCCAGCTTTGGGCTTCCCAATTAGGTCCCACAGAGCTGTTTGTACATCTTCTTACTGTCCCATAGTAGCACTCCCATACCTGTGACTGAACTCACAGTGTGGGACTGCTTCACTTTGCTGTCCATTGGGTGTCCAGGCTGTGTACATTTCTTAATGCTGAGTCTCTTGTTCAGGATGTGTTTACCCACATGTGCACAAACTGTGCTGGGAACCATTTCATTGCTACTCAAAGACTTTCTGAAACCTATAACTTGGTGATTGCTTTCTTCTAACTGGTATATGCAGAACTGTTGTATCTTGAATCTGAAAACTGCGTCTTTTGTTATAATTTTTAACCACTGTGGTACTAGTAATGGTAATATTGTTCAGCTAATGGCATCCTAAGCTACATACTGTTTCAATTAGCGGGTTCATTACTATCAGAGTTCATTACTTCAGCTGAGCAAGGCACTCTGCTTGCAACCGTGCGTAAATTCAGTGCTTAATTATATTGTTGAAACAGTAATTAAAATGTATTGGCATGACATTGTCAATTAAAACTATATTCATAAACGTCATGAGAAAGTATGTAGCAAGCCATGCAGCAGTGGGAAGCAACAGCAGGCAAGGTACCTTGGGGAGGAACGGTCTTTAAAGTAACTCTGCCAAGTGTTTTGCAGACCAGAAGGGGTACGGTTTCCATTTGCGGCACGGTGCATGGGGAATAGAGCAGAATTCCTCTGTTCAAGGCAATCGTCTGCGTAATTCTTCCTACACACTGCCGACAGCATGGCCTATGGCTTTCAGCCGCTGCAGCCGCTCCCCTGTGCCTTCCAGCCACCGCCAGCTTTTTTCCCTGCTGCCAGGGCAGCTTTGTGAAGGGTGAAGGCATTCAGCATCGAGTGTCTTGACCACAGGCAGCTAAAAGGGTTTGTCTTGAGAGGGCTGCTCCTCCTTCATTGTTCTCCAAATGCCTTGCCACGAAGCAGCAAGAGGGCTTCCAGCTGTCCCCACCCCAATGTCTGCCTGGGAGTGGCACGGGCAGCAAAGTCCTGGGGGATTTGGGCCGTTCCAGCAGCCCCAGCCATGAGGGCGGTAACCAAAGAGGAGCAGGAGTAAGGATGCAGTCCCTGTGCTAGCAGTAAGGCTGTGGAAACTGCTCCTGGTGTGGCAGTGCTGCTCCACAGCTTGCGTGAGGCAGCTGCTAGACATCCCGTGGACAGCCTTTCCACTAAGGTTTCCTTTTTCTTGTGTTTTCTTCATTAATCTCCTCATTTTGTGTGTTGTTCAGCAGGTCTGCTGCCACTGTGTGTACTCTACTTGATGTTTACAGATTGTTTCTGTTAACTGCCACAGGTTTACACCCTATGAATGGTATAACCCCCACCCGTGCAACCCAGACTCAGATGTGGTGGAAAACAATTTTACTTTACTAAATAGTTTCTGGTTTGGAGTTGGAGCTCTCATGCAGCAAGGTACACCGGTTACACTTCGTTATTGCACACGTCCCACAGTCTGCTCAAGGGCTTCTGTGCTGGTAAACTCCACCCTCTGTAATTACAACTTATACTGTAAAACCCGATCTCAGAACCCAGGTGAAGTAGGAAAGGAAGAAAGCAACAAGTCTCTGGAGCTGGAAGAAGGCAGAGAAGGGGAACCTGCAGAGTCCAGAAATAGGGCTGCAGCAGGAGCAAGGAGAGGAAACATCCGGGAGAGAGGCAAGCGGACAGGGTCTCATCGGAGCTGCTGGAGCTAAAATAGAAAATATTCACTAGAAGGATATGATGTTCTTTATGCTGAAGTTGAGTCTGTTGATTTTAGAGGTTTGGCAACAGGAAAATATCTTCTCAATTGGGCTCCATCCCAGTAGAAACAGTAACAGCCTAGGAAAATTATTTTTACTGCCAAACCAAAAAGATGATGCTCTTTCTTCAGAAGGATTGTTAAGTTTGTTGGCACTTGTCAAACGCTTTGTTTAAAACCAAAACCAAACCTTTTTTTTATGGCTTTTCTGCAGGTATGAGTCCCATCCTTCTGTAAACGCATTCAACCCTAGAAGCATTAACTTAACACAGTCACAAGTCCCTGTTGCTGATGATTTTGGAAACAGCTGACATTATACTCAATTGACAAGGAAGGGCAGTGAAGCTCACTCCATATGCGAAGTAAAACAGATATGTGTACTAATCACATTTGGTTATGGCATGTATATTCCAAGGTTTCCAATTAAATCACTGTTCACCAAAACTGGGGTCCACTGAAAGGGATGAAAATATTTTCTGACAAACATTTCCAGTTGAATCAATGCTGAACAAAAAAACCCACCCCACGACAACAACCAAAAAGGCAATCCAGAAGAAATCCCAGATTGCTTCGGTATTAAATTCCTAAACATTTAAGTAAGGAATGTAAAACCATCTCTACACTCATCCAGGTACAGTTTATTCTTCCCTCTTTAACAGACATGAGTAGCAGTAAAAGAACCATTAGGAGGATTTACTAGACATGGTAGAGAGTAAAGTTTGTCTTGTACCTAGGATACCCTTGCTTTTATTGGTGCACTAATGCATTGACAGGTTGTAGAGCTTCCTCATAGACATGGCTTTGAAGGCGGCTGCGTGAAGGAGGAGCCCTTCTGTTTTTTTTTTTTTTGTTGTTGTTTTATTGTCCTTCCAAGTGATCAGTGAAACACAGGCTGAGGTTTTACAGTATCAGGCAGGTGTGTGTACCTAACTGTGACTGCCGTGTGTGTGAAAGTGCCCTAGGATTTTGTGTTTCGATGTACTGCCTTTTTTTGGAGTTTACCATCATCCACAGCAAACTGTGGGATGCAGTGTCTGCTCGTTACCACTACCTTGGGTACATGACAGTCAGCCCCAACCAGACTCTGCTTGTCTTTCAAGAAGCCTAAAAACAAAATAAATGACAGAAAGAAAGAAAAAACATTTGTAAGGCAACACAAATGTTTCCATGTACAAACTTGTGGTGCGTGTGACTGTAAGTGCATCATCGTTAATGTGAAGAGCTTGAACATGAAGTGAATGGTTGTGAGACTCTGCATCTACTGTTACACTCTTTCTTGTTGACAGCAGCTGCTTGCTATGCTTGATTGGAAGCCATTTGTTATTAAATTTTAAAATGTGATGATCAGACTTTCTCTTTTCTACAGAGCGTGAGCAAAGTCTGGATCAGGATTGGCTGTCATGTCTGCCATAAAAAGGCACTAGAGAGACTTCAGCAAGTATTGTCCCCGACCCTCAGTCTTGCTAGCAACATTTCTATTTAGATGTTTTTTTCCACTGTTTTTCCCCCTGAAAGTCTCAGACATGTTATACATACTCTGAAAGCATCCAAACAGGGCACATTCCATCAAATTCATTCAGAGAAACCACTGCTTTCAGGAAGACAAATTTTCTGCCAGAGCCCCTCTCCAACCAGGTGGTGGGCAGAGCAGCAGCACCCAGTTCAGGAGAGAGCTTGGGGTGAAGGAAGCATTAAGTATATACTAATGCTCTTTGCTGCAGTCAGGGCCCTCAGAAAGGTGAACACTGAAATAATCAGGGGACCGATCAAAAGAGATGCTGGGCCTGATTGGTTCAGCTGGGAGCAGAGTGCACTCAGCACCTCCCAGAAACAAAATCGAAGCACACTGCATAATTAATAGGCCAGGGAATCTTGAGCTTAATTGAACTGAATGTATTTTGCTGCTTTTCCACAAATAATATTTTGGTAGGGGAAATCACAGGAGGTTTGGCATCTCACCCCACAGATTCAACATACAGGGCTTCTCCGCCTACACGCTTGTGCTGCCATATGGCTGCACATGGTGGCAGATTTTGTGGCTGCTTGTTAGGATCTCTGCAAGGTAGCTGGCTATTATGCAGTATGTGTCTGTATACATTGGAGCTAGGTCCTATCATCAGGGCTCAAGTGTAGAATTTGCATGTGTGTAGCTGCATAAGTTTTTTAAAAAATTAAACCTTCAGGATAACCTGGATCAGCTCTCCTAGAAGCCAGCCTTTGCAGGTCAACCCCAGCTTAGAAGTAAACACACACTTTTCCTGAAAGCAGCAAAAATGAAAAGATTTCATGGTATAGAAAAAAAAAAAAAAAAAGAAAAAAAAAAAAAAACTTATCTGAAAAGCAAGGAAAGTACAGCAGACCACAAACGTAAACCCAGATCAAGCTACAGCTTTAGAAATGTGTATATTTGGCCTCAAATTTTAAGTGAGAGCTTTTGCTTTCGGACTGCTGGCCTAATTTGAAATCCGTGCAGCACCAGGGCTGCACAGGCAGAGCATCTGCTCTTGCAGCTTGGCAATTCTGTCAGCCTACTGAAACCCTAGGGCTATGCTCAGGCATTGACCTTTAAGAGACATGTCTACTTGTTTACAAAGCTGAGTTAAATCTGTTTTCTAGATGTTTGGAAAGTTGTTACACTTTCAGTCTTTGCCCCAGAAGTCACATTCAGAGTTTTAGCAAAGTCTGAAAATATTCTCTGTGACCTGCTTAAATTTCTTACAGAAATCATCTAATAGTTTTGGAGAGATAACATACTACCAGCATGTTTTTCCAGTAATAGAAGTGTTTGTTACATCAAACACTGGAGTAATTTCTTAAGTCCATTCTTCATCAACAAAATTATGCCAACATTTAACTTTGATGTCAAAAGTATTCATACGGATATCTAAGTAAACCACATCCTAAATTCCACCATAATAAGCTAAATTAGGAAAAAAAAAAAAAAAAAAAAAAAAAGCATAAAACTTGAGAATGTTTGGACATCTGAGTACCTATGTTGCTTACATTCTGTATGAGATGCTAAGAAGCATTTAAGTGCACTTAACACCCAATCTGCGAACATGCTCTTCTGTGAGATTTTTATGACTATGGCAGATCATTTTGGTACTTGTTGGTGTGACATGCAGGCAGATCTGCTAAAACCTTTTCAGCCATAATTAGTGTTAAGTTCAGTGTCCAAAACTTTGCATTGTCCTGTACATCCACAGGGTAGTTCCATTCACCCTCTGAGTTTTAAAATGTAAGTCACGTGTTTGTAGCAAGACATATTCTACATTTTGAGCTCAGGTTCACACAGGTTTATGAATTCACTGGAACCATATTGATTGCCCTGTTTCTATTTAGGTATGTGGATAGGAGGAACACCAGACATCTTTCTCTTGTAAAGCATTTTTCCTAGACAGCTTAAAAGTGGAACAGCTTTCTGCTAAAGACATCACATTGAAAATATCAATTGCAGTATACTGGCAAAGAGGAATTCAGAAAGCAGATAAAAAATACTAGTACAGCTTGTTAGGGATGTAAGAGGTTAATGGCCCATTGCACATTAGCTCAGAGAGGTAATGGGGTTTAGACCCAAGGATAATTCCATTTGTCGTGTATCATGGCATACATCCCCTTCACAGTGTGTTATCATTATAAATGTTAGATGTGCATCTGTGAGATTACTGTTTAAATCATTTTATTGTATTATGGCTCATAAAAGCATTCTGTGCCTAGAAATAGTCTTTCGTATCAGGAAAGGTATCTCTAAGCATCATTTTAATATGATTGTTTTGATAATATTGTAACAGGATCAGAGCTGATGCCCAAAGCTCTTTCTACCAGAATAGTTGGAGGAATATGGTGGTTTTTCACCTTAATCATAATCTCATCTTATACTGCCAACCTGGCTGCCTTCCTGACAGTAGAGAGGATGGAATCCCCCATCGATTCAGCTGACGATCTGGCAAAGCAAACCAAGATAGAGTACGGGGCTGTTAGAGATGGATCCACGATGACCTTCTTCAAGGTAAGATGACATCAGCCAGCTCTGAGTGGTCAGACCAACTTGTGAACAATTAGTGGCCTTTGCTCTGAGGGGCAAACCCATGCCTCTGATGGGAGAATATGAAGGGGACCAGGGCACAGTTATCCCCCCAACTGTTTCTCAAGGCAGGACCTCAGCTTCTTACAAGCACCTGGCTAAGATCAATTCCGCAGGCCACATACATGTATGCACTAGAAAAATACTGCAGGTAGTCAAAATGCAAGTTGGTTTGTCCCTTTCTTAAAATGGTTCATGGTCAACACATATAATATTAATATACAGGCCACGTATGCACATAAACACATCGTGAGTAAAAGGTCATTTTCTGTGGCTAATTGCTTTATAGATAAATGCTTTTTCTTTTCTTTCTTTTTTTTTTTTTTCTCACTATGAGTATTAATTACATACAAAATGGGTTAATCTCATAAAATGTCAACGTAAAAGCCAACAAGCTATAAATATAGGATATATGCACAAAAATCCTGTGACAATTAGAATTAATTAGCAGCTTCATCGGTAGTCTCAGCAGGGAAGTTAAGCACTGACTGAATTGGTATAATGTTTTTCACTGTAACATCTCATAGTGATGTTTATAGACAGTCAAATATGTGGTACCTTTGAGGATGAGACACCCCGGTGAAGAAACATGTGGGACAAAATAACACTCACGTCTGCATGAGAAGCCTCAGCCCCTGAGCTGAGAGCCTTCTCCCCTGGTGTTCCTGCCTGTATCTCCCTGCCTTGCTTTAACTGCACCCCCTCATGTTTCCACGTGAGGAAAAGTGAGTATTTCCACATGCATAAAAGGGATCTTGGCTACAGTATTTGGGTCATCTCTCAAAACTAGCAGTGTTCACCAAGGTCATTTCAATTATGTAGTAGAGCTGATGGTAGGCTATCCCTGATGGAGCTGTCAGGGGTGAACTCCTCCTCTAATGGCTCTCTGTGCTGAGCAGAAATGTTCTGTTCTGAAAGAAATGCACAAAATACAGTACTTTTCAGAGCCTCATTAGAGTCGGTTCTTGAAAGGATGAGCTGACATTTCTGTTAAGAAATGCTGGGAAACCCATCTTGAGATATTCCTGGAAAATACATAAGGCAAGGACAAAACCCCAGTAAAGAATGCAAGGCAGCAGGAAGCAGCCTGAGGAGTGCTCTAGGACATTCCCTTGGTCTAAGAGCTCCTCACTGCCCAAAGACACCCAACATCATTGCTATTCTGAAGTCAGATTCAGCACCAGAGTGAGAAATCTTCAAAACCTGTTGCTTCCATGATCTTTCAGTGGAAATAAATTGTAATTTCATTACAAGAAGTTCAAAACAAATTTCTAGAGCTTTTTCCAGTTCTACACTGTCGTGGGTTTTTTTTGTTGTTGGTTGGTTGGTTTTGTTTTTATTTCACAATTAATCCTTATGAGTAAAATTTGTAGGCTTAAAAGAATGCAAACCTCTTAAATTTAATAACATTTCAGACAAGGTGATTAAATATTTATAGACAATGCATGCTAACTTATTTGTGCCTGAAATATGTGTGTACGCAAACACAAGTGAAAGGACACTAGTTTTTTTTTACAGAATGGAGATGGATAAGCTAGCAAAATGAAGGTGACATAGTGAAAGATGCATGGAAAATACAGTTTAACACACTTGTAAACCAGTGACACACTTGTAAACACACGGTGCTATATAAAAACATTGTTATTTTTATTACAGAAGCCTTTCAAGACCCTCAAAATATTATGATTTCCTTACACTGGCCAAAACTTCAAAAATATCACAGTGTGGATATTTGTACAATAAATGCAAGAAATACTTAGGTATGCAACAGGAAGACTATGTGCCCTGCGAGGGCATGACTTTGCCTCACTTGCTTTGTAAAATAATGCACATACTTCTGGAGCTGAGCAAGCACACACACACTGCAGCGAGTGACCTGGGAAGATATAAATCCCAATATTCAGAATGAGGAAATGGCAGGAGTAAGGGTTTCTGTGGGAAAGGGAAATGGAAAGGGAAAGAAGAAGCAGTGACACCAGGTTAATGGCAGCAAAGATGTCCCATAGAATTGGAGTGCTTCCTATATTCCAAGTCTTGACTCATCCCGGAGCTTCACCTAGTACTTAAGGCATGCCAAGGGAAACAACAGACCCCCTCAGAACAACACTTTTTTTTAAAGGAAAAACAATACATGCTGTCAGTGCCTCACCACAGAAGAAAGGACACAGTGCCTGACATGTGGTACATGATCAGGTGGGGCTGATTTTCAAGTCTGCACGTGACACACACAGAAAAGGGTTTTCTGAAAGCATCAAGTGATCCAGGCACAAAGTAAACTCTAAAGAACTTTGGTCTAAGACTTTCTGCTTCAAGTAGCAGAGGCAAGCCCCCGCAGTGTGGCTTTACACAAGGTGTTTATTGGATGGGATGCAGGTTAGCAACCATGTGAGAAAAGAAAAGTATTTCCATGGCCTTTCTGAAAACTCAGCTTGTGTTTATGCCAATTCACATGGCTCTTTTTATTTAGTCTTGCTTATAATGCAGATACAAACAGTTGTGGTTTTCCACTAATTCTAGATGCCTTACACTGTTGTGAATAGTCTCTCCAGACAACTTCTTTCTAGAGTGGCTAAAATTTCAAGAAAGTTTCTGCAGTGGCTATGCCTTCTAACCAGGTAGTAGTAGGAATGAAAACAAAACCATCTGAAGTTACTTCTGGAAGACAAGAGTCCTGGCTTTGAAGGAGCCCTGGAGTCAGCTTCCTCCCTGTGTGCAAATCTTGGAGCCACTGGTCTGACAAACCTGACTGTAGCAGAGGAAAGTACCCTGAAAACAGGGCATGGAGAACTAAGGAGCACCCTGGTGAGGTGATGGGGCTCCAGGCAGACAAAGCAGTGAGAGCTCAGACAGCATTCTCCATGTGTGTGAATGTCCAAATTTAGTCAAAATCTAAATGGAGGCAAGATGTTTCACACCTGCAAATCATGACAAGAACATATTTCTCCAGAGTGTTGTCCTGCTCTGTTTCCAACACATCTATATATCTTCCATTGCTTTCTTGCCCCTCTGTGATAATAGATCTTAATCTGACATTGCAAGTCTTGCCAGCTCCTACCTGCTGATATGCAGGCATGTTTCCATTGAAATCAATGAGAATCCAAAGGCCAGAGTACAGCATATGATATATCCTGAAAAAAAATAAAAATGCAAGTTGGTAAGTTGAGAAGCTGAGATCTTTCTTTCAAACTCATCTGAATAAGGAATACATCTTTCCAGTAAATTCAACATTGGATTCAATCTACTGCATAAATGTATCATCAATTTCAAAAAGTGTTCCCAGCTGAGCAGTACAAATGGCTTCTTCTTGTAAAGAGCCACTTAACTATATTCAAAGTTTAGTGGTATCCAGTGGCTTAACAAACTTGGGTGAAATTTAGGTGAAATTCACAGGTATTGAATTCACAGGAAAAGCAAGTTAACATTTAAAGCTCAGAGAACCAGAAAATCAGCTTCTCACAGGAATCCCCTAGACACCTGTGTGTAATGAGCACTTAGGGTCTCCACACAGTGAGCCTAAAATCAGCTCTGATGGCTACAAACCAGATATAGGGCCCGTGAAGGAGGGGAAGGATATTCTGCCCTAGAAGTGGGAGAGTATAAGTGTGTAGGGACTTGTATGTACATCCCAAAGCTGTTTTGTGGGTGGCTGGCTTGTGCTAGGTTGTGGCACAGCATAGTTCAGCAACAGTTGGCTATGCCATCTTGAGACAAACTATCTGATGGTCCAACTGCCCGTAGGCCTAACGTGCTATTTCATCCAAAAGTGGCATTGTGTGCTCAGCGGTTTTGGACAGCACACAGGGGAAGAGGGAGGCTTAATCGTGTTAGCACTAGCTTGAAGGTTTTGGGGTTGTAAGTAGCACATCTTGAGGGCAGCAGGCACAGTGCCCCTGAGAAGTCCCTAAGCAGGTTCAGTTTGTCTTTCCACCCCCTCCAACAGCCCTTCCCTGCAGCACAGGGAGAGGAGTGGGGGAAGGGATGCCCAGCACTGCGTGTAGGTGGCTGGGGCTGCTGGCCTCCCTCTTCCCTCTGCAGCTGGGTATTGACACAGGCCACGTGCACGCTCCTTCTGAGGCCAGTGGCAAAAAATCTCCCTAAACTTCAGTGGGAGAAGGATTAGGACCTTAAGTCTGATTGCAATGAGAAGCTGAAAGCAGAAGTTTACTCAGAAGTCACTTTGGGTTTGTTTCTCAAGCTTTATCCTTGAAGTACATGATTTCTAAGCAAATGATATCAATACAAAAGAGCCAGTACTTTATTCATCATCAGGCTTTTGGAACAGTGCATTTGCCCTGACAGGCAGAAACGCTGCTTCTGAGTGCAACAGTATCCAGCTGCATTAATTTAGCTGGGCTATGTGTAGTCATTTGCTGTAATCCATGTAACAGCATTAGCCCAAAAAACTTCAAAGCACTTCACAGTTGTGCCAGTAATGAAGTTCCTGGCACTGCAAAGGAAGAAAAAAAAAAAAAAAAAAAAAAAAAAAGATTTCTCAGCATAAAACACAGCAAGAGAAAAAGGCTGTGGGAAGGAAAACCGTTCTACAAATTCCCTTTCATTCAAGATATGCTATTGGCATCATTCACAACCAAAGGCAGAGGAAAATTTTACAAGTGTAATTTGGGTGCTGGTATGATTCTACGTCCTCGTTTTCCCTCCTTAGAAATCCAAGATATCCACGTATGAGAAGATGTGGGCGTTCATGAGCAGCAGGCAGCAGACAGCGCTGGTGAAGAACAATGATGAGGGGATCCAGCGTGTGCTCACAACGGACTACGCACTGCTGATGGAGTCAACCAGCATCGAGTATGTGACCCAGAGGAACTGCAACCTCACCCAGATTGGGGGGCTTATCGACTCCAAAGGCTACGGTGTGGGAACCCCTATCGGTAAGATGCTTTCCAGCACAGGTGCTGTAGAGCACACCCAGGAATGTCCTATTCAGATGCATTGATAGCCATCTGAATGATGCCCTAGTGCCTTAGATAATTTTCTCAGCAAAAGAGACCCCGGGAGCTTCCTTTAAAGCAAAAGACCACCTCTTGGCTCCACTCACCTGCAAGCAGACTCTACAGGCAGGAGAGAACATAGATGTAGTAGTGCAGGCTACATCTGCAGAGCAAAATTAAGTAGCCTGCTTGCCTTCTGGAGCATCCCACGTGGAACAAACAGGGTGTTCCTGTGCTGCTCGATGTCCAAGTTGTTCTACTGAATTTCAGCTTACTTGGAGGAGTCAGGTAGTGTCTCTGTGAAAGTAGTAGTGGGCAGAATAAATGTTACATCCAACATACACATCTGCAAGAAAGCTACATGATAGGAGACTGATTTTTATTCCATTTTGTGACTCAGTGCATGAGTACAATGAAAAGCAATTGAAAGGTTCTGCATCTGCATCAGGGACTTCAGGGTTTCAAGCTAAGCAGAGATTTTCAGTCTCTGGGAACTCTTTCCAGCAGACCTTTTCTAACATATCCAGTGTCCTTTTCAATATTTTTCTAATCATAGAGAATTAGAAAGTGTCAGGTTTTTGGGTTTTGTGTATGTGTTTTTTTAATTTTGATTGTTTTTGTTTTTATTTTACTCTGGGTTCATGTGAGTAATGGTACTATGCAGACAGATCTTCTTCTTGTATGATATACCTCTCCAGACTGTTCATATATACATTTACCATGTCACACTCTGCTAATAGCTATGCAATTCTATTGGCTTCGGGGGAATTAACTATGTTATACAGGTATAACAGGTAAAGTATTTGGTCCATCAGTTGCTTGGCAGATCAGATATAAATAAGAGAGGAAAAACACCACTGCACTTTGACATGTGTTTCTTTATGTTGCTGGGCACCTCAGATTATCATACAGATAATATTTTAACTATATTCTTCCACACTGTCTGTGTGAGAACAGCCTTTCTCCCTGAGGAAAATAGTACAAAAGCTAAAATATCTCCAAATAAAGACAAATGCATGGCAAGAGTTTCATTGCAGATATAAAGCTGCCATACTTTAAACCAAGAACAATGACAGAATAATTGGAACAGATGGTAATCCTCAGAGAAAGTGCATCCATTGGAAATACAGCTGTGAAATATATTTATAAGATGTTTCTTGTATGATAAATGTGCCTTGATTTCTTTCTTAAGAAAAAACAGAAAAAAATCAGGGCAATAGATACCTACAAGCACTTTGGAATGATGCAGTATCATCAGGCATTTTAAAATTTTAAAAAGTTAAAGACAGACAAATAAAGACTAATGAAGCTGTGGAGACCTTTCTACTATTCACATAGACCCCAAAGCCTCTGTTATACTCTCATAGCATTCAAAAGTATTGCACTGCAGAATCTGTATGGAAAACAAGACTTGTCTTTGATCCTCAACACCAAAGTTTCAGCAAATCTGAATCTGCATTTGTTCCTTCAGGAGAATATACAACCATGTGGCTATGGTTTGCAGCAGCCAAAGTACACCTTACACTCTAAAATTTCTAGTGAATGAGCTGAATACTATCAACACTTGGTTCCCAAGGAAACAATTAATCCATGAATGCACAGGAAATTTCACCTCTTTAATCACAGCAACCTCTGCAAGTAAAAATAAATAAATAAACGTATGTATATATATATATATATATTCTGTCTTCCTTCTCCATTTTGCTGAGGTAGGATGATCAGGATTCAGGTGTAGCAACAAAAACCTCCATTTATATTTATTACTGAGCACATGGGTCACAGGGAGGAGGGTTTTCTTTAGATCCTTGGCAAAGAACATTACCAATGAAAAATCAGCAGTGATAGTTGATGGTAAGCTTGCTGCAGCCTAGAAGCATGGCTGTAACAGAGGCACCTCTAGGCAAAAGCTGTGCAAAATGTCACCCTGGGAGGAATCTGTCTGAAGAAACCAATGCTGTTATAGGTATCAGGACAGGTATTACTTCCAGCATCACTGCCAGTGCTGATGCAAGTAATTCTAACACTAAAGCTATTACCAGTTACTTGGGAGACTGCTAAGGAAGTAGATGGATGTATTTCCTGGCCTGTGAGGTAGGTTGTTAATAGCTCAATGGCCATAAATGATGTGCTGAATATTCAAAGAAGTGTTGAGATGGATTTGTGTGCAGTTTTAGTGCTCACCGATAAAACACCACCAATCCAGCACTTCAGGCATACTTGACAAACTTTAAAAGCACGCATAGAAATATAGATGTACCTGTTACCCTCAAGATGAATTGTGATAATCCCGCTGGCAACAAAAACATCACAAGGAAGAATGAACATCCCCACAAATCCTGTGCCGTGACTTAGGATGCTTCACTTTGCCTAACAGCTCTGTCCTTTCAGTCGAAGGAAAATAGATGAGTCCTACAATATAACAAACTCCAGCCGTCAGGGCGACAAACCACTCCTAAGGCAGAAACAATTCTGCTTTTCCTTCTGGGAGGCGTTCCTGTTTTCCATAGTAATAATTCACCTCTCTGTGTTAAAAACATTTTTGAAGGTGTTTCTGTTTCGTTTTCTGTTGTGCTTATTTTTGGTCCTTTAATGGCATGCATAGAAGTCATCCATTCTTACAGCCAGTATATTTTCCTTTCAAAGCTGGCTACCCAAAGCAGTGGCTGCTGAGTGCTGGCTTCCCAGATGGACTTTGTATAATCTGACACATGTCTCTTGGCATCTGTGGTCACAGCATGTCCTATTGTTGGCAGTAGGATACACTGAAAAATAGCTGAGTGTTGGCGCAACAACTGAGGAGCTGCCATGTTTTTCACACTGACTCTCCTCAGACAGTGCTGCAGGCTAGGGGAAATGGAAAGAGAGACAGAGGCTTGTATTCATGGTACAATTATTGTTAATAGTGTCCTGCACAACAGTGTAGGAAAGGTGAAGCTAAGCCCAAATTTCCAAGGCCGTTTAGATGCATGAAGACACAAAAGTGGTGCCTCATGAGATTTTCCACACTTTCCACAAATGTCCACATCTACTTCCACCCTGCTACCACTGAAATCCTGGCGCGCCTTCTGCCTTAAAGTTTGTTGATCGGATCAAGAATTGCAACTGCTTCAATTTGCACTTAAATTTGACTACTTGTGAAATTCCAGCTACAAGGAGTAGTCTTACTAATGTGCTAAAGGAGAGGAAAGAATGAATTGCAGTTAGGTACATGGATGAGAGATTGGCCGCATTGGCTGTATTTCAGCCCAGACACTAAAACATCGCAATTTCAGTGAATACAGCATGGCAGGGGTTGAATGCATATATATATGTACCCAAGATATAGATAGGTAGATAGATAGATAGATAATATATCTTTAGAACCAACTGCCTTTCTTGTAACCCTCTCCTGCTTGCTGTCATAATATACATAAACAACAGTCTTCCTCACAATGCCAAAACCAACTTTTGCTTATCTATTATAATTAATAAAGGATTGCTGCTATTATTGTTGATAACTTCAGTGACTGGCAGCACAGAAAAAGTTAATTGGTAGCAATTTCCCCTTAACTATGCTCTGCTGCAAAATCAGGTTGAGGGGAAAATCTCTCCCTTTTTCCCCCCTTTGGGGCTACAGACTTGTGCATCTGAAAGAGCTTCTGGCTGAAATGAATCACAGGCAACAGAGATTTTGGAAGCTGGACAGCCGGAACAGTGCATGAGAAGCAAACCTAAACAGATTGAACTGCCCAATGTGACCCTGCCATTTGCCAGATACTGTACAGAGACATTAATGCTGTTGAGCCTGAAGATGCATCATTTAGCAAGCTGTTGGCCTGAAAATAAAAAGCATTAAATAGTTGCTATTTTCAGCTTGCAATGCCAATATTGTTGCAAGTCACGGAAATAAAAGACCCAGCCAGTTTGTGTTCTTATAGGTTGAAGTGGAGTTGTGGGCATATGCAGGTATAAATGAGAAGAGAATATATTTGACTGACTGTGGGTTTTCTTAGACAGCTACTCATTTTACATGCAGTAGGAAAAATAAACAGATGTTGAAGTAAATAGAAGAGATGCAAAGTGGAAAGTCTCAAAGGATGCTCAAAGCAATATTCAAACATGATATAGAGGGATTATTTAGCAAGAAAACCCACTGCCAAGACTTGAATAAACCTCAGCAGGAGACCCTAGAAATTATCATGAATTCCCAAACAAACAACCACACCAAAGGAGCCTTCTGTTTTCCAGTCCCCGGGGCAGATACCAACACATAGTTCTCTTTCCCCTTCCAGCTGAAGAGAAACCAAGACCTTCTAGCTGGAATAATCAGTCTTGTGATAAGGAAGCTGTTTTGCTGCAAATAGATAACAGCAACATGCTTCCTCCCTGCCTTCCTCCCTTTGCTGCAACCAGCACTGACGGGTCTTGCTCTTACCTTGCAGGGTCTCCTTACAGGGACAAGATCACCATTGCCATCCTCCAGCTCCAGGAGGAGGGGAAGCTCCACATGATGAAGGAAAAGTGGTGGCGAGGCAATGGCTGCCCCGAGGAGGACAGCAAAGAAGCCAGTGCTCTCGGGGTGGAGAATATTGGGGGCATCTTCATAGTGCTCGCCGCAGGGCTTGTTCTTTCAGTGTTCGTAGCCATTGGTGAATTTATATATAAATCAAGGAAAAACAGTGATATTGAGCAGGTAAGTTGTCCATTTCCAGTTTGCTTATGTGTCTGTGAGGCTGGGGTTTGTAGATATGGAGGTGACTGCATTATGAGTCTCTTTGCTGGAGTGCAGATTTTGTATTGCTGGACTCTCACCATGTGTTTCTAGCACTGAAGACAACTAATTTATTATTAAGAATAGGGAAGTACCTCATCCACAGTCCAATTAGTGCTGCTTAGTATGGCAATGTAGAACAAGAGCAATTAATTTATCAAACAGTTTCTGCATGATCTTTAAGATTTCAAGTATAAATTATTTTGGAAAGGAATAAATGCAAGTGGGTTTATTTATTTATTTATTTTTTATTTTTTGGCATTAGCATCAGCCCTTTGAGTAACAACAGGAATGCACTTCCAAATCCCCAGTGTAATTTTCTTCTTGCTCTAGAAAGCATTTCTTTCACAGCCAGAGGTTTACACACTCTGTGCATACACTTCAAAGCAGGAAAACCTGCTGAAAGGTGATGAACGCCACAATAAGGTAAGATTATGGAGCCAAATAAAATGTGGATATAGCTCCACTGAAGTGTAACAAGCAATTTGAAAGGTCAGAGGGAAAACAAAGAAATTGTTGTATATAAATTGTGCTTTGAATATCATAGCACTTTGAGAAACAGAATCAATCATTAAAATAATATGCAAACACCCATTTTCTGAGACTCCAAACAACGTAAAAGAAACAAGACATGGGCAGTCACTCACAGTCTATTCTGCTAATCCTTTCCCTCTGGCTGCCTTCCCTGGTCCTGGTCTGTTGCTAGCAGTGTCCTAAACCCTATTTTAGTCCTGTTCAGCTTAGCTGATAAAGCTGTTCAAATCCCGCTCACTTCTACAGGATATATCATAGGGATATCATTGCACTGCCGGCTTGGTGGCCCCTGTGCCCATCACCAAGAGGTGGGTTCATATCCCCTAACTTCAAGTTTCCAAATATCAGGCTTCTACTTCTAAATGAGTTGTTTAAGCTCAGTTTCCATTTAGATGGGAAAGGCACGACCTTTTCAGTGGGCAGTTCATCCTGTCCATCCAAGGTGTAGTCCTACAAGGGTGATAATATAAAAGCCAGAAACGACTGTCAAGAAAAGTAACTTTAACAAAGGCAGCAGGGATGAGTGGGAGGGGACAGAGAACATTTTGAAATCAGTCTCAGAGATGTGGTTTACATTGTTTTGATGCTGGGCCACAAGAGGGGTTGACAGCGGAGTCACAGCAAGCAGCCAGGGCTAAGGACCTTGAGAGGACAGTGCCTCATTTGCAGACATCAGGTTCTGGATGGAATGAAGCACTGTGCAGCCATGCCTCTATCTCCTTGCTGCTGCTGCGGGGTCACATGAAGCTAAATCTACATGCCTGCTGTTCAGACAGCTGGAAAGAAGTGAGCTGAATCCTACCCAGGCATCTTCATTTCCTAGCTGACACTTAGTGTTACTGAGGGTCCAATCCGTGGGACCTAATTCCAGTGTCAGTGGACTTGGATTTCATAGTATGCTGCAGAAGAAGGCAACTCCTGACTGTGTAGACTTCTCTGTGTGCACCTGAGCAAGCCCTCATTAAAGGCAATGTCACCATGTAATGAACAACAGGTGGAGCTCATGTGGGGAAATTCTTCAGACCTTAGTAATCAAGTTTTTAAGTAAATCAGACAGAAGTGATGGATGCTTTTTGCCCATATTGTAGCTTTCTGATTAGCACAATAACGCTAGTTTTACCACAAAATGTGTAAAGAATATATTGAGATCCTGGTTTGATTCAAGATTAGGGAGCTTTTTTATTATTGAAATAAGTTTTGGAGAACTATTGCAGTAAAAATATCTAAGTACTAATATGGTGCAGAATATTTTAGAAAATCTTGAGGAATCTGGAAAAGGCTCCTGGAAAAGGTATACCTGAAGTCATAATCAAAATAGACCTAAAGCTTTACATCATGCTGGACTGTTAATTTACTTAGCAATTTGTTGGGTGAATAACTAAATGTTCATGGATACATGTGTACATGCACAACTTCTATACATTGTGGAACTCTACTACTGTTTCATAGCAATGTGTCACTGATGACAATAACTAAAACCTTTGAATGAGTTAACATAACATCATATACGACTTTCACAGATTTATTCTGGGGAACAGGAGGAGAATACTGTGAATTTTAGTGTTACTTTTTGATTTCTCTCACTTTGTTTTATTTTTATTCTGGTGATATAAGAAGCTTAGATGGAAAATTCTATACGTTGTATGTTATCACTAAGCTAATCCACAGCATGAGTTGTGTACAGTCTATGACTTTTCTGTTTCCATAAATATAATCTCTTTTGATTTAAACAGTTTTGAATCTCATTTTCATGTCTATTTTTAATTTTACTTCTTTCATTTATTCATTTTCTCCATTTTTTTTTTCTTGCATGCAAGGCCTTTTGTTTCTTTTATGGACTACAGTGTAAGCAAACCCATCCGTCCAACTCCACCTCTGGCACCACCTTATCTACGGAGTTAGACTGTGGCAAGTTAATCCGAGAGGAGCGAGGGATTCGAACTCAGCCCTCAATTCACACTGTATAGTCAGGAAAGAAAAAAGGTGTGTCCAATGAAAACATTAAACCTTAACAGTGCACATAATGACAAAGGTTGTACTCACCAACATGTAGTTAATGTCTTCAAAGTGCCTCTCACTTCAGCAGGAGATAAGCTTATCTAATGCAAATTGTCAAAGTCCTGGAAATTTGGGCAGTTTAAATGCATATCACAGAAAATAATTACACCTACAAGAAGGGTGAGAGCAACAGACTGTAGTAGTTTCTAAGAAATATGACAATTGTCATCTTGTCATTTCATGGGGTAATTCACCTTTTTCAGGTAAGAAAAATTATTTACCTCTCTTTCATTTTCAACAGAACTTGAGTAAACTCATGACAGTCTCATTACTGAAAGCACGGAGAAATGTTTTCCTTGGTCTGTGCTGAAACATTCAGCAAGTGGGACAGACACTTCTCTATAAACCTCAGAAAACAACCTGCGGGCTCCATTGACTTCCTAAACCCCTATTTTAAACACCCAGAGATTTTTAGTTGACATATATTTCTTCTGGTGTCAATATTTAATGAATTTTAATTCATCCATTTAAAATTCATTAGACAAAACCTCTTAGTAACTATCATAGCACAAGATCATATCATTCAGTTAAATTTTATGCCATGTAACCATTAACATTTAAGAACATATTCAGCAAAAGCACCCTCAGGCACTCCCAGCATATACCTTTCATAGCATAACTGTTGACTTGGCCTGAGCCATTCATGATGTTCATTGTTGTAAGGCTTTGTGACATAGGGAAGTCCTTTATGACATAACTGCCAGTAAAAATCATGATATCAATTTATGTTCAACTGTCTTGCCTTGGCATTGTTTTGCATATTGAAAAAGAAAAGGAATCTGTTTTATAGGAAGCTGGTACTGGACGTTTTCTATATCCTGGAAGGACATCAATTTGATTTCCTTCAGTCCTCCACTTGTCTGGGGACTGTCCCAGCAGGAGGAGATCTGCTGGAAACTGGATCTGTTGTTGCCACAGAAAAACATATGACAACAATTTGGGAGAGATACACAAAATATATAGAAATGCCAGCTCATAGGATGTCATGAACCATGGCAAACAACCACATTTTCAAAACTCAATTACCTTTTATCTGAATTTCATTATATCTTGGCTTACCTCTAGTTTCATGAATTCATTTTCTACCCCTCACACCTACTTTATGATTTCTTGCACACTGCAGTTCCTCCTCATCAAACAATTTAACGATCTGTTTTATTGAGGGGCCATTTCTGGGCTCTGCTGCAATTAGAAAACTTGTTTGAGTGGATGCCTTCATGATCAATCACCAAAGTGCTCCAGCAAAGCTCTGCTCTCCTCTTGAATCTTGCACCTGGCTGCACCTGAGAAAAGACAGTGCGACCTGTGTTTTTCTTCCATTCATTTTACAATTTTTAGTCAGCATTATTTATAGTGGCAGTAGGCTCAAGTTTTGTGTTGTGGGTTTTTTTTTTGTTTGTTTGTTTGTTTCGTTTTGTTTGTTTGTTTGTTTGTTTTTGATGAAGTTGCTCATGGCTAGGCTATGCCACCTCTTCTCTGCCACTGTTCATCTGTGTACATGGGTATTCACGTTTCATTCCAGATGCTGCAAGAATTTGTCTTGCTCAATCTGGAATTTTAACTTGTTTGAACAGAGCTTTGAAAACTTCGTGTCTTCATAAAATGAACCTTCCTAGAACTGAAGACCTGAATTAGATCTTCCTTATCCCTTATTTAAAAAATAAAAAATTCACTCTTGTCTGCAGTTTCCCAGTTGAAGAAGCTCAAAACCAATTTAAACCAGTTTCTCTGAACTCTCAGAAAGGAAAATTACTAATGGGCTTATTTTCATCACTGTTCTGCACAAAAAATCCTCACTGTTGCAGTTTCCACTATTTTTCTAATCACTGTTTAGATGAATGCAGAATACTGAAACTTTCTGTCACTTTTTGGGTAAATATTTTCACATCTGTCAAGGAAATAGTCACATTGTTAGTAAAAGTGATCATTTTCCCCATTTAGGTGTCCCCACAGGCAACCTCACAGACTTCAGCTTGCTGGTGGGGACTAAAAAGCAACTCCTCCTTTCCCAAATAGGGCTTCATATCTACCTACCACAAAGTTATTAAAAAGCCTGACCTGCTCCTTAGCTCCTTAGTTACACCAGCAGTTGAGATGGTGAAGAGGAGGCATGCCACCTGAGAACTAATAAATCTACACTTGTAAATACAGCTTTTGCAAGGTTTGCCATGGCTCTAGAAGGAGTTAGATGCCTTCAGGTTAACAGTGAGGTTCAATGGAGCCGTAGTCCGTGGCATCTCCTGTGAAGTGCATGGCACCTGTGGGCAGAGATGTAATAGGTTTTGAGAAGTGCTGAAGCCTTAAAAAACTCAGCGTCTACAGCTGTTAAACTTTGAAATCTAGCCACAAAACAGTACTCCATTTACAGACGCAGATTGTTACCATTGCATCTTCCTTATTTGCAACCTTGCAACTGCTCCCAGGACCCAATGGTCAGACTAGGTCCTCTCCCAGGTGTGTCAGCATTGAGTTAACAGCTCTGCCTGCGATGGATGAGCCACAGCAGACTCCATCAGCTCTGGCACTGCAGTACCAGGAAAGCTTAAACCAGAGATATTTGGGGAGAAAAATGGCTATAAACATATACCCTTACATTGGTTTATAGTAATTTTTATTTTGCTATTGTTGCATTTTACTCAGAGTTCCCAGAATATTCAAAATAATGTCTTGAAAAGAAAAGAAAAGAAAAGAAAAGAAAAGAAAAGAAAAGAAAAGAAAAGAAAAGAAAAGAAAAGAAAAGAAAAGAAAAGAAAAGAAAAGAAAAAAGAAAAGAAAAGAAAAGAAAAGAAAAAAGAAAAGAAAAGAAAAGAAAAGAAAAGAAAAGAAAAGAAAAGAAAAGAAAAGAAAAGAAAAGAAAAGGCATAAGCTTTGACACATAGAATCCACCAACATTTGAAAGCAAAGAGGTCATGAATAAACAAGTCCCAGTCCATTGCCAGGTTGATTTGACTGAGCTCAATACGCCTACCTTTATTTAGTGCCAGTTGCTGTCATCATCACACAGTCTGCAATCCAATTAGACAAAGATGGGGGAGGGGGTAGGGGGGAGAAAGGATGAGAAAGGAGAAGAATGAGAGGAACAAAGGCAGTGTGCTGTATGATCACCGTTTCAGAGAGCTAGGATCAGGGTGGATTAGTAATGTGCCTGCACCGCGGAGCTAGAACAAGCACACCAATAACGCTTTACACATCTGGATTGATATTTCCTCAAAGTACTGCCATGGTTTCATGTCCTTGTTCCATCTCTCTTGGATCAAAGCTTTGAAGCTTCAAATCTTTAGCTTTTTTGGAACAAAGGGGGAGAAGGGGGAGAAGGAAAAAAATCCCTATCTAGGTTCTTGCAAAAAATAATTTTTTGTGAAGTTGTTAGGTCTATAAATACTCTCTCCTCTTCAAACATCAACCTTGGCCCATCCATTTGCAGGCTGTAACCCCACCTCCAAACACAACTGTGGCCAGCTGTGCCTTCACTGAGCAGCCATGTTTGCATAGGACAGTTTCTGATATCAGCAAGAAGCTTTACTGATTATTTTTTTTCTTGTAAACATGAAACTGATGTGCAGTTTATGTAACTGAGAAACAGTTAAAATAATCCATGGATTATTGTGACATTGTTCTGAAAGTCACTGTTCAATGGACTCTGACAGTTCAAAATCCTTCATTTAGTGATCTCCTCATGCAATTAGCCATCAATGACAGAATACTCAAACAGATTCTTAATGTGCTGCAACAGCAGTTTACTCACTAGGAGAAACTATTTTCAATATTTTTCCTTCAGTGCACTAGGAAAAAATAAATCACTTTTCTTTCAGCAGAAGACATATGTCAGCGTCCCAGCTATGGGTGTTTCATGACGAGGAAGGCACAGCAGGAGAAAAATCCTGTTCTTCCTGTGTCTGAGCTGGTCAGGTATTCTCCCAAAATAAAATTTAGGCTACATCCTTTGATATCCATAGTTTTCAGATCTCCAGCACAGCACCCTGTTTTTTTTGTTTGTTTGGTTAGTTATTTTTTGTTTGTTTGTGTTTGTTTGTTTTTTTGCAAGGTGTTAAAAAAACTATAGAAAAGTTTTGTCTCCAGTGGAAGCCCTGCAACATAAGCAGCAGCAGACTGATAAAGCCTAACTATAGAACTTTTTCAGTCATTCTAGCTTAATTTATGTTATTCTTTAAATAATGAATTTAGAGTTATCATGATGCTTAATACAGTCTTCTGTATGGGAGTGGAAGGAAAGATTTGAGACCTTCTTCAGCAAGCTTTTACATCCTGATGAAATGACCAAAGGGCAAAGAGGAAGAGTCTCAAATCACAAAGAGGCCCAAACCCATTCTGTTTTTAAAAGATTTCCTTTAATCCGCACGGGCCATGTACTGCAGCATTTTGGCACTGCTAGAATGAGAAAGTCAAGCTGACAAAAAGCTTAATGTTAAACATATTACTCTGTTGTTAAATGTATTGCTCTG
The DNA here is from genome assembly GCF_047663525.1 of Anas platyrhynchos. NCBI lineage: Eukaryota > Metazoa > Chordata > Aves > Anseriformes > Anatidae > Anas > Anas platyrhynchos. The sequence goes on along the minus strand of NC_092587.1, from coordinate 109,593,294 downwards.
TTCCTACTTCACCCTCATTCTCACAGAGATCTCTAAAGTGCATTTAACAGCACGTATAAAAATAAAAAAAAAAAATAATTAAAAAAAAAGGGCTTTTTAAAGAAACCCTTTGGGTCTGGCTATCTGAATATGAGATTAAAAGAACAATATATTACCCTTTTAAATGGAATTAGAATGTCATCATCCCCTTTTTAAAGGCTACTGCAATTGTACAGCAGACACGGTGTTGTTCTGAAGGCTGTCTTGAGAGTCCCTACAGATGGTGTTTCTTGTCCATGATTTTCAAGTCACTCCTAAGGCATTTTGGCTGAGTCTGTACCCTTTCTATATCACAGTTCTCTGCTGCTTGAAGAGTTCAGTGCAATCCTGGTTTTCAAACATCTGTTCGGTTTCCTGATTGTATGAACAAGTTTGGAGATAAACAGGATTTTGAGCTATTTTTCCAGGGCTCAAAAGAAAGCTCATGTTATAACTGCCTTTCTGAATGATTAACCAAACCCCTGAAAGTTCAAAGTATTGTCTAAGATTGCTCTTTTAGATGGCCCTGTGTATCCCAGGCTTTTAACTCTCTTTGCCACTTCCAGCATGTTTATTCAAAGATGGCAGGATTTCAGATAGAGGAATACTCATAAAGTTGATCAGACTTGTAATTATGACCATAACCTTTGGAATACCTTTGACAGTTCAGTACAAGGTCTTAAATCTATCTTTAATTCATTGCTTCAGCTTGACAAAACTCAAATCAATGGTGTTTTAAGTCCCTCAAAACTAGGTGTAATATAACAGTAAAAATAAATCTGCTTTTGTGCTTTTATGAAGTCAGGAAGAGGATCTACAAGGTGTAAGACTCAGGTAGCTGTCACTGTAAACTGTCCTCCTTCGCCTCTCCCAAACTGCTGTTTCTGTAGGATGGCTGAGCCTATTCTTACATGTGTTGAGCTTGTGTGTTTTGACTTCTCTTTTGGGTAGTGGGATCGGCCCACTGGGGACTTACACTGTCAGGACGGGAGAGGAGAGAGTCTCAACAGACAGAATCTTTCAGATTTTTAAATGACTTAGTTCCATACCTTGTTGGATGAATAAACATGATCAGTTTGCAGGAAAGACAAGAATAGTAATATTTTTACAGTTTTAGGTGTAGCTGGTACCGATGAACATTTAGGCAAAAGATCAATTCTTAGAGACACAATCTAAACATCAGACCTAGTCATAAAAATAAACTTGAACTATTGAACTATTTCTCGTAATATTTCTATTAAAAGGCTTATATCTGGAAAATGATTTTTAAAATTTCATAGGAGAGTTGAAAGTAGAACCAATTGAACACCTCACAATTCATATCCTCAGAAGTTAAAAACTTCGTATATAGAATGCCAGTTATATTTTTCAAATATCTATGTGCAAAGGTAAAATGATCTTCATGGGACTATTTTGGTGAAATTAGAAGACATTGTAATCATTACATAGTCTGAATAATACAAATCCATTTGGAAAATTCAAATATAGGCATATTAACAAAGCAGCAAAGTGTACTCTTTCTTCTGCAGAAACCACCCCTGCATGCACAATGCAGAAGCACACACACAGCATACAAGTTGGTAAGAACAACAGGAAAAAAATAAAAATCAGTCTGATCAATCCTACAAATTATTAATATGGTCCCTTCTTCATTATTTGCCATGGATTTCTGGAATCACTTGGTAATTTAGATGTTGAAAGCTCAGTTAAAACTAAGACAGTAGAGATAAATTATACATGCTAAATCATCTAGTTAGAGCATATACTTTTATTGGTTTGGAAATAAGTGGTGCTATGCTCTAAAGAAAGCCTGAAGCAATATACAAATAGTTCTGTACTAGTATGATACTTGCTTCATTCACCTGCTGCTTCCAGAGGGCATGAGGCTGCAGCAGACACTTGACTCTAGATCCAGTAACACTGAAATTCCTATATTACATTGCCAAAGGAGCTATTTAAATGATAATTGCACCACCAAAGTCCTGTCTATTACCAGATATTAATTTGAAATATATATATATATGTACATATATATAAAGTAACACAGTGACCCAGCCCATTCCTTCTACATTTTGGGTCTGGCATGAATCTATAGTAGTTTGATTCACGTATACTTAAGAACTTCAGATGAGCAAAAATTAAGCATCTCAAAGAGAAAACATTAAACTCTTGATGTCACACTCTATGGGATATTCACTCTATGGGATATTAGTCTGTATGCAGCTCATCCCGCAAATGGACATGATGATACCTGCACAATCATATACATTTAAACCACAGACACACTGATGCACAGATGTGTTGGTCTCATGTGCAGAATCGAGGTTACAGACTCCACCCAGAGGGTTTCTACTGGACTGGAAGAAGTGCAGTGTGTGGAGTTCACCACTCAGGCATCCCTTTACTACCTTATACAAGGGACCTAACCTTTATCCAGGCTACCCTCATACCTCATAGTCTCTTTTGCATTTGCAAATACTCCACTGGAATTCAGCTGGCTAGTAGAAAGCTTGGATTTTCTCCTCTTCAATAACATATCAATTTTTTACTCTTTTCTCTCTCTCTCTTCCCCCCCCCCCCCTTTTTTTCTTTTTTTTCTTTTTTCTTTTTTTTTTCTTTTTTATAGTTGAGATCACCATTGAGTTACTAGTGGTTAAGGACTGAACACAACTCTCCTTGCATTGGTATCACTGTAGAAGGGAATTTGTATTTGATGCAAAGAACCATGTCTGTGTGCTGTTGCTCTCATTTGTTGACAAGAACTGTTGAACTGTTGTTTTAACCAGCTGTGTTAAAACTGAGCAGTCCTACTGTTCTAGAAAGGGTCTGGTAGGAGGATTTATTTAGCGTGGTGGAGGTAAGGTGTTTAAAGCTTAGTTTCACACTGCTACCATCACTTCATTTTATGTATAAATAATCTATTTATACATATTTGCATGGAACAATCTTTTGCCTTGCTAGATACTTCCACTTAAAAGATTCTTTGTGCTTTTTGTGTTACAAGTAATTATCCTAGCAATAGATTTTAACAGATTTTTCCATTTATCCAAAATGTTTTTGTTAATGTTGTGATAGTGGAAAGAAAAAAAGATTTCTGTTTGCTTTCTAAACTATTCAGCTACCTCATTCTTGTGGTAATTTCTCTTCTTTCTCTGATACACAATATTTGAAAAAGATTCATTCCAAAGAGGAAGAAGTATTGTGGAGTGTGCTGCATTTTGGAATTGCTTATTAATTTCATGAAGAGAAAATAATTAAATCACAACGAAATATTTGTTTGTCTTCTTTAGTATTCATAATTTAGGGGTGGGTAAGGATTTTTAAAAGAAACTATTTCTGCTTTTAAGGTCAGGAGGAGATTTACCTGCTGAAAAAAAAAAAAAAAGAATAAGTTTTACGATGTGAAGCCACCAAAATATCACAGTCATCTGTGTAGAATTTCAGAAGCATTCATAATCAGCTTTAGTTAAACCAAAATTAAATTAATTTCAGTGAAAGTCAAGTTAGGCAAGAAAACTGACTTATAGACTTCACCTACTATACATTAGAGACTTACTAAAGGCTGGCAGAACTCACCAGAGAAGCTTTCTGATCCTGTCTTTGAGAAATGAGGTCCTTGTTTCTAAGAGCCACAATTTGGTCAGAGGGTATGGTCAAACTCTGTCTTCAGTGAAAAGTGTCTAATGCAATTTTCATGTTCCACCAGTGTCTTTCTTTCAATGCTATAATGGAGGAGCTTGGCATTTCACTCAAGCATCAGAAGAAGTTAAAGAAAAGGTCAAGAACTAAGGGGAAGTCTTCATTCACAAGTATCCTTACTTGTCACCAGAGGAGGACACTGAGGAAAGAAACCATAGCATGAGCAAGAGAGACCCCTCGGAGGAAAAATCAGGAACAAAAACAGAACAAAAACTTTGTTGCCTACAAGTTGATTGTGGTGGGATTTCTGAAATATAGACATTTACCTTGTTCTTCAGAAATTCTCTGTGGTTTCTTTTTTTAATCTAGAGGTACAACAGTTTAAATGCTCACATAGACTGATGTACTACTAATCACCTGGGAAGTGTCTCACTATTTCTTCTGAGATGGATTTGTATGCTCACCTGTTTTGCATCTCTCTTCCCCTCCCCATGCATTGCTGTATGTGCTTTCTAAATAAATAAATAAACAAGAGACAGGGATCTTTTTTCCAATAATCTAGGAGTGGTATCTTTTTATTTCTTTTGAAGAAAAGATTGCACACTTGTTTAGAAACTGGGGTCTAGACAATCAAAATAAAAAATCATGCAATTAACTCATAAACAATGAGTACAAAAATGTTTTTAACACTAAGGTATATACAATGAGTTATTTTTACTTTTCTCTGATGCTATAAAGAACACTCTTCAGGTTCTCATCTGTGACAAACTTGTTTTTCCCTTATCTCCTTTCTTTTTCATTTATTTTAAAATGAGATTATTTGGTAATGCCGTGTCTCCAGGTGCTAGTTGTTCAAAAGGCAAAAATAAAATCACAGAAATAATTATCAGTGAACAGGTGAAGGCAACACTGACATTGTCATGGTGCCATATCTTCCAGCTCCTGATACCAATAAATTGATTCTTGACTTCAAAATAAAAATCACTTTAGAAATTAGAGCCCAGAATATTCAATTTCCAACAAACCTTGACCAGAAATATAACACATCTGACAGAGATACAGCCAATGCTCAGGACTTGAAGCCATTTTTGCAGCTTGGGGCACCAGCAAAATATTTTAACTGGGAAGAAGAAATTAAGTCTTTAAAAAAAAAAAGAAAAAAAAATCTGTCTGAAGAGCACTGTGGGAGTAGCAGGCTCCCACATCCCTCCTCCATATAGCAGTGCCTTTACATTAGAGTAAGGTGAGGTACGTTTATATTTATTATGTTTTCCTTTTGATAATTCTGTTGCTCTCAGGGCTTTTATTGGTGCCAGCTGCTTATCTCTGAGGCTGCCTACAGAAGAAAACCTGAGAAATTCAGGTACTCCCATGGATGCCCTGCAAGGGATGAGGGTGGATGCAGGGAGTCGGTGCCTTTGTGCCTTGTGGATGGGCAGCAGAATCTTGCCATCCTACTTGCTGGGTTGAGTAAGGGTATGGTCTGCCCAGGGTGGTCCCAACACTTCAACCATCTCTAGTCCTAATGAAAGGCTGGAAGAGGGGAACCAGAGTACAGGAGCCACTGACTGCTTTTCTGCACAGCATGTGGGGCTGGGTGAGCCCCAGTCATGTCAACTTGCTTCTAATTGTGGTAATGTTCATCGCGCAGGTGCTTCAGCAAAATGTTAAGTTTTATTGTCCTTCTTGTATTCCCCCAGGGAACATACTGCTTACCACTGATTATGTTTGCCTTGTATCCATGGCTGTTTCTTCTGCAAAAGCAGAAAGTAACGTGGAAACTGCCGAGCGGAGAAATCTCTCTTCCACCTTTGCCTTACACCATTGCCCTGTGCAGCCCCTGGTGATCTTGCATGGCAAGGTCAACCTGAAAAAGAATGGTATTTCTTACTAAAGTTCTACTTGAGAAGTGATACATTTTTATATTATTACTATAGGCTAGGAGACACCTCTGTTCACTTAGCCTTTCCACAGGGGTCAGTTTTTCTAAAACTCACGTTATTACCATTGCTTTGTCCAATGCTCTCTGTTATTAGTCCATATCCTTCTCAAAACAGAATGCCCAAAACTAGATGTGCTCTTCCACCTAAAGTCTAATCCATGTGAAGCTGGGCAGAAAAACTGTTTCATGTACCTCGAAGGTAGCACCATTGCTCATACACCTTGTGATGAGGTTTGCCTTGCTTGAACTGGGTAAAGCAAATGAGCCCTCTGCGGTACAGGCAGTGATGATTTCAGCACAAGCTTAGGGCCATGCCCATTCATAAGTGCATATTTTTTTTTTAACCACAGTTTCCCCAGTGTTTCAGTTTGTCCCCTTTGTCACACTCACTAAAGACCAACCTTAAAGAAGACCCAGATGTTGGACAGATCCCTGAAGATCCTCCTCCTATTTTGACAGTGAGGCACTAACAGTTAATAGGACAGTTTTACACTCCTGGCTACCAGACAGAATATGTCTGGTATATGTCATCTGGCCTATTGCCCTACTTGTTTATGAAAATGTCACACAGGACAGGATCAAAGGCTTATTAAAATTGAGATGGAGAAGCCCTTCCCTCACCCACAGGGCCCCTTAGGCTGCTAAAGGAAATTCATCAGATAGGATTGACACATTCATATTAACTCCTGCTCATTTCCAACCAATTATTTATGAAGTATATGCCAGTGTTTGCCAGGCACCTGGAGTTAAGCTGCCTGGCCCCGAACTCCTTAGATTATTTTTTCCTTCTGCTGAAGACAGGAATTATTATTGTTGTTTTCCAGCATTTCCTCTGGACTATATCTGTCCTCCCTGAGTTTGTCTGAGGGTTCACAGCAGTCAGCCCCTGGGAAAGCAAGGAGAATAGTCTCTTTTTCAGTGACAATGGTAGAAAACTCTCAAATCAATGCTTGCTTTTGGGAGCCTTGGTCTGTTGCCTACTACAGTAACAAGCTGGGTTGATAAGCAATAGTTAAGAAAAACAGCCCCTGGCCCTGAGAGCTCATAGAGGATCTTACGATAAGGCGTCTTCATCCTTCTGAAGGTAGTTTCTTTTATTTATGTCATCTTCAGGTTACAAACAGGCACTTCAGACCACCAGTAATGTCTTAATAACATGATTGAAAAGCAAGTTATTATTTTTCAGTCTGAGTAACTCTATCACTCTGCCATCCACAGCCTTTAGCTAAGATATTTTTAAATGAATAGGTTCAAAGTGATAACAGATTTATGATCAGCCCCCCCCCTCCCCCCCCTTTTTTTTTTAAAGGGACATTCTTCTGTGCCTTAGATATTGAGGTTAAAGAATTCCAAGTTCCATTTTTAAAAAATCTACTAAAACTTTCCGGAAATTAAGAGACAGTATTTTGTTTAGTTGCTTTTTCAATTTCAGTTTTCACATTAGTGGCCCACCCCTTAAAAAAGATAGAAAAAAAAAAAAAGAAACTGCCTTTGCTGTCTGAGAAGAAATACCTGGGGAAACAATAAATAGAGCATATTTAATTTCCTTTTTTCCTTTTTAGTAGCTTGAAAGAGTGACATTGTATCAGGAAGTTTCTGTGTTAATCTCAGATGGCAGTTTAACAAACTATAGTTACAGCAAAGGAGCTAACTATCCTGCCGTGATTTCATGAAGCAACACATCCCTGTGTGTATCTGTGCCCTTCCCTTCCATCTCCTGGAATGCAGGTTTATGAAGGGTTATAAAATCTCCTCCAGTATAAATCTTCCCCAAAGCTTGGGTGGACTTGAGGTGTGAACTACCTGATGAGCTGTGGGTTCCCCCAAACCTCCAAGCAGTTACACAACACGCACCAAACCCCTTGCTCTGTTTCCTCTCTTGATATTTTTATGTCACTACTGTCATGGCCTGTGACTCCCTCACTAATTGTCTTTCTTTCAAGAAACTACAGAAAGGATTAACATGAGACAGTGAAGGAATTCGAGGGACACCTGCTCTCAGTGTTTGCTCCTGCCTCAGGCCAGTGGTGATCTTGTCCTGGCTCCACCTCTGGACCTGAAGGACACATGCATGGGAGATTGAGACCACCATATCTCTCACCTTGATTCAACAGAATATTTGATGTTTCAGCTAGTTAAAATTGCAGCTGGGGAAGAGGCTTAGGGATCAGTTTAAATCCCAGTGGTATTTAAGGATTCAGCTAAGTGCTCTTCTCATTTGGAGCTGTGACCTTTTCTACCCTCCTCAAAAACATCTTCAGGTCACTGGTTAGGCTGCTGGAACACCACTCACAGACAGGTCCCAGCTCCACATACAGGCACGAACAGCCCATTCACAGCCATCCTGCTCTTCTCACTTTCTGTATAAAACAAACAAACAAAAAACCCCCCACCTTTTTAAAGCATCTTCGTTTCTGTGTCACTAAAAACATTTTCCTTGCTTTCAGATGCTGCTTGTAAATTCACGCCATGACTGAGAAAGTTATTTTGTCCTGAGGGAGGGGGGGGATGAGCACAGGGCAATCTTACATATCGACATGGTAGCAAATATGATTACTGTGACCTTTTCACCATATCCCAACAAATATTTTTTCCTGCCTATTTTCCTGCATGGCAGCATGCAGCACAAGGGAAGCCTGATTAGAGATTATCCATTAGGAAAGCAAATATCCTCATCAGATCTCTGTCTTGGCAGCAGCAGGCATACATCCTCATTGTTTATAAGAGAGAAATACAATATTGACTGATGCTGTTGAATAGCTTTAATGTGTTTCATTCCAGAAATGGCCTAGTTTTAATGTCAAGTGATCTTTCCCACCACCAGTCTGTGGTCTTAGTAAGGGTAATTTAACATCCATCAACATTCTTGAGAAAGTGGGAAGGCAAGCTCAGTGGAAAAGAAAAAATATTGGAAATATGTAAGCAACTGTTTAAGTTGTGTGCACAGGGCCCAGCCCAATACCATGATTAATAAGCTACTGCAAAACAAATGAGGATCAGCTTATTACCTTTTGAACCCTTTGTCAGAGGACTACATCTTGTGGGTCTGCTGTGAACCTGTAATCCCAAGGGGCATTTATTGACTGCTGAGCTTGTCCCTTAATTACTCTCTGCCAGGCTTGCAGGAGTCACGATTTCTCAGGGATCAGAGCTGCTGCTATTTAAAGATAAATCACTTACAGCTGTCAAACAACTGCAATTTTATTTCAGCTTAATCGATTGATAGAGATGCATATTTTTTTCCTGCTGATGCATTCTGATTCCCATTTGCCTCTTGTAACCTCCTTCAATTCAAGCTTTGTTGTCATTAGCACAATCGTTACATAGCTATCAGTGGCAAAACATGAAACTCCCTCTTGCATTTCTAGATTTTGACAGCAGTTGCACAGCCTGGGAGATGAGACCCATGCTTGGGCCATGCATTCATGATGTGCCCGGACCTGGAGCTGGTGGCGTGGGGCAGCCTCACACATGGCAGCTTTCAGCTCAGATGAGCTGAGGTCTGGGGGAAAGCTGGGTTTCCAGCCTGACCCTTAATAATGAAAACCACAGATACAAAGACCTCAAATTCCACAAATTGCCCATTGAGCCCTGGGCACTGCATCACCTCTCACAGGTAGCTGTGAATATGGCAAATAAGGACCCTCACCCACAGTATGCAACACTGAACACATATCAGCCCTACGAGTGCCAAAAGAAGGGACAGGCACCTCACTCCTCCATCCTCACCATAGGAGGCTTTTAAACACAGCTAGCCGCCTTAAAAATTGTCTAGTCCTTATGCACCTTTTATAGTTGTCACCCTGTGGCAATCTGTGCTGAGTGCCCTTATTCTTCCCCTTCCCTCACAGTGGACAAGAAATGGCTCTTCGGTAAGAGAGGAACAGTCATGTGTCATTGGGAACATGTGGGTAATCCCTCTCTGAGAGGATGGGTAAAACTCAGCATGCTGCTTATGCTCCTGGGTCATTTAAAGGTTACTTGCAACTGCACCTTCAGAGCTGTAGAGGCCAAGAAATACACTGAAAAGAGACTACCAGAGGAGAAAAATATCTTGAACTAGCCAGTAGAGCCGTACATTTCATATCACAGCAGAGAGCACTGACACCATCCCAGCAGGAGCACACAGGTGCTAGACGCTGAATGCTGTGTGTTATACTAATGAATCACAATTACAGAAACACCTGAACCAGATAACGCTGTGCTCGTCCTCCCTGAAATGCATACAAGTGTGCAGCAGCCCAAAATACTTCTCCACTCCCCGGTGATTTCAGATAAGGTACTGCTTGGAAGCAGTTAGTTTTTTGCTTCAGAAAGACCCACGTTGCTTTATGTGTTACACATCTTTAGACGAGATTTCCAAAAGCAAAGGGGGGCTTGGGTATATCTCCCAGGAACCAGACTCCCAGGAAGCCTGGAGCTCTCCTGCCCTTAACACAGCTCAAGGCAGAGACCCTGCAAGGGGACAGCACCCAGAAACTTTAGACAATACGGGGCAATGCAGTCAGTAAACTGCCTTTATACACACTACAGCTGGATAATATCCTGCTACAGGAAACACAGAGTCATTAAGGTTGGAAAAGACCCCCAATATCAAACGAGAATTTTGTTATCAATAGCCCAAAAATATTTACAGCAGGGGGGGACTCCTCACCTTGAAAACTATAAGGGGAATTACCAGGAATGGATAAAGTGCTAAAAGCTGGGATGTTACTGAGCTTTGCAGAATAAGATGGCACACATTTACAAGGCTAGCTGGTCTGGTCTCTACTTGCAAGTGAGCTCCAGCCTGGTGAGTTGTTATGAACAATTGATGAACAATTCAAATAACCTTGTTACTCATAAGCTGACTCATTATACCTCCTTTGTGTTCTGCCCACAACTGACATCATACTCCTTTACTTACAAAATATATACTAAAGGAGACACTGTAAGAGGCCTGGATTTATTTTTTTATTTCCAATGTTGAGTTTTCTACAAAGCAACAGCATGCAAGCTGCCACATCCTTTTTTTTGTGGTTTTGGTGCTTGGTTTTCTGCTGAAAATCTTGTACCCCCAGCAAAAGCATCATATTTTTCTGAAAATTGTGAGAATAAACAACACTGCCACAGAAGTGTTCAGGTGTTTTCAAGTGATTTATTAAGATATCCTAAAAGCAGACATGTTTTTTTTATCTTTGAGCTGCCTACCATCTCTTCCTGGAAACTACAAGGCTAAAGAAATATTCAGATCTAAAAAACAGTGAGGCAGGACCAGATGAGAGCACTGTGGATGATATTTTAACCTTCTGAAGGGGTGCAGCAAACTAGCACAACTGGAGGGAGAAAAAACATGTTGCAGGGAGATGGGTTTCTGTTTGGTGCAGGATGACAATGGAAGTGACAAAGACTTTGAAAGCTTTGTTCTGGCAAGCTGGTAGTGAGCTCCTTCATTCCCAAGCAGCAACAGTGGAAAATTTTTATCCACAGATGGGGTTGAAACTTCCTCCCATGGGCTTTTACTCATGCACAAAGCACCAGACTGCTGAAAATACCAACTAGAGAAACTACTCTGAGTGTTGTCCAGAGTGCTTTAGTCACATTGTATGAAACATTAAATCTTCCTGTTTGTGTAGGGGAAAAGATGTGTTAATTTCAGCAGGTCTGAGCATGGAACGTAATCTAGTGAGTCTCCCTTCATTGCATCAAGTATAAGCCACACTGTTTAAAGGATTTGGATGCCCAAAGATGCAGTTCAATCCCAGCAGAATATTCAAAAGCAGTTGCTTAAACCAAGATTTTTTATTTTTATTTTTTATTTTTTTACCCCAAGAGGACACCTCTTAATGTGATTTAGCTTAACTCTAATTATTTACCTATCATGTCTCTGGAAAGGGAGAAATGTGAGAGATTACATTTAAAGCTACCTGTTAAATATGTCCCTAATACATTTCTTATTTTTTTTTCCTGATCTGCATTTCCTCTTTTCATTTTTAATCATCTTTATTCTGTGAAGAAAGGGAATTGATATAAACACTAGTATCCCCAAAACCTTTCATTTCAGGTTTTGACATAATACTGGTATTCCCCTTTCATTTGGTAGTTATCAGATTTTCAGGTTTTATGCAGATGTGCTTAGAGCAGAAGAGCACTGGACTCTCTGCTGATACTTAGAAAGAGATGCAGCACTGTTGAAGAAAAAAAAAAAAAAGTATAGTATGTTTTGTAAAGCTCCTGTTTGCCATCTCAAAGCATAAAATAAATATATTGAATTAAACTAGCTGACTAATTTAATGGTGCCTATTAAAGTGCATATCATATTTCAATAATTATTTTTTAAATTATAGAGTTTGCAAGTGCCACTAGGGGAGACCACTGTAACCTTTAATGTCCCATGGTAGATTTCCAGGAGGCAGCTCAGAAAATTGTGGGGAAGCCTTTGATCTTTGGAGCCATTTGCACGTCTTTGCTTTAAAGCTGTTGTCCCATACCTAATGAAACAAACCTAATGACAAAAAGAATGAATTCTGTTCCTTGTAGCCAACACTGAATCACATTCTCTTTAAAGAAAACAGTGTCTCTTGAGAGGACACAGCTTTAAATGCCCAGAGGAAGAAAAATGGGGTGCCTAACAAGCAAAGAGCAAGAAATACTGCTACCAAAGTTACCTTAGGTTTCATTCACCCTTCTGCAGGTCAGCACGTTTACTGTTTCTTAATTGCTAGCACAGTAGTTTTTCATGGACTACCAACTCTAAATGAAAATGGAGGCTTTACATTTGAAAGAATGATGTCTTCAGCAGTTAATCTCTCTAATCACAAGGTTTGCTAACTGCTAATCTAGCATTTTGTTATCCAACAGGGATTTACCCCGTTTCATTCAATCAGATTTCATGTCAGATTAATGGCCTGCTCACGGAGGTTGGGTATCAGTCCCTCACGGGCGGGGGCAGAAGGATGGAAAGGACATCTGTATCCTGCAAATCCTCCCAGAGGATTTCCCACTCGGAGGAGTTGAGTAGGCTGCCATTCATTAAAAAAGTCATTGTGCACACTGGTGAATCTGCATCTTCACAAGAACAACAATGAAAGTGAGTGGCTTTTTGCTTTTTCTGAGAGGGAAGAGAAAGTACAAGGATCAAGTTTCCCATACATTTGACTGATGCTTATCTTGTCAAAAAGATGTCACCCAGAAAAGATAGCTTTCTTTACAGACATGTTTGTTTTCTGCTTTCCCAACTCCCCTTTCAAAATAAATGGATTGCTTGTTTTTTAAAAACTTAAACCCAGGTTAATGATAGATTAAATAATCTTCCTGTGATGATTAAATCAGAGTCTGAGAGTCTCTAGGGGATGCTTTGAAGCATGAGAAAAGCTTTTCCAGCATGCTGTCACTGTCCCTTCTCTTCCCAAACTATTATCTCTCTTTCTTCCTATAAAAAAACATCACCCCAGTCAGAGACTGAACCCTGCAAGGTAATCTTCATTATTCTCTAGATGTCTAAGTTATCAGGGTATATCTGGAGCACAATAACTGCAATCCATTTAGAAGGCCCCCAGATAGTGCAGTGATATAAAGTCAGATATACAGCTTTATCTGATTGTTTAATTAAAGACAGCAAATTTGTCCAATTATTGATGTCTAAATTATCTTTTCCAGTTTCTGTTCTTAGCATCCAAAGTACCCACATCTCCACAAAACCACACAAAGCTTGGCTGTACACCTAAGAGCCACCACAGTGGTATTCTTAATGTTGAGACATGCTTGCCTATAAAGAAAAAGGAGCTGGAAGACAATCCCTGACAACAGCCCTTAGTGACAGCTGCCATAATCAAAATTGTCTTAATGCAACACCTAATTAACAAGACCTATTTGACACAGTTATCTAAAGGCTAAATTCAGTAAATGTAACTCACTCTGTTCTGTATCCCTTCTATTGGTTTTAATGACAGCTAATGTTAAGTAAGAGGCATTCAACAGGAGAAAAACATTATTTATATTGCTTTCAGCTTTATCTCTGCAGATAGTTACCAGAGTATCACCAGTATACCCAGCTTACACGAATGACTTTTTAAAAAATTTAAAGGCTGGAAAAAACTGGAATAACAGTAGAAAACACACTGGTCTACCTCAGGAGCATATAGTATCCTGAAAACAAATATTCATATCAGCAGTTTAGGGTACTTACTACTGCAAAGTAGAGAGTAGTGAGGCTGAAGAGGCTTTTGCTCTTGGACTGTCTTTTGGGGGTATGGACCCAAGAAGGCAAACTTAAGGCATTCAGCAGGGCCATTGGAGAAGGATGCCCATGCCACTACAGAACTTACTAGCACCACAACTGGAGGCAAATTCAAATTTGTATACTACTGCTAGAACTAACATACCTACACAGTGCTGAATTATGCAGAAACACTAGTTTAGCTTCTTTGTTTCTACATGTGACGATTTTGCAGGATGGACGTATACCTTTCCCACCCAGTACTGCTTTCCAGCAAGGCTTAACCAACTTTAATTACTTGAAATACGTCTTACAGGATTGAAATTCAATAGACTTCTGGGAGGTGGACAGTTCAGTCTGATAAGTAAAATATAAATTGTTTCTACACTATGCAGACTGCCTGGATGGCACATATTCAGCTGTTCTACAAAAATGCTTGAAGATAAAGTAGTTGATAAGGGGTCCAAAATTTTTTATAATGACATCATGTGATATTAAGAAAGATGGTAAACTCACATCAACACATTCATTTTGAAAGTTCATCAGCATTATCCTGTGGAAGATGAAGATGACACACATTACTGAACCACTTTTGTGTACCACAGTGTCACAGCAGGCAAAAAGCTTATGGATAAATTATTCTTAGTCATTGAAGAACAAACTCATTCATACACCTAATGGGTCATATGTCTGATACAAGACTGGTTGCATCTCCTTTGCAGTCCCAAGGAACCAGTTCTTTGGGAATGTATGATGCTGAACAAAATGTCAAAACAGATTTTCGGGATTTCATTATCAATTCACCTTTTCCATAATTAATGTGAATGGTGAAAGATAATAAACTTATTTGCAGAATAGCCCAACTCTGGAGTATCAACAAACTCTCTGGAGGGCAGGATCATAATTCAGAGGGATCTTGCTAGGTTGAAAAGTTCCTCTGACACTGGTTGAAAGCAATTCATTAAGGACAAATGTAAAGCACCACCCTAGCATATGAATAACCAGCTGCCTACAGAGAACAGAGAAAAAATGTGTGTGCAGTGTTCCCTCTGCAGAGGATCAGGGGATTACAGCTGACTATGCTCATAGTGCTGTGTGAGAATGCAAACATACCAGGCTGGATACGTGGCAGTGCATGTGAAAGAGAGACACTGGCACCTCTCTAGTTAGTGTGCTTGGCTCCAGTAAGAGCCCAGCTGGAGTATTGTACCCAGCTGGGGGGACCATGCTTCAAGACTAACAGGGGAAGAAATTAGAGGAGAACAGAAAAAAAGCTGCCCCAAAAGAGTCACCTGGGTGGGCAGGTGAAAGAACTGAAGTTATTTAGTCCAGCAATGACTGAGGGGAAATAAGATGATATTCAAATATATCTAAGATCCCTCTAGAGAGGAAATACTGTCCTCTGCCTGCAGCACAGTGACAGGAAGAAAGATATTCAGACTTCATCAAGGAGGAGGATATTACTGACACAGAGGCACTGGCACATACAGGTGGCCTGGAGAGGATGGAAGAGGCCTAAGATAAACAGACTAGACCTCTCTTAGGATTGCCTTGGTCAAGGTGAACCTGCCTTGAGGAGGACAAATGGCCTCTAAACACACCACTCACATGACACATTTCCTGAGCTGACAGCCCTGCCTGGCATACAGCTAGGACCAACTTTCCCCTGTCAGCCTGGGATGGCATGCAGCCCCCCAGGGCATTGCTGCACCCAGCTACCTCCTAAGCACCTCTGCGTCTACTTTTACTAATGCCCGTCACTCCAAAATGCCATTGTGGTAGTGAGGTGTTCCCCTCTCAAACACGGACACCTGAACAGCCCCCAGCTGGGCACCAGGCCTCCTCACTCCCAGCGCCCACGGGAAGGGCCTGGCTCAGCCTCTCCAGGGGTCCCTCACCTGACCTCTACAGAGGGGAAGGAGACCCCATCCAAGGGCTGAGCAAGCCAGGGAAAGGGAAAGGGAAAGTGATGTGGCCAAGCAGAGACATGCCAGAACTTATTTAGTTAGTTGTATACAGCTCATAGCACACTGCAAGTTCCTGCAATAAACAGAAGGAGATAAACTGTATATCAAATGCTAGAAAGCACAGATAATGTACCTCAGCAACACTTCGATCCTGACCACTTATATCACAGACCTAGGGTCTGAAGTAAAAGTGGCTCACGCTGATAGCTAACTAATGACCATAAATTAGGGCATGTATAAATCACAGTAGAGGTTCATAGTGTAGCTACAGGGCACAAGTGTGACGGGAAAAATGGACTGAAAAGACATTATGACTCAAAACCTTAAGAGAATGCAAGGGAGCTTTCCTTAAAATAGTGAGAAACAAACTTCCCATGGAGATTTGGAGACACAAAGCACTGGGCAGAGCCGCCAAGCAAAGAAAGGCATGAAGCAAATTGGCTTTAGAGAGCAGAATGTCTGTCAGAGAAGGAACGAACACAATGATTGCATCGAGGCGAGTCCATGCTCCACTGTCTTTGCACCAGAAAGCATTGTGCATTTCCAGTAAGTGAGCTCCAAGCCTATTCTAAGCTTTCTTTCTCCATCAGAAAAAAAAATAAATAAAAAATCCAGTCATGAGAAAAGAAATGGGACATGGTCTGTGTGTAAAGATGGCTCAGCAGCATACTTTTCATCCAGCCTTCATTGCACTTCCTTGAAGAAGAGGGATGGCTGGATTTCCCTTTACATGCCTCTTCATCCCTGGGCTGAATTGGGCTGAATTGGGCTGGGATGGGGAGGTGGGGGTGGGGGGTCAACTGTCTATAAAGAAAACAGAGTGAAAATGAAGTGGCCTTGACAGAACCGATGTGGTAGGAAAGTGAAGGAGAAGGGAGCTGACACACTGGCAAGAAAAAGGGAAGAAGGAAAGGGGACAAGTGGCATAACAGCTAATCTCAGTGCAAATGGGAGGAAAGCTGGTCTTGTCAAGAGCTTAAGGGCTGTGTTTTGAAGTAACCAGAGAATCTGTCAACTCCTTTGTATGTCATTCTGCTTACAGTGAAATATGGGGGAAAATCCAGGCTTATGGTCATTACACAAATACTTTCTCTTTAAAGGTTTGACCCAAAGTATTCTCTCAACTCGTGATATAGATCTGTGAAGAGGCTGCTTTCATGCAGCAAGGAACTCCCAGATACAGGATAGAAGGTACAGTTATGTTAATAAGATCAAACATGTCTTTTCAGTATAATCCACATTTCTGAAGTGATTTACAGCAGAGCTGTGCCCAGACTAAATCAGCCAAGGCAAGAGTATGAAGTGACTTCCATGAAAAATATTATCTACATTTAGCTGAGGTTAACAATTTTCCCAAAGTTTACATGAGAATCTGCATGCCATTTATACTTGATTAACTATTATTTGGCAGACTATTTGTGCAATGAATTGCTGACATTTTGAAAGCAGCTATTTGATGATTTAACATAGACTCAAAGTGTGACCTTTGATTTATACAAAATGCATATAAAGTAGGTAAAATGAGTTGCTGAACTTGCTGTACAAGTCTCGTCTTACAGCTCTTCATCCTTTCTTTTTCTGTTTTCCTCACCCCTGAAGTTCTCTGCAGAAAGATTATGGTGGGTTTTTCAGACACAGATTTGAGCATCATCTATTCTGCAATGCAGTTTCAAAATGTCAGTAAACAATGATGCCAATCCATAGCCAAAACATTAGCAAGACATGTCATTCTTAATATTAATAGACGATCAATGTTTATTCAATTTAGCCAGAGTGTTTTTTTAATAAATGAATGGACTTCTATATTTATTTAAGAAATCTATCATCTCTGTAGGTAGCCACATACCATGCTAGTTAAGGGCTAATATTACTTTTCATTTGAAACGAGGAGAAAAAAAAAAAAAAAAAAAAAAGTGGATATTCCTGAGATTAAGGTTAACCATTGAGATGAAAGAGCAGATGGAGACAGCCAACTCTGCAGTGCCTGCTAGATTTACTCCCAGCTATACCATCTGAAGAAATATTATAACATGCAACACTGGTTGAAAGGAGAGAAACTTTTGCTTAGTATGCACACAAGAAATTGTAATTGTTTGTTCTTTTACATGTTTGGCTTTATGACCATTGACCGACACCTGTTATCCTTACTTCAATGGTTCCATGTACTTCCAGGTGATTCCAAGCACAAATAGAGTATTCCGGTCTATGAAGTACTTCTACAGGGTAAGACTTTTTTTTTTTTTTTTCAAAATCCTTAAATTTCTGCCCTTGGTGAACATATGTCCAAGGTTCCTCATGCTACTATTGAACACCTGTTTTTTTTTCCTGCTTTTTCTTTGTTGTTATCTTTTAAAGCATACATAGGAGATTAGTGTATCAATAGCAACACAGTAGTTAAATGTTGCATGGGGATTTTCCCTTCAAATCTGACCTTTCAAGTGTTATTGAAAAAAGAGTACTGTAATGGGATATTTATATGCAGGATCTTTTCTGCTCTTTCTAGACGTATTGCAACGCTATGTGGTGGAGACAGAAAATTGAACTAGAAAGAGTCTTGAGAGGTCATTTAGTTCCCCTGCACCAAAGCAGAGCTACAGACATCCTCATATTTCTGACAGATGTTGATCTTTAATTCCTCCAGACAAAGAAAAACCTAAACGCCTCAGGGCAGTCCACTTTCTGGGGAGAACTATGAACATTAAGGGTTTTCTAAGGGTTTTCTTTAGGATATAACATTAAGAAAGAAAGCCTTGTTGCTATTATTATTATTAACATGTTGATTAGATCAACAGCAGATGAAATCCTGGGTAAAGGAAAAGAAATAGGGTGCCTGGGTCAGAAATCTAATCCCATAAACTAAAGAAGGTCCATGGGAACAAAGGAAGATAACATCAACCTCAAGCTGCTTATGAAAAGCAATATATGGAAGTAGTTATCACTGAGGAAAAAAAAAAAAAAAAAAAAAAAAAAGCATTTCAGTCTTATTTTTGATTGCAAAACATATTGCAGATACAGGGACAGATGCATGCAGTAAATTTCTGAACAAGACAAGAAATCTTCATTATTACTCAAATCTTGCCCTTTCCATGTCTAGCTCCACATGTCAAAGTGACCTTTGAGCTCTTCACTATTGAGCAACTGAGGATACTAAACAAGTCTGCAACACTGTCATGTAAAAAAAAGAAAAGGAGGTTTTAAACATATTTTTTCCAGTAATATAAACACATAAAGTGACTGCAAAAAACTATATGATTTCACAACTCAACTAATGACCCAAGAAAGACCCTAAACTATTCCTAA
Organism: Anas platyrhynchos; assembly: GCF_047663525.1. Classification (NCBI taxonomy): domain Eukaryota; kingdom Metazoa; phylum Chordata; class Aves; order Anseriformes; family Anatidae; genus Anas; species Anas platyrhynchos. The sequence continues at coordinate 109,574,231 of NC_092587.1, read as the reverse complement.
AATAGCAAATGGAGCACTGTGAGTTCCTGCAGTTATATAAAAGTTATATAAAAGTCTCAGAGGTAATAGTTATTGTTAGACATGCAGTTTCCCATAACCTCTTAGAGGCTGAAAAACTGGTCTACAAATTTCATGAAAGAGGGGTTACTCCTGAGATTTTCTGTCTGGCTTTGGCAAGATCAGAAAGGCTGTGATTGATAATAGCCTCTTAGAAATTTGGCACTTCAAACCTGAATATTTCTCCAGCTTAGGCAGAAGCATGAATTTACAATTTTTTATTAAAATAGGTATGCATAAAAAAAATCCTTCTCAAAGAGAATTAAAATGTAATTGTCACTCATATCAAATTTTCAAGCACTTGTCATTTATATTATTTAAACTGAACTGACTAGTCCCCAGTCTTAATAGTAGTGTAAGACTACCAAAGACTTCAGCAGAAGTCACGTCACATTACTCTAAACACTGCTCCTGAGTAAAATGTAGAACCAAAGTAAGCAAAGGACACTTCGCATCCAATTAAAATAGAAGCTGAAAGTGAAAGCAGAGATAAATCTATTATCACTAATTTACAGAGAGTAACCCATTTCAGAGGTGTTAAACAATTTGATCAAGGTCACATAAGAGATCTGTGTCAGAGCCAAGAATCAAAGTTAAGAACAGCAAAGTCTCACAGGACTGTCCAAACTCATTTGTCTTCTCATTTAAATCCTTAAATAAATAAAGAGAAGAGCATAGCTAACATGCACAAAGAAAATAGATATATGTTAAATAAAGTCTGTATCATATATAATTTGTATCATACAGACAGGCATGGTTGTGCTACATCCATCAATGAAGTCCTCTAGTTTAGATTGATGCTTCAGTAAACAAATAGATGAGCAGCACAGGTCTGAAAAAACATCTACCATCACTCTTATTTACACTAAGCAGCACCCTCTTCTTCAAAAGTGATGGAGTGCATGAATCCCCCCTGAAGAGTATCGTATCTGTTAGCAGACCTCCTTACTTAAAATTATGAAGTGCCCATTCAACAAGACAGACTAGGCACACGGAACCTGAGCAGGAATACTCACAGAGTGATGTGCCTGACAAGTGGATGCGCTCCCCTTGCCAGAATAGAATATGAGAGATGGCAGCACACGTGTGCATGGGTGCTTTAGTGTGTGCACACAGCGTGAAGTTGTGCCCCCTTGGTGCTGCTGTGGCACTCTGCAGGGCTTTGTTTGCATCCCCCCTTCTGCCTGGCTGCTGAGGTCACTGCAGCAGCAAGGGACATGGGTGACTGCTGACATTTGGGCAGACTAACCAGTCTGGGGGAGAAATTTCACGTGGACTTCACCCTGTATAATTGTCATTTCACCTTCCAGTAACAAAACAGCCCCTGGAAGAAAGGTGAATTAAATACAGCCCCAAAGTGTGTGATCTGTGCTGGAACATGGTGATGACTCAGATGTGAGACACACAGAAAGTATGCACATATGTGGCTCTAAACATGCATGTGCTTCTCTTTGCTATCGGTGCCTTTAACTCCCTACTTCTGCTTTTATAGTAGCATTAGTTTAGCTCTTAAAACCAACTCTTTTCATTAAATATTTTTCCAGCTGCTAATAAAAAAAAAATCATATTCAAAGAAATTTCATTTAAAAATTACCCTCTCTCTCTCTTCCAGATTTCTACCTTGTGCCAATAATGTTTCTGGGGACAGAGAGTTTTTACAGGTGAGAAAGAGGTAGGGAGAAATAAGAATTTTTCTAAACACTGGGGAGAATTTGTAGGCATCGTTCATTTTTGGTACTTTGAAAGGCCTGACAGAAGGAAAGATAAGGAAAGGCAGAAAAGAGAAGAAAAAGAAATCCAAAAATGTAATAAATAAATAAATAAACTATGAAACTCAATAGTTTATTGTAAGATAAAAGTATTTGATTCCTTGAGAGACCACTCTATTGCTGTGATTTCAGAAAACATTAGAGCTCAGCAGTCACTCCTTAGCCCCTCTGGGCTCTACAAGTGATAACTCCCTCCTCCTCCTTCTCCTCCTCTGTCCTTAGCTGCCTTTCCTAGTACCAAAATCCTCCCTTACCCCTTGCTTCTTACCTTCTGTCTCAGACAGCCTAACCACCAAGGCAAACAGTTAAACTCAGAGCAACTGTTCCCACTCTGTATTTCACTTTGAAACTTGCTGCTTTCATTTCAGCCAGTGTGTGCCAGAAAACATTTTTATTTTTCCCAACTGTACCAGTTTGTCTAATAAAAGATATCATGTCTGTTCCCAAGCCCCACCTGGCTAATGTTCTTAGCTTGTGATATCCAAAGAAACCACTAACTCTCCTCCCAAAATATTAATGGGGAGTCCTTTATGTTAATATTGAGCAGCACTTGAGAGAACACTTCACCATTTGGAAGGATAAATCTCCTGTTTATGGGTACAAAGATGCTGGGAAAAGAGAGATTTCATCACATAACTCAGTGACTGAAACTCTGCTTCAGAAATTAGAAGGTAATGTGTCTCTTAAAGACCAATCTGTCTACATTATTCATGTGAGACTCCTTATCCTACCATCTGAATCCTTTTAATGGATCACTCTCCGTTTTCCTGTGTGGAGTTTGGTCATCAAAAATGCATTTTGGATTCAAATGAATATTTCTTTAACTTTGGCTAGTGTAGGAAAGGGAATTTCAAAAAGCAAAGTCATTTAGACATCTTCCAAATTATTTTTTGCTTTGTTTATAAGATGACTTTAAAAAGGTATCTGAGTTGATTTTTGTAAAGGGACACAAAATATTTTGCTTCATACATATGAAAGTCTTATTTTGGTAAGAAAAAAAAAAAAAAAGCAAAAAAAAAAAAAAAAAAAAAAAAAAACCAACACTGGAATTGAGAGCACTCACTTTTTTTTTTTTTCCTCCTTTGCTTTGGGATGTGGTGGGACACAGGAACTTAGGACACAAAATGGCTGCAGCCATAGTGCTCCCATGAAATGCAGGTTGGTCTTCCCCTTTTTTTTTTCAGGTGGAAAACAGAAGAACGAAGAAGAGCATGAGGCTACAAACCATTCATTGCAGGGCAGACGCCTTGACCAGACCTTTGCCTTCACCCTCTGCTTCTTCTGGGGGTCATCATCTTCAGAAGCTTCTGCCACAACATGTCCCCATGCTGATGTTCTCTCACAGCTTGTCTGTTCATTCCCAACTATCTTTGCACAGTCACTCCTGATTCATCAGTGGTGCAGAAGGGCCGGTTGCAGGTATGCCCCAGCCCCATGGCAAACACCTTGTAAAATGCCTTTGCCCAGCCTTAAATCATTACACAAACAACAACAACAACAACAAAAGAGGGAGAGGCAGATTTTGTCATCCTGCAATGAGAAGAACTTTTTTTCTTCCCCATCTTCCTTGCAGCTTTATGTCTGCGAGCAGCAGCATGGATGGTAGTAGCATGTCATCTCCTGCAACGTGGAGCATTCTTTTTGCTAGAAAGTTGCACATCTGGTGTACAGCATGGCCTTCAGACTCATCAGCCAATGCTCTGTTGATAGAGCATGAGCCAGCAGTATGCCTTGGCAGCCAGGAGGGCCAACTGTACCCTGGGGTGCAGTTGCTAGTCGGTCGAGGGAAGTAATTGTGCTGCTCTGCTCTGAACTGGTGTGGCCTCACCTCGAGTACTGTGTGCAGTTCTGGGCACAACAGTACAAGAAGGACATTAAATTGTTGGAGAGTGTCCAGAGAAGGGCTACAAAGATGGTGAAGGGCCTGGAGGGGAAGACATATGAGGAGTGGCTGAGGTCAGTGGGCCTGTTCAGCCTGGAAAAGAGGCGGCTGAGGGGAGACCTCGTCACAGTCTACGGCTTCCTCATGAGGGGGAGTGGAGGGGCAGGTACCGATCTATTCTCTCCAGTCACCAGGGATAGGACCCACGGGAATGGTGTCAGCCTGAGGCAGGGGAGGTTTAGGCTGGACATCAGGAAGAGGTTCTTCACTGAGAGGGTGTTCGCACACTGGAACAGGCTCCTCAGGGAAGCAGCCACTGCACCAAGCCTGTCAGAGTTTAAGAAGCATTTGGACTGTGCACTTAGTCACATGGTCTAAACTTCTGTGTAGACCTGTGTGGTGCCAGGAGTTGGACTCAGTGATCCTTATTGGTCCCTTCTAATTCGGGATATTCTATGATTCTATGATAGCTAGCAGAGGGAAAACATTCCTTAACCTAAAAACAACAAAATCGGCAGGGAGCTCAGGTTCTGGCCTGTATGTTACTCATAGAGGTGACCCCAGGTAGTCAGAGCAGAGCAATCGGCCTGCGTTTCTGAGGAGGAGAGCAGCGGAGGCGGCTTCCCTCTTACCTGGGACTACTTTAGCCAGGCTCGGGCAATGCTGTTGTTGGGGTTTGCTAGTATTTCCCTAGTCTCAGCAGAGCTTTTTCATGCAATGAGAACAAAAATGACTAGAAATTATTATGTTGGAAAAACAACTCTTTCTGGTCTGAGATAGTTTCAATAGAAGTAAGTGATAGAAAACAGAGTGTATTTCCCTATGGAAATCCTTGCGTGTTGTCTGCCAGCTCTTGCCTTTCTACTTTCCACACTTTTTTAGGACGAAGATCATTCTCAGTGGCTCTTACAGCTATAATCTGGGACACATTAAACTTCACACAGCCAATAAATATAAATGTACATGAAGGCAATAGCTTGTATTTACACTCTATACTATTGCAAAATAAATCATGAATATACTTTTCCTCTCCAGTTTCAAAACATACAGATCGCCACCAAGTAAAACAAACAAACAAACAACAAACAAACAAACAAACAAAACAGGCAAAGAAAAGGGGCATTGTGAAAAGCTGAAAATCACATGATAGATTTGGATGGAACAGCAAGCTACACCACATGTTTTCCAAGTGACACTGGGCAAGTCATGCTTTCTTCCTGTGACATCTGATAGCAATGATAGCTTGTTTTTGCTGTTCTGTATTCTTTTCCCCATTTAAACTTTATGGTTTTAAGAAAAAGAATGTCTCCCCCAAGGTGAACGTCTATGTCTTCTGTTGATAAAATGGGGACTGGGGACCAAAAAAAGATGAAAATATCTAATCTCAGCATAGGGATTCGGGGAGACAAGGCAGACAATAAATCTTCCAGATTTAATCTACAACTAGTAGAACAGTGTTATGTTTATGCAACATACAAAATATCCACAAAATACAGCAGCTTTTTAGGCAGCCAGAAGCTGATCCAGACCCCATAGTTTGGTATAGCATGGCTGGTCCCTGAACCAACTCTGAGGCAACCTGGCCCCATAGCATAACACCCCATGGCAATGTTGTCACAGGATGCTGCTCTGTGGCTGTTCAGCAAGGCAGAAATGCCCTCAGCATGTTTCCATGAGAGGGAATGAGCCTGGATAAGTACTACAGAACAATTAGAGATGTCTTGTTCAGACGAATTGATTTTGGTGCCCATATTCCTCAGTTCTTCAATACTGCCTAGTAAGACAGAAAAAAAAAAAAAACAACAGCAAAACAGGCTGAAAGCTTATAAGAAGATGTAGCGATTGCCTTCATTCCTAAACAGGAACAAACTCACAGTAGAAAATTCAATTTTTTAACAAGTTGAGAAAAAAAGGAACATTGCAAAGCCCTGCACTTGGAGATGCTTCATCCGCGACCTAGCTACCAACCCTGCCAACACAGCTCAGGATCAGAACAATCCCCGTGAGGTTTGTCTGGCTGCAGCCCTGTCCTGGCCATGCTCTCAGGCACACAGCCCACATGATGTGGAGTTGAGATGCCCCACTGCCAGGCTGCAGGCAGAGACCCCCCAGTCCAGCCACATCTGGGCCATATTCCCAGCAGAGCAGCCCCCCTCGATGTGTGCTTGCACCCCAGTTGATTTCTAACTAGTCACTGCCATTACTGTGAGTAAAATGATGTAGCTTGGGATTCAGACTGACAAATCTGCTGCCTCTGGAGGTGCTTTTCAGGCAAGGACTGCTTTCAGCCTGCCTTTCGACCTGGCCACAAACAGGGAGCCACAGGAGACAGGCGCAGTGTGTGTGATGGAGGAAGACTGCCAGCAGCACTTTGGGCAGCCTGGAGAAGTCTATTGATTTACCGTAGGGTAAAATGTAGTTCAGTGTCCTTGACCATTATAATCCCATTCTGTCTTTGCCATTGTTTCCAACCTTCCTCTCTGTTTCTCACTCTTATTTTTTTTTCTTTTCCTTTTCTTCCTTTTTTTTAAAAAAAAAAAAAAGTTTTTTTTGGAAGGAAGAAAAAAAATCTTTTTTTTTTTTTTTTAATATACTTTTCTTTAAGCAGGAATATTTATATTCTGAACATTGGACTAAGCTGCACCCTCAGGATCTGTGTCCCAGGTCTCTGCAATCTAGTGGAAGGGGAACCCTAAACCTCTTCCATTGTCCTGTTACTCCTGACCAGGAAAGGGCATATGCTAGAATACCTTGTAAACCTCTTGATAAAATGCTACAAGAAATCCACATAATCTTCTTTTCTTGTCACATATGGTTTCAGTTTGGGATTAAAGTTTCACATCCAATTTGAGCTGCACATTTCTTTTTTTTAAAAAAAAAATTAAAATATTAAGAAAAGGCATCAGAAAAATAGATTTTAAATAACTTTTCCTATTTACATTAGTAGTTGTTAAAAAAATTGACTATTCCCAGTTAAAAGACTTTACACTACAGCATATTACTGACATTTATCTAGCTATAAA